>NW_006293001.1:4636236-4658750 GCF_000327345.1 Myotis davidii | reverse complement strand
CATTCCAGGTTCCTGTAAGCAAGTCTCTCCATTTGACGAGGGCTTTAGGTTTAGTTAGATCAGGGTTCCAATGCCTGTACATCGGGGAATTTCCCTCAGAATCTACATTTAGTATATTAATTACAAATTGAGCAGGTTGTAGAACATGATGAGAGGAATATTTAAACTCATTTTCTTGTAATTTTTTAATTTGTGTTTTTAAAGTTTGGTGAGCCCTTTCTACTATTGCTTGGCCTTGAGGATTGTAGGGTATTCCTGTAGTATGTGTGATGCCAAATGTAGAGCATAAGTTTTTAAAAGCTCTAGAGGTATAGGCAGGCCCATTGTCTGTTTTAAGTGCCCTTGGTATTCCTAGGTAGGAAAAGCATTGGAATAGATGTTGACTTACATCTTTAAAGGCTTCTCCTGTACGTGCAGAAGCAAGGATAACATGAGAAAAGGTATCAATACAAACATGCACATAGCAAAGTTTGCCAAAAGATGGGACATGAGTAATATCCATCTGCCATAACAGTATGCCATATATGCCAGGTCCCTTGAAACAGCAAGGATGGACCGGCTCCCGGCAAGTTTCCCCTTGCAGATAGTTTCAGGCCTAATGTCAAAAGTGAACATTTTATTACCTATAAATATGTACCCATTGGTATTTCCATTACCAAATATTAACAATGGGTATAAAGAAAACAAACAAACAAAAACCAAACCAAAGCAAAAGTGAAAAAGAAAATACTTTACTGCCTAAAAGATTACTGGTCATTTGAAGAATTAAGAATATTACCCCAATGTCAGGAAGCAGATTGAATAAGATCAAATGTAATTTGACCCTTTCCTTTCGGAGGGCACTACCAGATCTCCAAAGTAAAGAGAGAAAAGGGAATTTGTGTGGCTTTCTTCTGGAAGCATCATACTCCTTGTATCAGTCTCTATACAAACTCAGTTAGTGCTTGTGAACCAAAGAGCAGACCTACAAGGTGTTTACCCATGCGACTTTGCCTATCCATACCTGCTTCCCTAGAGCAGATCATAAATGCCCAGGGAGACAGAGTGTTTGAGAGTACCTTCTTACCAAATTGTGATACCAGACCCTCTGAGGAAGCCAACCATCTTGGGGATCTTCAAAAAGCAATTTAACCTCCCTCTCTCCTACACATCTTTAAAGAAAATAGCTGAGTTGAATGAAAATGCCAGGTATGGAAAAGGAAAAGACATTATTTAGATTTTTACTGTTTTAATTTCACTAATGTTTGTTGGGAAAATGTTGTCTAGAAAGATAATGCAATTGCACCCATCCTATATCATAAAAGGCTAATATGCAAATAGACCAAACAGCAGAATGACTGGTCACTATGACGTGCACTGACCATAAGGGGGAAGATGCTCAATGCAGGAGCTGCCCCCTGGAGGTTGGTGCACTCCCACAGGGGGAGCACTGCTCAGCCAGAAACCCAGAAGACAGGCTCACTGCTGGAGAGCACAGCAGAGTTGGCGGGAGCTCCCAGACTGTGAGAGGGCACAGGCCAGGCTAAGAGAACCCGCCCCCCACAGCCCCCCAAGGGCAAGAATGTCTTGCACTGGGCCTCTAGTTGCTTATATTTAAGTTAGGTACGAATCTCTTTACTAGTGTAGCCTCCCTAATTATCACAACAAACTTAATTATACATAGGCTTACAAATGAGCTGGCATAGCATACAGACTAGAAGTGATCCATATTATAATTAAATCTGTTTACAGAGTTCTACCTGAAGGAAAATTGTACCATGAGATAATAAAGGTATGTACTACCACACCCTGCCTGCAGATAAAGACTCAATGTGGTACAGAAGACATTTGAATAAGAAAACAGATTTTTTTTTAACTAGAGGATATAATTATGCTAGTCATTTTTTATTGTGCATTCTCTCTACTTCTGTATTTGTTAAAGACAAGGTGACTTTGGGAAATTTTCTATTACTCTTTAGTTTTATATTGCATTTTCTATTTCTCTTGAGATTTGTGTTGTCATTTCTCCAAAAATTTCAAAGTACTTTTCCAAAACTTAATAATACATACCAGTAACAAGCATTCAAAGGAAGGAGGAAAAGAGCATGTCAGGATAGTAGTAGAAAGACATTCACTAAAGTACTTGACTGAAAAAAAAAAAAAACCCACACATAATCTTTTCTCTGCATTGACCCAGTCATAATTCTTGACTCAATTTTTATTATTTTTTGTTTCTTTTTAAAATCATTATTGTTGAAAGTATCACATATGTCCCCCTTCACCCCCCGCCCCCCATTAACGTCTTCTAGCTAGCCTCTGCCCTTGCCCCAGGGGTCTTCACCACCTTATTGTCTGTGTCCAAGGGGTATACATATATGCTTACAAGCCTTTTAGTTGATCTCTTCCCACCCACCTACCTTTATTTAGCTTATTCAAGCCAAATATCAAAAACATTGATATCCCTTCAGGACTTAACTTTGAAAAGAGTGTTTATTTATCAGGGCAGTTAGTTGGGGTGAGAGCTTGATTTGAGGTTCACCATTAGCAGCAAAACAGTACCTTGATCATCAAGTATTTCTCTTCAGCAACTTCTTACTCTAGTTGCTTTTATGGTTTAAAGCAGTATTACCAGAAGACTCCTATTATCTGAGAGAGATATTAAATTAATAATTTAGATCCCATTGCTACATTTATTAAAATGCACCAAACACTTAACATGTATCCTACAAAATACTAGCTACAATAGTATTTGTGAACAAAATAAAATTATGTCAATAACTCAAAATTCATGTGATCTAAGTTTTCTCATATAATAAGCACTGACCATTTATAACATGTAGATGATATAGAGTATTTTATCAGTGTTTGTCCATTTAGTTTGTAGCTCACATCTTTATCATTTTTTTCCATGTATGCCCAAGCCTTGAGAACTAGCACATGTTATTTGATTACTCACATTGTATTCAATTGTTGATCTATTTTTAGATTATTTGAATGTAAACGGTACACCAAGGAGTAAGTGTTATCTTTGGATTATCAAGATTTCTCTTCTTAGCAGAAATGACAAGTAGTGCCTGTTGCTCTCATTTAAAAATCACCTTGATTTGATGGTACTCTTGGGTACAATTTCCACTCTCCCATTTTGGAGAGCTTTTTCACCATAAATACATTTTAAAACACAGAATGAGGTGATTTGGCCCATTTTGCTATGTATATAATTTAACCTTCAAAAGATTATGGTCTATGGAGCAAACAGGTTAATAGGAAGGTTTTAAAAAGACATTTTTTCATCTGATGGGACATAATCATACCTAAGGAGCTGTTATGGTCCATTGTATAAATCCTTCAAATTTATTGGCCCAAAACACAGTAATGGATCCTGCAGAGCATTGAAAATCTATCATGTTAATACAGCTGCTACATATGCAGAGTATGACGTTTATTCTCTCATCCACACCTTAGAGGATTTCTATGTAATTCTCACATTAATAGGCCTGATTCCTGTTCCTCAGATGGGATGCTTTGCCAAGCTCAGTAAAAGCATCTCAGGATTTGCATTGAAATCAATGAAGATAACATATTCTTGCAAAACACTGCCAGGTCTAACAAAAATATTTGCTTTTTCAGAATTCCCAGAGGAATCATACCACTTCAGGTTTGTAAAGCAACAAAGAGCTTTTGTAAAGTTATTAGTTTACAAATCAGCACCTGAAATCTTTCAATTGAATCCAGCTAAATGCCAAGGTACAGTCCCTTCAAAACTCCTTTCATTGATGTTGACAAGATTGGTTTTGTTCTGAACACATATGTATATTTCTGCTTTTATAGACTGATGGGTCTTTCTGGAAAGCCTGAGATGCTCTCTATCACAATGCTCAGTTTCTCTTAGCATTATTTCCTTCCTCTCCACACAGAGCTGTAAAACCAAAGGCCATGGCAATGCCATTTTATGGTCACTCAGAATACAGATCTGCAATGTCAGAGAGCCCTTGATCCTAATCTGTGTCTGTCCTTAGCTGCACAGACATAATAGAGACTATAACTGGAGCCAACATAGGGTATAATTATGTTTATATTATAACCTATGTATAATATACCCAAATCTACCCAAATCATAGGACCTCTGACGGAATAATGGTAGTGGCTGAAGGAATATTCCTACACAGTTTTACTCTAACTAGAAAGGAACACCACTTCGGCCTTGCTCCGTCTCCAGTGATAGGCTGCCTTGAAAATGGAATGACCTTGAGCAAGACATCTGGGCAGACCCTAAAGGACCTGACAGCTGCAGGCTGTTTGAAGCAATTCTTCCTTGAGTAGACATCCGGAAGATGCACCTTTGTGCCTACAACTGACAATTCTTTGCACCACTTGAATCCATTTCTCTGTATGGGGGTGTGGGGGAAGGGGTGGGGCAGCAATCTCCCAAATGCTAGAGTATTCAGAATACTTAATTTTCCCCCATGAACAATTTTCCAAGTAAATGGTTCAGTCCCTTGTAGACTCTCCTAGTTCTGCTCTACAGGCAGGCTAAATCTTGTGCTCTTTTGGGATATAGTCTCATCCCTCTCTTCTCAGACCCAGTGTACCCCAGCTGACCCAACCTTACATATGCTAGTGGACCAACAGGCAGGAGTGCAAGTGGTGGCCGTTGCTGAGAGACAATGTTGCCTTTCAGGGAATAAGCTTCTGCATTGTCTAGGACAGCGGTTCTCAACCTGTGGGTCGCGACCCCTTGGCAGTCGAATGACCCTTTCACAGGGGTGGCCTAAGACCATCCTGCATATCAGATATTTACATTATGATTCATAACAGTAGCAACATTACAGTTATGAAGTATCAACGAAAATAATTTTATGGTTGGGTTACAACATGAGGAACTATATTTAAAGGGCCAGAAGGTTGAGAACCACTGGCCTAGGAGGTTCATTATCTGTTAACAGGGAGAGATAGACTATTCCTATAGATTAAAAGGATTCAGAAGTGTCTGGGACCCAAAGTTGTGGAGAATCCACCCAGATATCCTCATCTCTAGTGTCAAATGCTCAGGATTTTATTCTGATCTTGGCATAACAGACCTGCTTTGGTTAGGGGACTTAATCGTATTTGAAGTTCAGCCACTTGACCTAGTACATCCCCAGCGTGGTTCTCAGCCTTCTTTTCCATCCAGTTAAAGGTGATGAGAGCTCCCTTTAAAGACAAGACCCTGTATCTTTTACACTTTATAACTCCCCATCAGCTGTTCATGATCTCTCACAGAGCATCGAGGCTTAGCATCACCCATCCCATCTCATTCCATTATCCCTGTAGTTACTACATTGTTCCTATATATTAAAAACCCAGTTCATTTGTATGCATTCTCTTCCACCAGAAGAGTTTTCACAATTGGACCACTTCCTTGTGCCAGTGGCTGTCTGTGCTCCATCCACCACCAGTGATGGGTCCTCTTGGCCAGCTGGGCAGTGATCCTGTTGTGTATTTTGTGAGACCATTCCCAGTAAAAACTGTCATTGGTTAGGTCCCCCAGAAGCCAAGGAAACAGAGTTTGGGACGAAAAACCTTTTGAGGGGCATCATCATGTGTTAAGCAGGGAGAAATAACGTGTGATGGGGTGGAGGAAATGGTCACTGCTAATCAGGTCTGACAGCCAAGCCTGCATTGGCAGGGGGATAGGAGCAAGGATTGCCCTTTGCAGTGTCCTGCATGGAGCCCAAATGGCCAGTCGCCTAAACTGGCCCTAAGGAATGTATAACTTTGGATGAAGGAGATCTTTGCAGCTGAAACAGACTGAAAAAGGAGTTGACATTGGAGACAGTTGACTGACAATACTCCCCATAGCTGGGCAGAAAGTATTTCTGTGTCTACCATGTGACATAAGAAAATTTATGGAGGTAAGACCAGGATGCAGCTGAAGCAAATTTCTAGCTGTTATTTCTTTGATGAATTAAAAGAGGATGAAAATATATGAGCCATGATTATCTATCTATTTATCTATCTCTCTATCTCATCTATATAGTAAGTGAACAACAAAATAACAGAAAGTGATATGAAAAAAAGGAGTGGCATGTTCAAACAAACACGTTAGCAAAATTGACTATTTAGAAAAATAATCAATTTTGATATTCACTTTATACTAATCATTCAAAAATTCGAGGTATGTAAATAATTAAGTGTTAAAATTGAACCATAAAAATGAAATATATTTTAATATATAGCTGATCTAAGAATAAATTTGCGGCATCTAATACAGTGTTGGAGTAGATAGTTTCCTAAAGCACTTACCTACATGATTATGGATCCTTATATTTTAAACATGTTTACAAATTCAGAAATAAAAGAAAAAGAAAAAACTCCCAAAATATTAATATAAGAAATTATGAAATTCAAGACATATTGAGGCTAGTGTATTTCACTTTTGACTTCATAATTATTGAACATGTCTTTAAAACTTCTTGGATGAGGAAAAGCAGATGATTTTCAAAAACTGCAAGCAATTGGGAGAATTTCTTGAAGGCTTTTCTGGGGGAACCACAGGATATATTGCCATGGATATGGTAATTCATTCTCTTTTGCACACTTTCTCTTCTCACTCCTTTTCTTCTATTCCCCCTACCCCTTGCTATATTTCTTCTATAAGTAGGTACTCTAAGTAGGTACTTTTTAAACGTTATTTTTATTGTTGACACTTTTACAGATGTCCCTATTCCTCCCACCCCTTGCCCATCTTCACTCAGCCCTTGCCCCAATTTCCCTCTGGTCATCTCCACACTGTTGTCTGTATCCATGGGTTATGTATATATGTTCTTTGGCTAATCTCTTCACTTAGTTTCATCCAAATTCCCCTCAATCCTCCACCCTCTGAAAGCTATTGATCTGTTGTTACATGTATCCACCTGGCTTTATTTTGTTCACCAGTTTATTTTGTTCATCCGATTCCACATATAAGTGAGATCATATGGTATTTGTCTTTCTTTCTCTGACTGGCTTATTTCACTTAGCATAATAATCTCCAGGTCCATCCATGTTGTCACAAAATGTAAGAGTTCCTTCTTTTTCCAGCCCTGTCGCATTCCATGTGTAAATGAACCACAGTTTGTTGTTGTTTTTTTTATCCACTCATCTACTGAAGGGCACTTGGGCTTTTCCCAGATCTTGGCTATTGTAAACAATGCAGCTATGAACAAGGGGGTGCGTGCATTCTTTCTGGTTGGTGTTTCAACTAGTTTTTAAACATAAAAGTTACAGAAAGAACCAAAATGAAAAAATTAACAAACTTAAAGTCATTACCAAAGTATAGGAGACACTAGAAGATGGTTATGACAAATGTGACACAGCAAGGTTTAATAGCCTTTAACATGCAAGAAATTCTTCCAAATTCACAAACAATAATAAGAACCAACATCAAGAGAAGACATAAAAATCCATAATAAAATATTTTATTTTGTACCTTTCATTTTTGCCAGGATATTTTCTTTGTCTCCCAATTTAGGCTAAATATCACACCATGAGTAGCCTCAAGTTTTGCATCATATGTTACTTCTCTGAAATCGTTTCCACTCATTCACAATAAAAATGGAAAACTGCTATGACTTTCACTCTAAGGTAGTGTGGTGACTAATCATTTATTAATGTTTAGATTTGAATTAATATGTAATACAGTGTAGGAGTGGACATTTACTTACAAGTTATGCTTCACGTAATTATGCTCATCTATGCAAATCTAAAGAGGAGCAGAAAATCTTAACTTGGGATAAGAAAGCACTGTGATCGACTTTGAGTTATCCGGCTCATTTTTTAACTACTTCCTTTCACTTTGTAATTTTGGCTTTGGGAAGCTGCTATTCAAACATTGTTATCCAAATTACGGTAGAAGAATGACAACGCTAGTAGTAAACGGACCCCCCTTCCGCTGCACTACTGAACATTCAGATACAGGAAATGGGAAGAATGTCAGGGACCCTTCAGACCTGAGGCTTGGCTCAGAAGGCTGCAGTGTGTCCCCTTTACTTCCTGTTTCCTCACACTGAGAAACAAGGAAGGTATTTCTTATCTGAGCATAATGCCAGTTCTTGTTTCAGTGGCTTCTGAATAAGCGAGCTGTTTCTAAAACATGGCCCCCCGGTGGGACCCAGAAGCCCAGCCTGCAGGCGTCCCTCCTGGCTCCATCCTGCCCTTTCCGCCATGTGGCTGTGGCCCTCGTCAGCCTAATGCTCTGCTCTGAACTGTCTTCGGGATGTCATTTTCCACCGACTGCAAGGAGTTTACGTGCTGTTACTTATTTGGCAATAAGGTCGGAAGCACGTTTTGCTTGTCGAGCATATGTCTGATCAAAAAGGTGTGCCCCTGCTTATGGATGCTCGTGCTGTAAATCTGCTTTCTGGCCTCCGAACTGATCTCATCAGGAGTAAACCTGAGCCGCACTTCCCGACAGTTATATTGAGATGGTAACCCTGTGAGGCGCGTTGGCCTTTTCTTTGGGTGAATCAGGGCATAAGCACTGCCTGGGCAGATTTCAATAGGCAGCTAGTGCAATCAGCAGGATCTTCTGCTGCACATGTTCCGACATTGCCCAGCTGAAATATTTAAAATGGGGCATTTTCACTTGATTTCTTGGTAAAAAGGGATTCTCACTGAAAGGGGAAATATTGTTATTTTGGGGGTGAACTTCCTTCAAAGGGGCGCCTGGGCTCTGATGTCTGTTCTTGGAGGGGGGTCCGCAGTCCGTCAGACATTGGGGTCTGTGTTGACTACAGATGAGGATCCTTTTTGCTTTATGTGGTGGCTTTGGACTATGTCAACTTAGTGAAGTTGGAACTTTGTTTCCCAGAACTGCTTTTCTGAATGATGGTAGGTTAGCTTTAACCACAAGAGGAATTTGCGTAGAAGTAAAGGAACAACTATTTCCACACTTTGAATGTCTGACTAGGCACTGAGGTGGCTCACACATTCTGTCCTGCTCTCTCAGCCTGTTGGCATGGGGCAGTAGCCGGCCAGAAGCTCCTCCAACTCCCACTCACTCTCCTCTCTCAGCATCTCTGACCCCTGGACCACTTGCAGGGGCAGCTCCATGGTGAAGTGTGTCCGCTGGTCCTGCAGGTCACCTGCATCACTGAAGCTGTAGGCAATGAGGGACCGACCTGAGTTCCAGCTTGTCCTCGCTCTCTCCACTTTCCACCCATGATTAATTCCCAGCTGTCTGCGCTGCTGATCATGCTCAGCACCAAAAGCAGGAGCCACAGTCTTCCATAGATGGCTTAACCCTCTCCCAAAGTATGTGAAATTAAATTTCTGTAACAAATTCTCACAGGGTTTCTATGTTTCCAGACAATCTATAACTGATACACTATGGTTGAGCGCTCTCTTATCATCCATTCTGTGCATAACAGCCAGAAAGGCAAACATTTCCCTCCCTTTCCCATTCAATGGATGAACACATGGCTTTTTCCTTTCTTTTCTTTTCTTGATTGGAAAGGCAGTAAGATTTTAATCCTTAAGTGTTTTTGTCCCTTCTGCACTCTTGTGCTTCTGGTTAAGTAGAGACAGTAACTATTAGTCCCTTGGTGAATAAAATGCCAAACCACACATGACACCCCCTTTGCACTCCCTATTAAAATTTTACAGGTCAAAAATCCAAAACCCAGTTAATAAAAATTGTTCTTCATCATAAGTGACAGGAGAGAACAGGTCAATCTATGGAATAATGGCGCAGTAATTAGAAACTTTGTAGTTGATAAAGTGTGACTGTTAATCAATGTTTGGCTAATTAATCAATATTTTAATCATTAGACCTTTTAAATTTGTTTTAATGAGCATTTCCTCTAATTCCCCTGATCCCATTGCTTCCGATTATCACCATTAAAGAGCAAAGCGAGGATTTGTCTTCTCAGTGTCCGGTATCTCTAAAGACTTTGTGCACAGAGAGATCCAAGAATACCCAGATTTAAGTGGTTACTCAGGAGAGGTATAAAGTCACCACATTATCATGGAACATTTGCTTAATGGCAAAAGTTATGATTTAGAACCTCACATTAAAACCATCATAAACCTTCGCTTCTCAAAGGGTGTTTGGAAATATGTATTCCTTTCCTAGCCGTCGGTGCTCTCAAATTCTTATTGTCTCCTATTTCAGATTCCATATTTGCTTTCATGCTGCGTCATAAACTTTGGTTGGCACCTATGCCCATTGTTTGGTACACCTTTTCTTCATTTTCTTTCTGCTTTTCCCTGTTCCTCCCATTTTCAACCTGTGCCTTCTCTCTCTCCTCTTACTTACCAACACCTTTTCAACCAGAATCCCACCAGGGAAACAATCACATTTGAGATTTATGAACACGATATAAAGAAGGACCACCGTTTCCCCTCCCCCTTGTTTGATGAGAAAAATCAGTGAAGTTCAGAAAGACGGAGAGATGTGTCCAAAGGACACAAAGTCTAAAACAGAACCGAAGTCACCCGAGTGTTTTTTTAATGTATTCAATGCTATTCTTAAAATTGACTTGGAGATTTGACTTGGACAAGAGGCCTCTCCAATAAGTTAGATAAATTCTTTCATTTTTCTGCCGTCTTTGTGCAGCAGCTATCATTTCCCATAATAGTCACTACAAATAAAGACATAAGTGAAAGAAGTAGGAAGAAGTACTTTTGAGGGGGTTTTTCAGAGCTTCTAAACACAACGCTGTAGGAGCGAGGCGCTGCGGGTCGTCCCGAACGACATTGTCACCGTGTTAGTACACGCAGGGCCCGGAATGAACAGAGCGAGGAAGCGGCGTGGCCGTGCGGGCCTCAGACCAGGGAACACTAAATGGGAAACACTGTACCAGCCCAAACAGGATGATGGAATCCTGCTTACACTAAAGTACATTTTGATTTCCTCATTTTTTTCTGAAAATTCAGGGAGCTTTGTAAACTACTAGAGTCGTGAGTGGAACTTATACTTAAATATTTGCTGAGAAGTATAATCGGTTTGCGCTGGAATTTTGGTAATCACACGTTTGGGAGCCAGTAGAGCTGTTCACAGCATTCCAGCTCCCTTCCCTCCCAGGCACATGGCAGCATTGCCCTACCCACCCACACCCCACCTTTGAAGTTAGATGACATCACTGATTTGCTTAGGCCAGATGTGACATAGTCTCTTTTAGGGAGAAGAGTTAAAAACCCCTAGGTAATGTCTCTCTTACCTTTGGTGAAGAGATTGTGGAAGGTGAAACCTCTTCAATCTGGACCCCTGCCTGATGACAAGGAGCGAGGGCCGCCGGCAGACCTGCACTGGGCATGCAGCATAGAATCCACGCTAGCTGTGCTAAGCCTATCCCGATCGACAGGGCCTGTGTGGGGAAGGGTGTAGAGTGTTTGCCATGACGGCGCACAGCTTCTTTTCTTTTTACTTAGAATAACAGCCCTCCGCAGTGTCATGAGAATGGTATATGTTTCTCACATATGGGTATGACACACACCAGAGAGCTGGATCATGTGTGTAGCTTTGGGCAGGTAACTTATTTTCGACAATGCTTCGTAGGATCTATGTCATGTTAGGATCTCTATCTTCTATTGAATAGCTCTAACTCCCCCCCTCTTCTTTCAGCTACAAATGCTGTGTTCCCTTTTACCTTCTTCTTATTACCCAAAATTCAATATAGCTGGTCCCTCTATCAGCAGTAAAGTAAATTCATGGAGGCAGTTACAAAATGCATACAGTTCTAACAGGATTTATTTATATTTCTCTAGTAAAGAAATTAACTGCCATTTTCAAGGGGAAAAAAAATCCTGTAAACACATCTCTGTAATAAATTTTCCTTTATATTAAATATAAAAACGCAAGATACTATGTTCAACAAAGAAGGCTTGAAACTGATGTCTGGTATCCTTGTACTGATCCCCTCAGCCCTAACATGCGGGAGTCTTACATTAATTAGCAGTATATTTTGGCAGGCTCTGCTGAGTGCGATCCTCTGACACGGAAGGCCAGGAATCCTGGAGGTAAGCCATTAAGATCCTGAACCATCAGACAGTAACAGATTTTGGGTTTTAGGGGGTCAAAAAATAACACCACTGTTCCCAACCTGAGATCAGAACCAATTTACAGAGAATGATACAAGAGTCAGACAGTTAGAGATCAAGTGTCAGCGTTATTACTGATAAAAGCAACAGTGAAGGACATCACTTAGATAAGTCCTAATAGGTTTGCTAGGGCTCCTCTGAACGGAAGGCACCCCTGCCCCCGCTACCACCAACACAATAAACAACCCCCCTGTGTCTGCAGTGGTAGGAGCTCAGCCTGCTCCCGCTCAACCAGCTTTATCACGTGACTGACAGCGGGTGGGAACCCACCCTCTCTATAGGCTGCCAGATCCAGAGGGAAAAGCAAAGAGAGAGATTGCAGCAAGCACGTCCTATCCACAGTTCAAACACAACAAGTTGCTCCTCTTTCCTGGAGAAGGAGAGTGTTAGGCTGGTGAGTAGATGTTAGTTACCCTCCTGCAGTTTCTCAACCGCAGCACTGTTGACATTTGGGACTGGGCAATTCTTTGTTGTAGGGGCTGCTACGCATTGTAGGATCTACCCACTAGATACCAGTAGCATCCCCAACAGATGTCGCAACTCCAAATGTAGCCAAATACTGCCAAATGTCCCGGGTGGGAGTGGGAGTGTGAAATTGCTCCTGATTACGAACCACTGCCTAGGGACTTCTTTTACTTGGAAATGTGAGGAAAAAGCAGTGCATCATCCACTGATGAAAACTAGCAAATCAGTGGGAAAACCACTAGATTTTAAATTTCCTGATGATTTCTTTGGAATGTAAAGTCTAGAAAAGTAACTTTGAAATTGGCAACAGTGCAATAAGTTCTAACTAATGAGAACTCAGCCATTATCAGAAAAAAAGTAACTCAATGTCACTTACTTGGAAGAGAAAAAATTATTGTATCTACTAATCAGAAAACAGAAATATTCATATAAATGTTATTAAAAATTAGCAGAAGAAGATCAAGACAGAAAGAAACAAAATCAAAGTAGAAGGAAAGAGTACCACCAAATTAATCCTTCCCAATATTTACATGTTCTCTGTTTATACAACATTCTTCTGCATGTGGCAGGGGATTATAAAATGCACCTATACTTAATCATCTAAACTCTATCTTCCTTGTCATGAAATATACGAGTGTTATGACACACACCCATAAAAAGTTCAATATCAATATCATGTAGGATGTGATTCAGTGCAATTCAGCCCCTTCTTTTGCCTTTTGAAATCTATCTTGCAGCTCCCTGAAGTGAAGAAATCCCGGGTTTTGTTTCTGTCCTCAGTCGGAATCTCCCCCTCCATCAGAGGAATTTCATCCGGACTAGGTAAATTTCATACATCCAAATAAATCAATTTTCCATGTAGCTACAGATACTGTGCACTTAACTATGAAAAATCATGTCAGCATCTAACCTTGGATAGTTAAGGTCATGGAATAAGACCAGAAACCAGGAGAATCAAGTGTGTGCAGTGATGGGATGTTAGGCATGGGCACAGGACCAGAGCAGAAGTCATTGAAAGATCAAAATGAAACCTCAGGTCAGATTATGCTTGGGTAAAATGAGAAAGATCCAAATTTTTAGGGTTTCTAGCTTTTATGATATCTTCGAGGATCTGATAAAGGCTCAGTACCCTGTTTCCAAAAATGTGTATACACATACACACATAAACCAAAAAAATATTCTAGAATTTTATTGGGTCTTCACAGATTATTTCTCTAAGACAAGAAAAGGCTGCTGGGCTGGTGGCCAGCATACCTACTTGTACCAAAGAACTTTCCTTCACAATTGCTGCATGGGTTAGTGCCTAAAATGAGACATCACCAAAATGGAAAGTGTGGGCAGTTACATAGATAATTTGAAACCAGAAACTTTTTTGAGGAAAAAAGATATGTTTAATCCCAACTATCTTTTGGTGAAATATTTTTATCGATTAAATTCATGAGTCTTTAATTTATATTGTCATGAACACAGCTTTGATCTAGATATGAGCATGTCCTACTAGTCTCCTTTTCCAGTTTATGCCCATCACTGAACCCTGCATTAAAAAGTTTAGAATATGATATACAAGAGAGAACAGACATGCTAGGTCATGTGGTAATTTAAAGTATGCCTTTAACATTTTTAACACAATTACCTATTGTGTTTTTAGAACATAAATCAGACTGGTTTTTAGAAATACCAGCCTAGATGGTTTTTGTTCCATCCATGTTTTGTGTGCTTTTCTTAGCTACTCTACTTTGACTTCCTATTTTTTAAATTTTAATTTCATTTTTTTCTCGTCCTTGATATAACGTGTTCATGATTGCATTACTCTTTACCTTTGGTATTGCCAATACAAACATACATGCGAACTATAAATTAGCTCCCTAAACCTGCACTTTTCCTCTGTTCACCACAACCACAACTTAGCCCTTTGGTTAACTAGAATGCCAGCACACATTGAGTGTCTACTGTATACCAAGCATTCTTCTAAACCAGTGGTTCTCAGCCTTCCTAACGCCACGACCCTTTAATACAGTTCCTCATGTTGTGGTGACCCCCAATTTCATTGTTACAAATTGAACATAATTAAAGCATAGTGATTAATCACAAAAACAATATGGAATTATAGATGTGTGTTTTCCGATAGTCTTAGGCGACCCCTGTGAAAGGGTCGTTCGACCCCCAAAGGGGTCGCGACCCGCAGGTTGAGAACCGCTGTTCTAAACACTTTATATGAACTATCTCGTTCAATTCTCAAGAAACACTATGAAGTAACTAATTATTATCCCATTATCCTAAGTGAGGAATCTGAGGCCTAAAGATTTCCTCTACTAAAAGGGACAGATCAGGAATGCAAAGTCAGGCCTTTGATTCTTAATATCCACTATACTGCCCATAGGACATTATAACAGGTACAATTCTGTGATTTTTAGTTTTCTTTTTCATAACCTCTATTTTTAATTTTTTAAATTTATATCTGTTTCCATACATCTTCCGAACATGTGTGTTCTGTATGTACTTTAGAAGCAATGTTAATTTTAATGTCTCTTAAGTTGATCAAATGAGAGATGGCTGCTTTCACATTTTGTGGGGCGTAAGGGCATTGCACGCACAATCCCAATACGGAGTCGGTTGGCCTTTCTGATATTCTGCTGCATTTTAAGCATTTATAAAAATTTCGCTTAGCTTGTACTCAAAGTCTGTTTCATCTATTTCCAAATTTCCTCCTCCTACAGGTCTGAAAAAAATCTATAAAACACTTTTTTAAAATTTGGTGCCTTAATTCTTCTCCTTTTAAAAATTTTCTTCTTATACCTCATAGAAGTTAGAAACTTAGTCAAGTGAAGAGAACACGTTAAAGGAGTTCAGAAGGCTGTGATTTTATTCCTGACTATGCTACTGACCTGTTATATACCTTTGGGTTTAACCTCCTGGCACAAGACTTAGTGAAGAGGTGTTTCAGCTTCTCTGTGAACATGCACTCAATGGGCCAGATCCTTCAAATGAGCCAACTGCACTTGGGGATTAAGTTAAGCCATTTGGAGGGGCATTAACCCTTTCTGGTCAATGGATTTTTTTATGCACGAGCAGAGTAACTTACTAAAACAGTGCCCACTGTCCTTCATTACACACTCCTTCTCCCCAATTGCTAACTTACACAGAAAGTGTCTCACTCAGTCAATAACTAAGCAATACTTGAGAGAAGTGCTGAGCAGTGGGGAAAAAGGAATAGCCTGTAAATGAAACGACCCTCGACAAACAGGTGAACAAACTGTAGAAATCAATGATGTGAGAATGGACTGCTTTCCCCTCCTCACTGGATTGAGCGGGTCCCCTTTGCTGGCTGCAGCATGCCAGGAGTAAACGGCTCTCAGAACAGCTCTGCATGGCCACTGTGTTGCCTGGAAAAGACCCTATTCATTAAGTTCAGGCATGGCATCCGTTCCCCTCTGCATCAAAGATCAGCTTCTGACTGTTGCCTTCAAAGCTCTCCATTAGCAGGATTCACTGCATGTATTCTAATCTTGAGCCCGTCAGTGACATTCTTTCTAGAAGAGATGCACAGTGAGTTCTTATACCACGGCCTCCAGGCCTTCTCCGGAGGCTTTTCTTACACACGCCTCTCTCTGCATCCTGTCTTCCAGGTTCACCGGGTTCCCTCCTTTCACACGAAGCGCAAGCTGGACTCCTCCAAAGCTTTCCATCATCAGCTCTTCCAGGAAAATTCTCGTTGAACCCAGGGCTCTTGTGTATTATTCTTTATGGTGCAGGTGGGCAGTGATTTTCTTATTAAATCTGTAGGTTTCTTGGGTATTAGGGACCTTTTATTAATTGATAGTTTAAATGCCCAGTCTGTGGCCAGTGAACTTGTTGAAAGGCTAAGAAATGAGAGGACTAAATTTCAGTCTGGGGACACAGCAGGCTTGCATGTAGTTTCACAGTTATTTTGAATACCGTTTTAAGGTTTGGACTGTAGAACTGCATTTACATATCTTTTTATATATCATGCAGGGGTTCCTATCACAAAATAAAGGAGACATTATCTCTACATAAAAGCAAGTGAATAAGAGGAAATTATTCTGTTTTGCTTTTCCGTTAAACAATTCATTTCAAAGCTGTGGGTTAGAAAAAACGATGCGTAATAATTTGTGATTTCACTTTATTATAGTACTTTCAGATCAAACTTGAACAAATATATAGATGTGTGGCCTTGAGCACACAACTAATTATCGAATCTCTTTGAGCCTTTTCTTTTCAATGAAATACAGGGATGGTGTCACCTAGCTCTATGGTTGAATGAAAATAAGACAAAATAAATCATATAGCACTATGCCTGGCACATACCAAGAACTCAAAAAATATAACTTTTACAACTCCATCCACCTTTTTTCTGTTTCTGGTTTCCTCATGTGCTATCACACTTTTAACTTTATTGCTAAGAAGGATAACAATTACAGAAAAATAGAAAAGACACAATACAGAACAATTAAATTAAACCTCCAAGAGTGATTAAATACTAAATCACTTTAAAAGGTGACAAATGAAAGTTATAACTTAAGAAGGGATCTACTGCCTGACAGCCTATATGCAGCACACTAAAATATCTAAGAAGATAAAGAAAAATTAGAAAACTCATAACAATCCTGAAAACTAGAGCTGATTGTCATCTTGTTGCCAGAATCTAGATGAAATATTCCACCACATTAAGGCTGATGAAACTACTGAAACAAACATTGAGAACCTTTTGTTGGTATAATTTTGAAAAGAACCAATCTTGCTTTTCTGAAAGTTGTCAGGAGCACCTTTTATCTCTCCTCAGACTCTATTTCCTGGTTCAGAAACATGGGGTCAATGGCAAACAAAATAACTATAAAGGTGCTCTTTTTTTTTTTTTTTAAAGCAGCTAGAATTCTGGTAGACTGCATTTTGCCAGCTGTAGTATCCGCAATGAAATGCTAGGAACAGACAAAAAATGGACGTAGAACTAGAATGTACCTTGAAAACAGAATAAATACTAAGGATTATAATCTAATATATATTCCACCTGTATGGAGTGTTGGGCAACAAGAGTGTAGGGTACATGTTAGGTCTCTGTAGCCCCCACCAGTCGAATACATAGCAGACTGTAGAAGTGGCGATGGAAGCCCTGCACCTCAAAGCACCGACCAGACCATGTCTAGATCTGAGGAAGAAAGAGCATTTGAATGGGCTAAACTAAGAAGAAAGGGTAATAAATACAATATAGTGTTTCATGATAATCACTGGATTCAGATAGATCTCTAATCAATTGAGGATGAATGAGCTGAAGATCACAGTTTAGAGGGGGAAAGAGAAGAGAACTTGGAAAGGTACAATGCCATGCAGGACAAGTGCAAATTCTAATATAATTCAACCAGATCCAGAAGACAATTTTATAAAACTGACATCTCCAGTTAAGGTCAAAGATAGTATCACCTGCCCTCAGGATCAAAGACAAACTCCATACCACTGCTATTTGAGATGTCCATTGGCAGGACTCGCTAACCAAACAGCAATCATAAAACCCCTTATGAAACAGGAGCCAAAATCCACAAGGAGAGGAGAGGGTGAGATGAAAACATAGTAGAATGAAATGAAAAGGGAATTAGATCATATAAGAAATTAGAGTAACCTTGGAAAATACCTTTAAAGAGCTAATCTAAGCTACAGCAATTTATTTTGTAATCTACACAGATGATTAAGTTTTAGACAGTGATTTTAATTCATTCATTTATTAACCAAATGTTTACTGAGTATTTATTTTGGCAGACATCCTGCAAGAAGAGAAAAAAATACAGCAAGAAGCACAGGGTTCAAGTCTCTACCTTAAAATGAGTTTTAAGAGTAATCTCACCTCTAATTTTACATGGCAGTGAAGAATTCAGACAAAAATTCAAATGAGCTGATAATGATAAGTCCTGGGAGAACTAGAATAAATTGTAAATTTACTCTAAAAAAAGTAAATGAGTAATCACTTCAAGGATTGGGTGGTCAAGGGAATTCTCTTTCACAAAATAAGATGAAGCTGAGACACATATGATAAGGAGCCAGTTTTTCAGGGAGAAAGGGAAAATTCTAAGAAAAACATGCTAGTACCAGAACCCTATGGTTGAAAGAAGCCTGGTGTTTTCAAGGGATGGAAAGAAGGCTAGTATCTGAATCCTACTGGAGATTGTGTTAAAATACGATTAGAGGTGAAGTAAAACATCACCAGGAAAAGTAGCTTGAATATTATTCTAAACTAGAGGCCTGGTGCATGAATTCATGCATGGGTGGGGTCCCGAGGATGGGCTGGTGATCAGGGCTGATTGAGGTCATCTTGCCCAGTCCCTATCCGGGTGATTGAGGCTGGCCGGTGGGGGGAGGAGGAGGAGTTTGGGGTTGGGGGAAGGGACCACAGGAAGTTGGCTGGTCGGCTGTGGGAAGTTGGCTAGCGATGGGAGGTTGGTTGTGGGAGCGCACTGACCACCAGAGGGCTGCTCCTGTGTTGAGCGTCTGCACCCTGATGGTCAGTGTGCATCATAGCTACTGGTTGACCAGTAGCTGGGTTGTTGGGTCGTTCAGTCACTTAGGCTTTTATGTATATAGATATGTTAGAATGCTCTGGAGGTTTTAATGAATGAGTTGATTTGTGTGTTAGCTTGTGTTCCACAGAAAGCAGAATCTGAGACATAGATTAGATGTGAGTACTTTTTGAGTGTGTTTGATCTGGGGAGCAGCTAGGAGGATCATGGGAGCAATTCAAAGAAGAAGGGAGAGCCAATAAAATGATGCATTATGAAAGTGGCCAACATTAGGGATAACTGCTTGCTAGATACTAAGGACCATCTGAAAAGCATATGGAATGTATCTTTGTACTTTGTGTGTGGGAAAAATTAGAAGAAATATTTCCTAATTATTTACCTATTAGAGGCCCGATGCACAAAATTTTGTGAACTGGTGGGGGAGGGGCAGGAGGGGTGTCCCTCAGCCCCACTTGTGCCCTCTCACAGTCTGGGATCCCTCGGGAGGTAACCACCTGCTGGCTTATGCCTGCTCCCTGGGTGGAAGATGGCAGGCCCAATCCCTCGGTGCCTGCCCCGCCTCCCCGAGTCGCGCACATGGCAGGGCTGATCCTGGGGCTTGGGGCGCTGCCCCAGGTCGGGTTGCACATGGGACGCCCGGGGGGGGCCAGGGGATCATTGCTGCCCGGCCCGGCCGCCCCAGGTAGGGTCACATACGGGATGCCCGGATGGAGGCCGGGCCAGGTGGCCGATTGCTACTGCACTGTCCGGTCGCCCCGGGTCGGGTCGCACACGGATGCCTGCCTCCCTGGGTTGCAGATAGCAGGCCCAGATGGTGGCAGGGAAGGCGGGATGGCGCTGTCCCACCCCACCACCCGGGGTCGCAAATAGCAAGCCCAGATCGTGGTGGGGCAGGCAGCATGGCGCTGTCCCGCTCTGCCTGCAGTATGCAAATTAGCCACCATCTTTTTTGGAGGTTCATTTGCATATTGTGCTGATTACCCAATGGGAGGTGTAGCGAAGGTATGGTCAATTACCAAGTTTGTCTATTACTAGATAGGATGATTTCCCATTTCCGATTGGTAAAATATCTTCTTACAGGACACTAATATCTCCATGTCTATATCTATACATACAACTTACACATTGAATTTAATCTTTTAGATAAGAATAACTTACAAAGTGTACTTTAAGAAATTATTAAATTTAGAAATTAGAAAGTAAAAATATCAAATAAAAAAATTACAAATTAACAAAACCCAACCACTTGGACATTTTATTTTATTTTTCCACTTGGACATTTTAAAACACTATCAACACCAAATAAGTGAGCCAAACAAGAAATTACTAATTTCTAATATAATAACAGAAAAATCTGTAAAATAAAATAAGTACCTGTATAAGTTGTGAAATGAAGCTAAAACTCTGCAAACAAAGGCATTTTGAGTGCTGAAAGTTTTTATTTAAGAACAAAATTAAATTAAATTATTCAAAGTAAGATGCCATTAGGAAAAACCCTCAGAAAATTTGCACTAAAGAAAAGCAGGGTTTGAAAAAAGAAATTGATAATAACTCTCTAAACTATGATAGCAATTTTTAAGTCCTGTAGTGAGAAGTAAAAATTTATCTACAGGGACTTAAGCATAACTTTTGAACAATATATGGTTATATTGACCCATGGACAATCCTTAGATAGCCAGCCTAAACATTTAAATTTTTTTAAAAATCTGATAAGGAACATCATAGGCTGCACACTTTAGGGAAAACTAACTTTATAGAATTCATTCAGCAAAGTCACTAAGTAAAAAGTAAACAGGCAAACTATAATCCCTTGGAGAGATAGAATCAGTACCCAGTCCCTAAAATATATTATCATTTAGTACATTTAAAACGTCCAGTTTAAAAAAAATTATGAGACATGAAAAGAAACAGGAAAGCATAACCCATACATAGGAAAAAACAAAGAAGCAATATAAAGTTCATTTGAAAGGCTCAGATAGTAGACTTGACAAAGATGTCAAAACCCCCATTACAGATATAATCAAGAACTAAAGTATAAAGAACTAAAAGAAAGTATAAAGATGTGCGATCAAATAAAAAAATCAGTAAAAATATAGAAATGTTATAGAGAACATAAAGCACGTGATACTTGACAGTATTTTGCAGCAACTTGAAAAAAGAGAAAGCAACAAAGTGAGAATTATGTAAGTAATATACAATGATGTTCTGATCGCATATGTTTTTTTTAAAAGGTATTTTCTCCACTTCACTTATTTAGAAAGTAATTGCATAAAACACTTTATATATAGTTACATTGTTTGACATTACAGAAAACCATATATTTGACAATAACATTACAAACAAATGAGTGGGGAAAAAGCTGAATTACAGCAAAGAAATGACATATAGTACCTTGAATCCACAGGTAGAATTGAAGAGAATCAGAAATGATAAGTAAGTTTAATATAACAAACTCTTTCTCTCTCTCTCTCTCTCTCTCTCTCTCTCTCTCAATATATATATTCTGATTTCCTTTCAGCTTCTTCAAAGAGGAATGTATTGTTGGGTTTGTAACATAGACATAGTATGTGTAACAGTAATAACACAAATAATTGGGAGCCATATAATGGTAAAATTTTCATATTCCACCAACACAAACTATCACAATTCACTCAATATGAACTACATAATGTAGTCCTACAGCTTTTAAGGAGATTTTATTCATAATTTTTAAAACTCCCCTTAGGGAGGCCCCAGTAATTTTACTGTAGAAATCTACCAAAGGCTAACAAAATAATCTACATCATTTCTATACATTTATTCCAGAAAATAGGATAAAATATTTAAAATTCACTATATGAAGCTAATATTATACTAATCCCTAAACCAAAGAAAAATAGTTCAAAAAAAGGGAACCACAGATCAATATTCTTCAAAATCCTTAACAAAATATTAGCAATACATTTTAAAAAGTGTATAACATGACTAATTTGATTTTTATGCAAAAGTAAAATGCATCTTCTCAGTTGATTTAGTTTTTTTTAATTTAATACATATCAATAAGAAAATTAATTGTAAAACTTCAATAGAAAAATGTGAAAGAATAAGTATTGAATACTCTGGATAAACACCATTACATATATTTCAAATGTTTTAAAACACAAATAATAATAAAAATTAGAATTAAAAGAGAACTTGAGGTCCTTTGCTTATCCTATCTAATAATAGACAAACATGGTAATTAACCATACCTCTGACACACTTCCCATTAGCTAATCAGGGTGATATGCAAATTAACTGCCAACCAAGATGGCGGCCAACAGCCAAGCAGCTGAAGCGAACAGGAGGCTTGCTTGCTCCAGTGATCGAGGAAGCCAAGGTTCCCCATCTGCCGCTGCTGGCCTCTAAGCTCTGAAAGCAACAAAGTTTCAATTATAGAAGCTAAACAAACCCCAGATACCTGCTTTCAGCAGCCGTGGCCTCAGAGCTGCAACAAGCAGGAGCCAGCTC
>NW_006293001.1:4614970-4635979 GCF_000327345.1 Myotis davidii | reverse complement strand
GGAGCCTCTCCTGCCTCCTCAGCAGTGCTAAGGATGTCCAACTGCAGTTTAGGCCTGCTCCCCGCTGGCAAGTGGACACCCCCCGAGGGCTGCCGGGCTGCCAGAGGGATGTCTGATTGCCATCTTAGGCCAAATCCCCGGGGAACAGGCCTAAGCCAGCAGGTGGTCATCCCTGAGGGGTCCCAGACTTCGAGAGGGCACAGGTCAGACTGAGGGATCCCCCCTTCCACCCGAGTGCACAAATTTTTGTGTACCGGGCCTCTTGTCAAATTATAAAATACTAGAGGCCCAGTGCACAAAATTCATGGATGGGGTTGAGAGGTTTGGCGGGAGAGTTCCCTCAGCCCGGCCTGCACCCTTTTGCAATCCAGTACCCCTTGAGGGATGTCCAACTGCCGGTTTAGGCCCAATCCTTCCTGCCTCATCATCTCTAACTACTCTGCCTGCCTGATCACCCCTCACCACTCGCCTGCGTGCCAGATCACCCCTAACCACCTCTGCCTGCTGGCCTAATTGCCCCTATCCACTCTTCCTGCCTGCCTGATCGCTCCTAACAACTCTGCCTGCCTGCCTGAGCATCCCTAACTGCCTCTGCCTCAGCCTCTGCCGTTGCAGGTTTGTCCGGAAGGATGTCAGGAATGATGTCCAGAAGGTCATTTGGCTGTCCAGTCTAATTAGTGTATTATGCTTTTATTATTATAGATATACAAAATAATTCCTAGGAAAAATTCCATGATTGGACCCTCTGCCCCTAATTGTATTTGTGTAAATAATTCTTTTTCCAGAATAACTTGGAAATAGGTGCTAAGAATATTTAAAATGTTTCCATTTGCTTCAGTAATTGCATTTCAAAAATTATCTTAACAATAATGTAAAATATGTTGTAGGTGAAAATTTTAAAATATACTAATTTCAAGTAGTAGTGGAATGGTTTTACTCTATTTGGGGTGTGATTTAAAACAATCTCATAAAGCTGTTAGAATCAGGCTTCTGATGACTATTTCAACCTATGGTATGTGTATATAATATAGTATTAGATGAAGAAAACAATTCTATTAAAGCAATGTCTCAATCAGAAATAGAATTTTGTTAGCTTACTTTTATTTAACCAACTCACTGGAATGACCCAATACTACTCTACTCTCCATAAAACTAATCACGGCATGGCAGCACACATGGAGTGCCTGAGATTGTTAGGCACAACGTCCACTCTCACCCACTGCACTATTTGCTTACCAAAAGTGAGTTACATAAACGTTCAAAAGCATCTTAATGTCATTTGAACTTATTGTTGAAATTAAATAATTTAATTATATTTTATATAAACCAGTAGAGTGTGGAACCAAAGTGTTATTCTGCAATAGCAGAGATGATGATTTGTAATATTAAATAAAAGGGAATCTATAAAAATAGATTGCTATGGAATAACCTATAGGTCCTATAATATTTAAAGATGTGCGGTAGTGTAAAAATGTAAAAGAATTCTAATTCAGATTACATGCATCTTTAACTTTTCATATCACTTTTAAAAAACGAATGCTTGAAATTGTAGAACATACAGGACAGATTACATGAAAATCCTTTCACAGATGAGTATAGTCATAGGAAAATTCATGGTCTCATGTCTAGATATTATCAAATCCTTATGTATTTGTTATTGTTTTAAGTTAAAATAAATGGTTTTATGTATGTATGTGGACATATGAAGCAATGACTGTGTAATTACTCTGTTATTGTCAATGATATATTTTTCTTAAATAAGACACTTTAACCACATGCAAAGTCAATAAATATAGAAACTTGTGAGTGAAAATAGTAGAGTAGCCACCCAGCCACCATTTTGAGCTTAAAGTATGCTGTGGATCCATTCTGGATGGTGTGTATGGGTCTTGTAAGGAATCAGGAAACACCTCAAACAATCATTTTATATTATCTTCCTGATTTTTAAATTCTCACACTAACAATTAGTCCTGATCCTCTTCAGTAGTATTCTGTATAATCAGTGACTAGGTGTCCTAATGCTGTGTATGAACCAGGAACCATCGGGGAGTTGAGAAAGAATGAAAGTCAAGTTTGTCTCTTTGTGAGTCTGGTGGATTAGGGAGTCAAAGTCATAGGGAAGAAAAGTCCCAGAAAAAAAAAAAAAGAGTTTCACATCCTAATGTGTGGCATAAATATGACAAATATTAAAAGCGGTTATTATAAAATAGTGGAATGTTTAGTCATGTTTATTTTTTTCTTTTCATAATTAACATGTATCACTTTTTTGTGTGGATAATCCTCACCCGAGGATATTTTTCCATTGAGTTTTAGAGAGAGTGGAAGGGAGGGGGACAGACAAAAAGAACATCTATGTGAGAGAGACACATCACTTGGTTGCCTCCCCCATGCACCCTGATGGGGCTGGAGATAGAGCCTGCAAATGAGGTACATGCCCTTAACCAGAATCAAACCCAGACCCTTCAGTCCACAGCAGACACTCTATCCACTGGGCCAAACTGGCTAGGGCACAGGTATCACTTTTTTAAACAAAAAACAATGTATTATCAAGTAATGCAATAATTTGATTTTTAGAAATTTAAATTGTACTGACCAAAATTCAGGTAATTATATTTTTAAAGTAAAATTCATATAGAAATATGTATTTCTTAATTTCTGATGTGAGAAGAAACAGATCATGTGTCACTGCTGTGTAATGTACAAAAGGGGGAAGAGGTTAAGGAAGAGGGATGTGGGGAGAAAGTGGGAGACAGCAAGTCTGGAAATAAGTCACCCATAAGAGAAAGTTGGAGTGGTCCTTCCATAATATAATATCAAGGAACAGTTTTTTTCTCTTTGTGAATCTTGGCTCATTAATAAGAGTTAGTTCTTGGCACATAAGCAATCCAGAATATGGAATATGTTTTATTCTTTAAATTCATATAGGCTACCCAGAAACTTATGAGTTCCTGGAAATTTTATTAAAATTTTCATATAAACAAGCAATAATTTTTAGATTATAGTTCCTGGTAATGAAATCCATGGATGCCATCAAAGCATACATTTGTTCTGGAAGACTGCATGCAGATAAAAGGAATAGGGAAGACATTTTCTTAAAGATAGATTTTTATTAAAATGCTTAATTTTTTCTTTGTTCATTTACATTGGATATTACAGGACCATTAGTAAATTGTTATTTTTATGAGTTTGTTTCACTCAGGAAATTTCTTAATTCATTACATTTTATTAGATCAGCAGTAATGAACCAAAAACAATATCATTTATTTTTATTACTACTGTAAGTTAAATCACAATGATTTATTTAGCCAGATTGAAGCAATGACTGTGTAATTACTCTGTTATTGTCAACGATATATTTTTTCTTAAATAAGACACTTGAACCACATGTAAAGTCAGTAAATATAGAAACTTGTAAGTGAAAATAGTAGAGTATCCACCCAGCCACCATTTTGAGCTTAAGGTATGCTGTGGATCCATTCTGGGTGGTGGGTATGGGTGTTGTAAGGAATCAGGAAACACCCCAGAATTAATGAAGTGACAATGATGGGTCTTTCACTCTCAGGACACATGTTCATTGTATCATAATTATAGGGGTCTTATTCTCTGGTATATTATAAACTGAATATAATCATTCCAGATGGACAATTGTCTATAGTATCTCTCTTTTCTTTCTATGGAACAGTCTATTTTTTAAGCATCTATGATCATTTTTTTTAATGTCTTACAATTCCAAAAGTGTGTTAGTAAATATTTTTTCAGTTCATTCTCCTGAAGCTCAATGTCACTTTAATTAGTCCAGTTTTCAGAAGATGTAAAGGATCATTGCTCTGGCACCTGTACCATAATCTTTAAACCATTTAAAGAATTATCAAAAAAAATCATCTTTTTCTGAGGAAATAACCTGAATCCAAATAGAAAGATTTAAATGAACAAATGGTAAGGAATCCAGCCAACATGTTTTGGTTTCTTCTTTAGTAATGTTGTATTTATGTTTGCAGCTATCATGAAAGAATTACTTTCAAATATCTAGAGGAAGAAGAATTATGCGTCTACCATTCATTATCCACAATCTGGTGTCCAAAAGTACTGACAGCCAAAAAATTAACTCATTTGGCAGCAACACCTAATAACAACAGCCATGTGGAAGTTTATAGACTTTATTCTACTTAGTGTGATTATTCAACTATTTTGTTGTAGTTATCTTAAAGTGCTTGATTACATTGTCTTAGAGCCCAATGTAAGTAATTCCTAATATATAGTTAATGCACATAACTGTATATGCATTACCATATTACTTTCCAACACTGAAGAAAGAGAATCGTTATTATAGAACATATTTGGTCCAAGTGTTTCGGGTAAGGGAATATAAATTTGGTTTGGAAAGGTGAAATGAGGTTTACTAAGTAATTTTATTGTAAGCTATTCACCTAGTTGACTAACTTTTAAATCTTTTATTTTGTACTGCCTGATCTTTCCTCTTAATTATGGTTATTTCAGAACCAAAATGGGCAAGATAAATTCAGTTGGTTATGCAACTTGTCACTGGTACAGAAATAATATGAAAGATGGCATTGACATGTCACATATAGAGGATAGAGCCGGTAGCCTTATTGTAAGCAAATTGGGGGAGAAAGATAAAAATATTTTGTCAAAACAATTTTGGAAAGACTGGCGTCAACTTAAAGAACCAAAAGAGAAATGAATGTTTTACATTTATAAATTAATCTGACAATTTAGGTTCCTGAAGTACAAAAAAAAAGCAGCATATCATCCGGTGCTTGGTGGATTACAGACTACCTTCATGCTCCCCGCATACTCTGACCTCTTCTGGTTTCTCATCTGCTTTTGACATTGGGCAATTGATTCTCATAAAGTTATTTTATATTATAAACTATTTCTCTTTAAATAGAGAATTTGTGATATTTGGGAAGTAACAATCTTAAATAGAAACTAAGATATAGAGTAACATATTTCATTACTACCAATTTAGAGCACTCTGCAAAAAATAAATACAAAAAAGTTCTAGCTCTTTCTCTTCCTTTTTCCTTATTCTCTTCTTCGCTTTTATTTTGCTTGAGCTTCTCCAACAATTTCAATTTATACTCTGACAGTGTGAATATGAGAGCTGAAGCTGACAAATATATGAATAGTCACACCAAATGAACACAGAAGATCCCAAACACCCAAAGTTTGCTCATATAGCCATGAATCATTCATTTCTTGCTAATAATACAGACTCCACTTAACAAAAAGGGAAGAAAATACCATCAAAGTAATTTTTTAAAAATTTCTTGTCATTTATGGGCATGCTATGTCAGAATATAATTTAGAAGTATAATCATTGCAAACTTTATTTTATAGATAGACTGAACAGCATTGATGATAGCAATAGTGTGTTCTCACATCTGTGTCTCATATTCTACATTATTTCTCTTTCTCTCTACTGTAAGTGTGAGCAAGGGAACACCTGGTCTTTTAATTCTCTTTTTTTTCATACTTTGTACATATGGTGTGTGTGTCTAAGTCAGTACACTTCTTGAGAACGTAATAACACCAAGGCTAGTTTACTTAAATAAAAAAAAAATGCCTTTGTCTGATAAATTCAAAGAGAGAAAGCCACTTTATATTTTCAAAATTTCATGAAAAACAAGATGGGGGAACAAAATCTCTTTAAAAAGAGTTGAAATAATTCTTTAAAATGTTATTTTTTAATAAATATTGGTAATGTTTAATTTATGAGAAATTCTTAATTCCATCAACTATCACCAGCTAAGATCCAAACATTATAATTTTGTCAGCATACTCTTGAATTTGTTAAGTTAATCTGTTTGAATTTTGATTTCTTGTTTAACCTTTTTTTCTTATTTTTTAAAATATATTTTTATTGAATTCAGAGAGTGGAAGGAGGATAAATAGAAACATCAATAATGAGAGAGCATCATTGATTGGCTGCTTCCTGCAGGACCCCTATTGGGGATTCAGACTGCAAACTGGGTTTATGCCCTGACCAGGAATTGTACTGTGAATTCCTGGTTCATTGGTCAATGCTCAACCACTGAGCCACACTGCTGGGCATTATCTAATTTTTTTTTTTAGTTGGACCATACTTTTCAACCTGTGCCTGCGTGAATTTGTGAGGGATAATGCAATCAGTATTTGATGTATTCATTACATTAATAAAAAAGGTTTAAAAAACTATTTTTTAAAGAGAGTAGACCCAAAAAGAAAAACTCACAAGGGAAGGGAAGGCATTATCTTTAAAGGAATTCAAATAAGGAAATTTACTAAAGGCTTTGAAGAATCTGAGAACCAGTGGTATGATATAGTCAGTCCCACTGCAAAGCAGCAGTTACTAAAACACAGAGCATCTTTCATGAGCCAACTCTATTTTTCTCCAGCACATATTTTTCTTTCCCTGGGCATCATCCTTAACGCACTATGGAATAGATCTTTGGTTAGGAAGAGTTATCTGCTGATATAGAATTTGAACAGTGCAGGTATTGACATTAAATCTAAATGTAACATTTTACGGTACTTTAGGGATCGCTCATTATTTCCTACTAAAAATACCCTTATTGAATTAACAAATGCTTTCATGACTTAGTTTGAATCTATGATTGCTAGAACAGAACCTAAAGCCTAAGGGACAATATTAGCAATTTATAGAAAATCTTTAAGAGATTTAAAGGACTAATAGATATAAAACATAATTTAAGTTAAAATAAGCTGATTAGTGTGACTGCCAAATGATTATCAAAGTTTATAAGATTTGAATTGTATTCCTTGGAAAATTTTGTGTTTACAAGTTCTCAGAAAGCAAAATTTTAACTTCCTTTCCTTTATCAATTATTCAAGATGTTAATGGTGAGTCTGCTAGTCCCCCCCTCCCCCCGTAAAAATGTGTGATTATTGCAAAATATGAAGTCTAAGTGGTCAGTGTGTGTAAAATGGAGTGACACTAAAAAATAAGAACTGAAAAAAGCAAAAGGCAAGGAGGAAAAAAAGCTTTATTCAACTGAATCAGCAGAAAGTGGGACTTTCAAAAAGTTTAAATCAAGAAAGGGTTTGGTCCAATTTCTCTATTTCTTCTTAAACCCACAGTTTTCTTTTTCCCTGGACTTAAAATGAGCTAATGGACAGGACCTCCCATTTTCTTCAATTTCTTGCCTGCAGAATTTGCTGCAGAATTACTTTTTCTCACTGAACTCTATCATGTGTTACTGAAGGAAATAAAAATATTGCCTTATTGGCTGTGGAGAAAGAGGGTAGCATTTTAGAACCGAGACAGAGGTCAGCATTTGTTTGTGCTCAAGCTTGGTGTCACCTTTTGAGTGGCTTCCAATTGAAGAGCTCAATTCCTGTTCAGTTGATAGCTCGGCTAACAAAAGGAAACATCTTATTTCTATACATTCATCTGAGGAGACAGAAGGTACCATTAACCCATTAGAAGGGATGCTGGCACACCTTGGTATTACAAAATCTTTTTCTAAGTAAACACTGTACTGTGTAGAGCTAAAGGCTTGGAAGTGGCAAGCTCTGGTGGCCTGTGTGTCAGTGCCTCTCACATGGAAGGAGATTCCAAACCTTGGGTATTGTGTAAGCATCTCTAGACTTATGAAATGTGCTTTAGAAAAAGTTTTGTCAAAAACCTAATTCAACATTAAACACTGTCCTGTTAAATATTTTTATTTTGCTAAATATATTTAAAATGAGATATACCCCCTTAATAAAAATTTAAGTGGACAATATAGTGCTTTGGACGATAGGTATAATGTTGTACAGTCCCTGGCAACCATCATTCTACTCTGATTCTGTAAATTTGACTATTTTAAATATCTCATAAAAGAGGCCCAGTGCACAAAAATTTGTGCACTAGGGGGTCCCTCAGCCCAGCCTGTGCCCTCTCCCAGTCTGGGACCTCTCAGGGGATGACCACCTGTTAGCTTAGGCCTGCCCAGGGGGATTGGGCCTAAGCTGGCAGTCAGACATCCCTCTGGTAACCCGGGAGCCCTCGGGGGAAGTCCACTTGCCAGCGGGGAGCAGGCCTAAGCTGCAGTCGGACATCCTTAGCGCTGCTGAGGAGGCGGGAGAGGCTCCCGCCACCACCGCTGGACTGGCAGGCGGTTGAGCGTCTGCCCCCTGGTGGTCAGGGTGTGTCATAGTGACCAGTCATTCCCAGTCATTCTGCTGTTAGGGTCAATTTGCATATTACCCTTTTATTATATAGGATAGAGGCCTGGTGCATGGGTGGGGGCCAACTGGTTTTCCCTGAAGGGTGTCCCCCCTTCAGGTGGGGGGTCCCCACTAGGGTGCCTGGCAGCCTGGGTGAGGGACTGATGGCTGTATGCAGGCTCAAGCCCCCTCCCCCAGTGGGGACCCTCACCCCATGTATGTTTGGTCAGCCTGGATAAGGGCCTGAGGGCTGTTTTCAGGCTGGCCACACCCCCTTTAGAGTGGGGCAGTCCCCACTGGGATGCCTGGCCAGTCTGGGTGAGGGGCTGAGGGCCGTTTTCAGGCTGGCCAAGCCTCCTGGTGATGGAAGCTCCCAGCCTCTCCCTTTTTTCTTTTTTATTCTGGGATTTATTTACCTTCTATAATTGAAACTTTGTTGCCTTCAGTGGAGCTCAGAGCCTGCTGTGGCAGGCGGGAAGCTTGGCTTCCTCTATCACTGGAGCAACCAAGCCTCCTGCTTGCTCCAGCTCCGTGGCTGCCTGTTGCCATCTTGGTTGGGTTAATTTGCATATAGTCGCTCTGATTGGCTGGTGGGCATGGCTTAAGGCATAGCGAAGGTACGGTCAATTTTCATGTTTGTCTTTTATTAGATTAGATAAGTGGAATTACACAGTATTTATTTTTCTGTGACTAGCTTATTTCACTTGGCATAATGCTTTCATCCATGTTGTTGCATATTGCAGAATTTTCTCTTTTTTAAAAAAATAAATAATATTCCATTTTATACATAGACCACATTTTCTTTATCCATACATCTGCCAATGAACATTTAGGTTGTTTCCACATCTTAGCTATGTGAATAGTGCTGCAATGAACACTAATGTTCTAGTGTCTCTTTGAGATTCTGACTTACATTCTTTTGAATAAATACCTAGATGTGGGATTGAGGGATAATATGGCAGTTCTATTTCTAGTTTGTTCTTTGTACATTACTCTTAAGAAAAATTTCCAATTTCTTAAGACTTACAAGGTCCTGAAAGATCAAGTTCAACATTATCTCTCTAGTCTCATTTATTACTTCTCACTTTTCTGCACTGTACAAATCTGAGCACACTTGTCTTTTTCTCTTATTTCAATGTATAACATTCTATTTGGCTTCCGAGCCTTCTCAGTGTTATTACAAAATATTGTAGTCTTCCCTTTCCTTTGGTAATTCTTATAATATTTAAACTGCTTTTCCTTATGAGTTTGGGGTAGGTGCTCTCATGTCACTTCTACTTTTGCAAAGGTAGCACAAACCATCACTATTGTAGTTGTCCTTTTGCATATTTTTAAATTTCTTCACATGTTAGAAAGCACCAGGAGAGCATGGGCTGAGTCCATCTTGTTTACTATCACATGCTTGAAACAGAGTATGTGTTCAATAGAATCTGTTTAATAGATGCATGAATGTCTATTGCCACTGAAATAAGCTGAATTTGTAAAAATAGATTTAATTCTTAGGATGTTATACTTAATGATGAAAGAAATAACTTTCAGGTCACTTTCATTGATAACAATAATATTAATTGCAGGTATGTAAATAACTACTGCTAACTTTGCTGTGTTTCTACCATGACTACGCACTGTATTAGGAATTTTAATATATTGTTTTATCTAATCCATAAAACAGCTCAACAAAGTGGATTTATGTTTCCCGATTATAGGTAATAAAACTAAGACTCATAACTTATGCAACTAAACAACAGGAAAAGTCAGAATTTGAATCCAGATATATTTTCAAAGATGGTTCTAATGTCATCATACTAAAGGGCCTATGCAGAGAGATTCAGGGAGTAATTGATAGTTTTAGCATTTGATTAGTTTCCATCATTAATACTTTACTTTTAAATTATGAGGTGTACAATTATATAATATGCAATTCAACAAGTAAGGGAATATTTTTTTCTTTAAATTGTGATTATCTTTTAATATATTTTATTGATTTTTTACAGAGAGGAAGGGAGAGAGATAGAGAGTTAGAAACATCGATGAGAGAGAAACATCGATCAGCTGCCTCCTGCACATCCCCCACTGGGGATTTTTATATTTGATTGACTTTTTTTTTACAGAGAGGAAGAGGAAGGATAGAGAGTTAAAAACATTGATCAGCTGCCTCCTGCACACTCCCTACTGGGGATGTGCCCACAACCAAGGTACATGCCCTTGACCGGAATTGAACCCGAGACCCTTGAGTCTTCAGGCCAATGCTCTATCCACTGAACCAAACCAGTTAGGGCTGAGGGAATATTTTAAAAGCTATTTTTCCCCCTCTGGCACAATGTGTTCGATATTAAAACTAACAAAATAGTCATGTATGGGCTAGCAGTCCTAATTAACACTTTATCGTCTCTGCTTACTCAATATTACAATCCATTTTCCAGAGTCTCATGATTTTTCATTAATTATACTTGATAGCTATCATTACTTTGCTGTAGGGCTTTGGAACATTATCATTTTTACCACAAATATGGTTGTTGGGGTTTAACAATAAAAGTGGCCACCAATGCTACGGTAATCATTTAATCTCCACATTTGTGAGGCAGTGACCATGATTATCACCATTTTATATCATGCTATTTGTTTTGGTACGGATGCTGAGCATATAAAATTAAGTCATTAATTAATGGCAGAGCAGGGATGGGGTACCAAGCTTTCTGACTCCAGAATAGCAATCTTTAGGTATCAGTGCTTCTTGCTGAGCAAACAACTGGAAAATAATTCCTTCCCTTTCTGCCTTTTGTCCTCTTACACATTTCTTATGAGAGGAAATCTATATTTCTTATCTATAGACATATGGTTTATCATTTCAGAGCACATTTCTATTGCAAAGATTGTGAAAATTTTCTAAGTACTCCCACATGCCTCTCTGCAGAACCTGAGAGGTTTCTTCTCTGAATATGAATTCTAAATAACTTTTAATTTCATCTTAGCTGCTCTGGGAAAGGCATTTTAGGCTTGGCCTCCTTCCTTTTTACATATTTTGCACAAATATTATTTAAATAATTTCATAATAGAATACGAACCTTATGTTTTAGATTAAAGGCATCTTTCTAATCTTTAACAACAAGTCCTTTCAGTGAATTAATCACAAAGTTCCTCACATCTGGATTCATTGCCATGATTTGGTGGTAACATATGATCTGACTTGAGAGGGTGTAGGTAATATGTGATAAATTGCTTAGCAAATTAGAAATTAGAACCTTTGACCTGTTGAATTAGGCTGGGGCACCTGTAAATTGAAGAGAGGTAGTTTTCAACATGCAATGCAAGAGAGTGAGGATTCAGTGACAGGTATAGCTTCTTCCTAACTATTATGTCTGAAAATGCAGGTTCTTTCCTTGATGGCCTATGTTGCTTGGGGATTCGACACCTTAGCCAAAATACTGAGCACACATTTGTTTGGGAGACTTCCTAATATTTACAAAAATATTTCAGGATGTTGCCTTGCCCCGAGAGTCATCATTGTTTTAGCAATTTGCCAACCTTCTAAATTTCTTTAAGATTTGGGACTTGCCAGAAAAAAATGCCAAGGATAAAACATAAATGTGTATCTGTTCATAAATATCATTTTTGTCTGATCAAGTGTGAAAAACAACATTAAAAATATTCTGAGGTGTCATAATGTAACCATTCAATCATAACCATAAATATAGTCTTTTGCTTTGAAATTACTTTTATTACTAAAAATAAAATGAAAAACAGTACCTTATAAGAACCTGAATGGAGAAGTTATAGTCTAAAAATATACATTAACAGATATCATCAATAACCAAGTGGTCAAGGTTAGCTCAAAATGTAGTTTCATAAAATTCCCTCAAATAAGTGTTCTGATATTTTGTAGATATTAACAATAGATGGAGGAAATAGATGGCTCTCCTATGAGTCACTACCTAGTGGAGCAAATTCTAGGCTAGTTTGGTGTTATTTCTGGTCTCCAGCAAACATTCTTCTCCTCAGAGAATGACAATGCATAACATTCTCTAGAGATCTGGAATCTAAATAGCAGCATCTGGGATACTAGTTTCTCAAGGTAAGATGATCAGTGGTCCTTGGAGAAAGACAGCCTTACATACCAGTCTTGAATTGCTCATCTGTAAAGCCCTGTTGTTGACTGAAGGATCTGTGAGTCAAAACGAACAAAGACATATTCACGTTATAGCAGATATTTGGACATGCACTTCAGTCTAAGTGTCAAAGCTCAGCCAGTATTTTTATAGAAAGAATATCTCGCTTGCCAAGAGTGACACTTGAAAACTAGCTTCACTTAGCATCTGAGTCTCATAAAGATTACACAGCAGCCCAAGCACTATCAAAGGCACAGGAAAAAATAAGCACTTTATCGCTCAGTGATTTTGCCTTAATTTTATTATGACTGAAAGAATGAATATTAAATAGCATAAGGTATCTCTTGGGCATATGAGTGAGCCACTAATTAAACTACATTTTGTTTAGAATGTGAGTAATTAAAATATACTTCTATTAATTATACAGAAAATATCTTTAAAAATTATTAGTAAATAATAATTTACTAAATTTAGAAGTATTAGTCACTTTGATAGGCCTACCTTTTCTAGTTTTTTGAATTTCGTCTTTCCATAGTCTATAATACACACATATAGGTTTTCATCCTACGCATGCTGAAAACCTGATAGTTACCTCCCACTAATAATTTCTAAAAGCACTAATTTTCTGAGTTTTCATTTTTAATTATCTGTTGCTCTGAATTCTTGCTTCCACTGTATTCTAGCTATTGCTTGGATCTCACCGCCTGCAGCTGAGACTTTATCTCTAGTAGGTGCTCACTGCAAGGTACATCACGGATCATTTGTAATTCTTTAAATCAGAGAGGAAAATGAGACTGGAGTAGGAGAGTCTTCCTTAATGTCTGGATATCCAGGATAGGGTTACATCATAGTACAACAGCATAAATGACTGGGAACTGAATCCTATGCACCCTTGTTATTAATTCCTCAGACTTTTTCCTGCTACTAACTACTTCCTTTCTACCGATAACCCCAGACACCTATACTTCTGAAACCTTACTCACCTCTCCTTTTAAACAACTTTACCAAGCATAGTACATAGTACCGTTAGATGACTGAACAAGCAAGACTCAAGGAAGAATTAGGAAAGAAGTTCTGTTTATCTTTCTTCTCCTTTCATTGTCAACCACATAGGATGTGTGTGTGTACACACATACACACAAACACACACACACACACACACACACAATTTATTCAAACTCTCTCTCTGGACTTGTTCTTCCCTTGGGAAAAACTTACCATCCACGTGTTTCTGATACTTTCACTTTCCCGGTCGTGGATAATAAGTATGACTATTCTCTTGGATAAAAAGATAATACTGGCTTCATGCCACACATAACATTTCTGTCTTCTGTCATCTGTTGCTGATGATAGCACACATGTTACAGAGTCTAATTATTATTGCTCTTTGAGTTCTTGCTCTTTGCTCCTTGGTGATTTTTAAGATTTCTCTATCATTGATATCCTGCACATTAACCTTAATTTTTCTAAATGTAGATTTCTTTTACTTACCTTGCTTTGGTACTCAAGGTGTATTCCCATCATAACTTTTTTTTTTTCAATTCTGGACATTTACCTATGAATATGGCTTCAAAAAACATCACTCTGCCATTTCTGAAAGTCCTATTTAGAAAGAACTCTATTGATATAATTAGGTATAAATAGATGCTTTTTAATTTATTTTTTGTTTTTTAATGTCTCTTTTTTCTTATCTTTTCTCTCAGGGTTGGTTCAGAATAAATACCTAGGCCAATATTTTAATTAATAAATTTTCTTTTCACCTCTGTCCAGCCACAATACAGACTAGCTATTGACCACCCCACCCCTGAACGTAACTATAATTCTCATTTTCAATACTTTGAATTGGTTCATTTATATATTCACCAAATACAATGTCAATATAATACAATTGCCTCTTATGGTTTCTTAATCTGTTCCTTTATTGTTTATTTACTTATTTAATCCTCACCCAAAGATATTGTTTTCATTGACTTTAGAGAAAAAGAAAGAGAGAGAGAGAGAGAGAGAGAGAGAGAGAGAGAGAGAGAGAGAAGGAGAGAGGAGAGAAGAGAAAAAGAAGAGAGAAGAGAGGAGAGAGGAGAGAGGAGAGAGAAGAGAGAAGAGAGAAGAGAGAAGGGAGAAGAGAGAAACTTGGATAGGTTGCCTCCCATACTTGATCCAACCAGGAATCAAACCAGCAATCTTTGGGGCAGGGGATGGCACTCCAACCAACCAATCCACACAAGTCAGGGCTGTTGCTTTTTTAAAACTATGAAACTTCTTTCTTCATCTCTCAGAGCAATTTAATCATGTTTATGTTAAGGTATGTCAGGCAATTTTGTAAATACATTATTTTTCAAAAGTGCTTTCTCAACATTAATGTACATATTAGTTACCTGGCAGTTTTGTTAAAATGTGTATTTTGATATGGCAGGTCTGGCGTGAGGTCTGAGATTCTGCATTTCTAACAGGTTCCCAGGTGATGATGATACTTTTTGTCCAAAAATAAAAAGCCCAGAGTTTATGACCTAATATTTGATATTTTTTACTGTTTTTTTTTAGACTTAAATGTGTTTGAGATGTTTGTTTTCATATTCATTTTGAGTAAAAACTATTGTGTTGACTTTGATTTCTTGTTACTCCCTACCCCCCAAGCTCTTTCTATCCTCTTCCATCTCCATTTCTAATGTTTTTCTGACTGATCCACAGTTGGTTTCAAGCAGTGAGTTAGGTCCCATTTCCTGTCTCACTATCTTACTTGGAATAGTATTTATCCATATTATTCTTTAGTAGCCCAATTCCTGGATTCAGTACGCCTCCAACTTTAATTCCACTCACCACTTTGCATTTCTGTTCCATTGCCTTCACAGAAATGTTGTCTTCTTTTCAAGCATAGACATACATCTTGGTTTTCTTTTTCAAAATTTACCTATATATATTTGGAGTAGAAAGAGTTGACCAAAAGAGTGAACATAGAGAGACATCTCAATCAAGTATCTTTTCCTACATTGTTTTAGCTTGATCAGTGTCTATCTTTGGCATGAAATCTGAGCATGGACCTTAAAAATACAAATTTAATAATTATTCACAATAGTAAGTTGGCTCCCATCCTTTTATATATCATTTTTCACTGGCTCGATATAAAGTTTTCTTTTATATCAAAAGAGTTCTTTTACAAAATGAAGTCCAAGTGGCATACCATGTTTCTGAAAAATGCTCAAGAAGTTGTAAAAAAAAGTGTTATAAAGAAATGTCACATATAAAAATGTAACTTCTCCAATAACTTAAACAGTAAATAAGGCATTTAGGTATTGATTGGCAACATTTAGGTTTGTATCTGTGAAACCCACAAATGAACATTAATTCATATATTTAGTGAGTGTCTCTATGTATCCACAATGAGTCTGGATAATTTAGTCTGCAAAGTCCTCCCTGGTACTAAATTCATAAGGCCGAAAGGGACCCTTATCTGGTACAACTGTTCTCTTACAGGGCTGTCTAATTACTTAGAAAAAAATAATTAACTAAAAGCTTTCTTTTAAAAAATAAAAATGGGCTTCCACAAGTTTTGTAACATATTCAAGAGACTTTTAAACCTAGTGGCAGTGAGGTGGAGTGGAATCTTCTCACACAATAGGGGGAACCTTAATTTTGCCCCTAATAAAAGATAATATTTTAGGGCAACATATTCTGTCTCTGTGCGCCTCAGTTGCTTCTACAGAAAAACACAAGAGACTTCATCCTGGCTACTGTGGCTCAGTGGTTAAACATTGACCTATGAATCAAGAGGTCACAGTTAGACTCCTGGTCAGGGCACATGCATGGTCTCAATCCCCAGTATGGGGCATGCAGGAGGCAGATGATTAGTGAATCTCTCTCATCATTGATGTTTCTCTCTTTCTTTCTCTCTCCTTTCACCTCTCTCTCAAAAAAAAAGAAAATCAATAAAAGTATTAAAAAGAAAGACACAAGAGGCTTTTACTTGCTCTAACAAATTTTTGTGAGGCTGAAATTAGGTAACAGGCATATAACTTTTTAGAAAGTTAAATAAGAAATACAGTGAAAAGAGCAGTGAATTCAAATTAGCTATAAACATGGGCTCACCTTCAAGACCATGGCTAACCTATTTCTGCTCAGAAAAGACGATCAAGGACTGAATTACTTTAGTGGTCAAATCTAATTTTATAGCCTTATGGCACGTATAAAATATACATCCTTTAATATAATGTGCCTTTCCAGGAGGCCTTGGGCAAAACACACCGTTCCCTCTTACTGCTCTTCTTTTTTTTTCTTTTACAAGATCCTTCTTACCTTTTGGTTAGTGGGTCATAAGCTCAGAATGAATTCGGAAGCTAAAACATATTTCAGCAATTAGCACCCTGGAAACTCAAGCTGTTTTTTGGCAATATTCTAAAACGATGATTTCAGCACCTTTCATCCCCAGCTTGTTTGATAATTCACATTCCCATGTCCTTGGACTTGGCAGGCTCTCCAGTGCTAGAGGCACATTCTTAGGCTGGTGAGGAAAGTGTGAGCAACTTGAAGATGCTAAATAGGGACATTTGCTACATCTGAACTAGATATACTGAGTTGGGAGACTTTTGTTCCTGGCCTGTTCTCTCTATTTTTAAATGTGATTGTACTCAGAGCTATTCTGAACATTTTAGTTAACTCCCTGCCATCCACCTACCTATCTTATTATTAGCTACTCTCTTCTGAAATATGTTTAAAGAAGTAGAGAAAGAGATGAAACAAAATGTCTTCCGAACTGCTCTAACTCTGGCTTCAGAGGAATGAGCAGACTCTTAGCTACTTTTATACCTTATTTCTCAGAGGCAGGGACGACTGAAAAATTTTCCCAAGAGACTAGGGAATTTGGTCGGCATGAAAAGTCCTCTACATTTTAAGTCACTTTACATACTCAGATACAGGTGTTAATGATCTATTCATTTATGTTTAGTCCTTCCCTGATTAAAATAAGAATAATTACACTGGGTATGTTGACAGGGTAAATAACTGTTTTCCCTCCACTCCCTCAATCCACAGACAAATGTTTCTGGACCAGTCAAGTGTGTGTCTTATTTCTGTCCAAACTGGGTCTAATTAAAAAGCCACTAATGTGACCAAAGCCTGGAGGTGTCCTATGGGAAACCTGCATGAACTTACTGCCAAGGATTTATATAATCTATTTGGGCTACTCAAGTTCTTTTTCTTCCTTTCTTCTCTTTGGCTGTTTGCTCTAATCATTGGTGTTGTAAAGGCTTTTAATTCTAACATTGCATGATCAAAAGATTCTATAAAATAAAAATAGGAATCTTTGGACTATGAATTTAATTTTTGGGTATATTCAACACAGGATATCTCAGTACAAATAGGGTTTATAATTGGTTGGAAGTGGCAAAAACTTCAAAATCAGGAGGTTAAGGTTCTAATTCTGGTTGCTTCTCTATATTACTGAAAATATGCCATTAGCTTTACTACTACCTATCACCAGATAAACTACAAGACCCACTATGTTAGACTCCCAGAGCAAGGACGATGGGCCAGGTACAGAAACTCACCCAGGCAGAAAACCCCAGATGCCTAGCAAGAGGCAAACTGGGAAAACAAGAACTTTTCCCCCAGGGTAATTTAACCTCCCCTAATATAGAACTGGTCATGTGGTTTGAACCTCAGATCTTTCATATTGCTGGTCATGAGGTCTAGACCCCCTCACCATTTCCTCCCTAAAGATAACATCTAGGCCTCACTTGTATTTCAGCTCCAGGCCCAGAAAAACAGAAAACCAGACAAGTGATGCAGTGGCTGCCTAAGGACCACCTCCCCTGGCACTGACCAATAAGTGGCGACCATGACCCTGAAAGAGCACACCTGGAAGGCTGATGAACATTCTATTAAGCCCCTCCTGAACCCTCCCTAAGGTTTTAACCGGCAAGGAAGAGATAAATACACTCAGGACAAAGAACCCAGTTCCAGATCTCCTTCCAAGGAGCATGCCCAGCCCATGCCATTTTCTTTTCCCTTCCCTTCCCTTCCCCACAGGCACGTATCCCCTAATCCAGTGGTTGGCAAACTGCGGCCCCTTGAGTGTGGCTCTTCCACAAACTACAACGTGCGGGCGTGCACATACAGTGCAATTGAAACTTCGTGGCCACACTCAAGGAGCCAAAGAGCCGCATGTGGCTCACGAGCCAGTTTGCCGACCACTGCCCTAACCTCTAAGCCTTAGAGTCTAAGGGACCCCATGAGACTTGCAACCAGGTGAGTAATTGGCTGCAGCAGCTCATCCCAGGCTAATCCCCTGAATCTGTCTCTAAGGCCCCCTTTCCTCTGTGTAGCCCCTTTTTTGGATATCCCCATCTCCCATCCCCTTTTCCTTAAATAAATTCAATTTTCTTTAATCACCATCTGAGATGGCTATTTAGCCTGCCTGTGCACCATCTACTTTAACCTTTCAAACTATTAGGTTCTCTGAATCAGAGTTTTGGAGAGTGGAGTTCAGTTGTGTATTTTTGTTGTTGTTGTTAATCCCCACCTGAGGATATTTTGCCATTGATTTTTAGAGAGAGTGAAAGGGAGAGGGAGAGACACATAGAGAGAAACATTGATGTGAGAGAGACATGTTGATTGGTTGCCTCCTGCACGGACCCCAACCAGGGCTGGAGACTGAGCCTGCAACTGATATGTGCCTTTGACTGGTATCCAACCTGGAACCCTTCAGTCCACGGGATGATGCTCTATTCATTGAGCCAAACAGGCTAGGGCAGTTGTGTATTTTTAAAAGATTCCTAGGGAATTCTGATATGTGCCTCTCATTGACAAAAACCAGATCAGCAAGTTGTCAAGTTTCCTTCCCATTTTGACATTGTATAATGTCATGTATTCACCATTACAGTATCATACACAGTAGTTTCACTACCCTTAAAATCCTCTGTGTTCCCTTTATTCATCTTTTTCAAGCAAATCTTGAAAGCTTCTGACAAAGTAGTTATAAGACACTAGAGGCCCGGTGCATGAAATTTATGCATGTGTGTGTGTGTGTCCCTCAGCCCAGCCTGCACACTCTCAAATCTGGGACTCCTCGAGGGATGTCCAACTGCCTGTTTAGGCCCGATCCCGGTGGGCCTAATCAGGCAGTTGAACATCCCTCTCACAATCCAGGACTGCTGGCTCCCAACCACTCGCCTGCCTGCCAGCCTGATCACCCCCTAACCACTACCCTGACAGCCTAATCAATACCTAACTGCTCCCCTGCCAGCCCAATTGCCTATAACTGCCCTCCCCTGCCAGCCTGGTCATCCCTAACTTCCCTCCTTTGCCAGCCTTGTTGCCCCTAATTGCCCTCCCCTGCAGGCCTGGTCCCCCCCAACTGCCCTCCCCTATAGGCCTGGGTCCCTCCCAACTGCCCTCCCCTGCCAGCCTGGTCACCCCTAACTGCCCTCCCATGCAGGCTTGTTCCCCCCAACTGCCCTCCCCTGCAGGGCTGGTTCCCCCCAACTGCCCTCCCCTGCAGGACATCTTTGGCAACCATCTTTGACCACATAGGGGCAGCCATCTTGTGTGTTGGAGTGATGGTCAATTTGCATATTACCTCTATTATTTAGAATTATGCATTTGTGAAAAGTAATAATAATGCATCAATATTAGCCCATCAACTGTAACAAATATACCACCACCCTAATTCAAGATGTGAGTGTTAGAGAAAACTTAAGGGATAGATGGGAGGAACAACTGGAGTAAATGGGAATTCTTTATACTTCTTGCTCAATTTTTCCGTAAGCCTAAAAGTGTTTAGAAATAAAGTCTACTAATTAAAAGAAAAAAGTTAATTTTAATATAAATATTAATTTCAAAAAAATTAAGAGATATAAAGTGATAATTATTCAATCATTCAAAAATGGAAGTGGCAAGAAGGCCCAGTCAGAGAAGGCACAGGGAATACAGAGTATTGTGATGGATATCTTGCTGTTTTTCATATTCCAGTTTCAATTAGTTAATTCATTCCTCTCTCAATCCATATCCGTGAGTGATAGGAAGTAAGAATTTGATTTTCGTTTTCTTTCCAAAGAAGGATATTATCATTCAGTCCTTGTCAATATTTCAAGTAGACTGAAGCAGCCATTTCTTCCATTGTTACTAACAGGCAGGGCCGTTAAACTGTGAGTTCTTTTTAGCAGCCCTCTTTCTATACGCTGCAAAGTCCTTTCAGCTGCTTCTCAAGAGTTGTTGAGACAGCTTGAGATACTGTTTCACTACACTTATCACCCTCCACATTTTTACTGAAGATATTTCATTGGTATGACAACATGCCTGGATTAATATATAATAAACATCTTTTAAAGCAGTGACCAGTCCTCCTATGATTTGGCATAGCTACTCTATTATGATAAATTACCTTAAGCAAGTTCAACCTGATAACTATGAAAAAGGTTACATTGTTCTTCAATTATCCCTTTAATCAATCTCTCAGGATAATCATTCTGCCTAAAAATATGTTTCTCAATACTAATTTCATTATCTAGGTGATTCTCATCACTAATCATTAGAGTGCGATTCTCCATATTCTTAACAACTCTTACTTTAACTTAAATGGGTAATTAGACTCAATATGCAGGATATTACCTGCACGGTGGGCTTGATAATATATTCTCCATTGTAACTATCTTCACTTCATCCTACTAATAGATGTTCGAAAAGAAAAAAAAAAAGCTCTCTTATTAAACCCTTCCACAGTAAATCATATATCTAACAG
>NW_006293001.1:4610060-4614567 GCF_000327345.1 Myotis davidii | reverse complement strand
TCCCCAAAGTAAAACAAATAAAAGGCTCACATTTTGTAATCCAGTTAATAATTTAGTTTAGTGAATGCATCATCATTGTTGTCATTCTTTATATCATATGTTCTAAAACTTGAAAGAATACTTTTTATCAATATGGAAATATTCTGAAAATTAGCTTTGTTTTCACTTTTCTGTTTTTTCTGTTAATTTACAGTAAAATTCATATGGTAAAAGTACATACAATAAATTTTTTTATTCAGAAAAATTAGGGATGTATTATTGATGCTCATATAAAATCAACATACTATGTGGGTATCTGTTTTACCAGTGAAGAGAGAGGTGACACATTCTCACTCTCTTCTCTCACTCTTTTAAATATTGGATTTGGGTTTCAGGAAACTTTCTCATATCCTTCCTTCCCCCAGGAAAGTAAACATATGCTATTTCCTTTAAAACAAGACCCTGTGCACTTGCTTGCCAATGATTGTGATGGTTTGCCAGGAGAAGAATAAACCACATCCCACCATTCTTTGTCACAATGACTTACACCAGTTTAAGCAGCAGACTTCCTAAACCAAGACTTGTCACTTCAGGGTTATTTCCATGTGACCTGTGGAGAATACACATGAACAGGAGGAGAAAGCATGTGGCTTTCTCCGCTGTAGGGCTGAACTCTTTGGTGTGAGACTAGAAGGCAGTCCTGAGTGTTGTGAAGTAATCATTAAGTTACACGCTTGTCATTTCTTGTACAGTCACTCAGAACTAATGCACATCACTTTTTCCAATTATAATCATTCCACCATTTAACAAGCACAAAAGGCCATAGATTCCAATTTGCCACTGATGCCTCGCTCTCACTTGCTTATTTCTTGGCATTTCCATCCTGCCAGGCTGTGCCTGGCTCCAATAATCCGGAGCATTCTCCTTTCTGAAACAAACTTGCAAACAGAGGCGAGAGGAACAGCTGGTCTCACATTAAAGGGCAGGCCATTTTCACTGTTTGGATAATTTTTCTGTTTCTGCAGTTATTTTCAGCTGCTGTAAATACATATTATTCCTTGGCTTCCTTATTGCCAAAGCTAAACATAAATCACACAGTGATAGGGATATATGTTCCTGTTTAGGCTTCTCAGCTGGTCGTATCAAACCTCCGTTGGTATGTGTCTCGTTTCATTTAGTTTCTCAAATCTGTTTCTGTCTTCACAAGCACACGTACACAAACAAGCAATCACCAGGCGAGAGAAACATCATTGTCTTCACACTTTGTTAGCTTCCGCTCCCTGCAGTGAGTATTAATATGTCGGAATGGGCTGTGAAACATGCTAGCTTTGGATACGCAGCCTTAAACACGAACTACATATGAGAGGAAATTGGTATTTTCATTTGCTGCACATGCTTTAATGATATTAAGCAATCTAATAGGGTGCATATGCCGGATTTCAGTAATGCTTCTCTTGAGAATTTCAAGCAGTGATGGCAATTTAAAATGACAGCCTTACATTTATAGAGCTCCTTTCATCTTAGAGGTCTTTACACTTTATAAAGTTATATGGAGCAATCATTTCACTTACCCACCACAGAAATTCTGCCACCTCCAGGGCAAATCTGGGCTTACTTTAAAAACGGACTCAACAGTTCAGATAATTATGACAAGAGGAAAAAAGCCACAGTCAATGAAAACTGAACAGGGAATAAAGAAAGATAAAATAATTTCCAAAATAAATTTTTACCCCAAAGTAAGAATCAAGCAAACAAAAATCCCCTGAGGTTACTTAATAACCAGCAATGCACAGGACTATGAACTCTCAAGCCAGCCACTAGAGAGCATGTCAGAGATACCTAATTTAAGGCTAGCTTTCCAAAGTTTGATATAGATTAGTAAAAGTAGAAATTTAAAAAAGTAACCATTCTTACCCAGAAGAAAGGGCTTAAAATATTAAAATTCTAAATAAAGATGTCATGTTTTCTTCTTGCTTAAAACAATATGGTTTTCCCTCTACTTATACATACTTTTAGCACTAGACAAAGGTTTATACACACACACACACACACACACACGCTTTGACACTTACTGAAAATTATCCCTTTTTCCTATTATAATCATTCCACCATTACTTTATATCTTACTTAAAAAGCATTTAAAGGCATCCCAGGACATCTGTGGTCACTTTTCCTCGATGTAGTATATGTATATTTAGGAATTGTGTGTGGAAAACTAACAAATTTACATTTCAGGCCGGGCACTTGGGCTTGCACTCAACATGCTCTGAGTCATCTGAGGCTCTGTCTGGTGGAGGACAAACTGAACTCCAACTCTTTGCTGATGTCAGCTGTCACCAAATGGGAAGTGGTCATAACCAGCACTGAAATGATTCAAATGGTCATGCCTGCCCCCTCTTGATGACATTTTACTGCCTGGTAATGCCATTGCTGCTGGTCTGCCTACATTCCTTAAGCCTTTAAACCAGGACAATCCCAGCATTTCTAGGGTATCCAGAATTATCTTCAGTTTGAGGGTCAGGATTCTTTTAAACCAGATGCTCTCAGAGCCTCAAGCATTGTTGAGAGACGAGTGCTTTCTTCTTTATTCTCCACAGCCTTCTCCTTACAGTTGATCTATTGTATGTTCAGCACTATTGAAAAATTTAGGGAATACTTAAAAGTGAATTTATTTGAGATTTTTAACTCTTAACTAAATCTTAGGCATTCTTAAAGAAGTGGGATTTGAGACATTCATAAAATGTAGAAATAGCAGCAGGGTGAAGAGTTGCCTTTTAATAAATTCGTTATGTAGGGTATACTTTTTATTAGAAAATAATTGAATTACTTTAAGAAATTATAAAACTGACATATTGGTTGAAGACGATCTAGAAAAGACAAGCAAATAGAAGAAAAAAAGAAAGAAAAAAAATCCCTAGAAATGACTACAGTTAATACCTTAAAAAAGAGCCCCCAGTATTATTGTGTTCATATGTACCTTTCCAATTTTTATAAAATATATAATAACACTCAGTGGTATGCTAGTAAATGCTTATCTACCTACTGTACAGAAAAATGAGTAAAGCTTTGATTTTTCAATTTCTGTGGTATAAATTCTCTCTCCATGGTTGATTTTTAGCTACCAATGTAAATCAGTGAAAGAGAAGATGGGAAGAATGTGCACAGTTGGTTCTTACGTGTGGATATGAACTGCTCTAGCTCCTCACTGAACTGCACACACTAATGGTAGCCTTTCACCCAATAGTATTTCATGAACATCTTCTCTTGTCAACAAATGTTCCTCTGAAAAGCCATTTTAAGACTTTATATTCCATTTTATGGATATGTCCTAATGTATTTAACTAATCCCCTTTTAGTTTTTGTCTAGTTTTTGCTCTTGCTAACAACATTGTGATTAATATCTTATAATCATTATACCTATTCTTATTCTCAAAGAGATCTCTCTAGCAACCATTTACCAACCAGGTAAGATGAGTGAAGGCAGAGAAATTGCTTAAAGACTTGGTTAAACTGAGGATTTAAAAAAAAACCCACAAATAAGCTACAAGGACCTGGAAAACTTAAATAAGAGAGGCAGGCTAGGTGGGAATTCTGTCAAAATAAAGAAGTCATGTTCCACCATAGAGGAAATGTAGGCCCTATGTTTACAGATATGCTTATTTTAACAGAAACCTCCTAAATACTGTTAAAAACACCCATCTAGATCAGATACAGTCTATGTGCCAGAATCTCCTGACCAAATGAGTCACTAGCACTGACCTGTGGAGTTCAATATGTTGACCTCTCCCTGTTTTTAATTCCGGTAAGAAATATAATACTATATGTCTACCTTATCTATTTCTTAGCAATTTATGTAATATTTTTGATGGTAAGAAGGTCCAATTGGTATTTCTAACATGACAGTTGTAACATCCCAGTACTATATACAAATTAGCAGGTCTTGAAACTCGGCTATTCTCTATCACTAATATGCATTTTTAAGATGATACTGGAGTGCTTGAGTAGAGCCACCAGTTGCCTATCCTCCTACATCTTTGGATTGTCAACTAAGTAATGTCCAGCTATCAAGAATACAAGAAATACCAGGTTGTTTAGTTAGAATATAAACTATAGGAATATGGTTTCCAATAGAATGCTAATTCCAGGTTCAAGGCAAAAAGAGTGTTCTTGTGCTAAGAAGGAGCCCACAAGACCCCTTGCTCCTACAAGGTTTACTGACAGTCTTTTGGGTAGAACACCATCCTTTCTAATCAATTGCATAGTTGATTTAAATTCATAACATGTTTCATACATTTTGGGATACAATGCAGAAAGTTCCACCTCTAGGAGTTTATTTTTTCTTACTTTTGTAAACAGAACACTACTAGCGTAAGAACAGATACACTTTCAGACCTCAGAAACATCCAGTTCCTTCCATACTTTATGGACTAAAGTCAAAACTTTTAATGCATTTTTCCCTTGCAATTCCTTTGCTTTGTAACTTCTATCAACTTCCTTCATAGTAAATAACAATATATAGTCCTCAAGG
>NW_006293001.1:4606204-4609399 GCF_000327345.1 Myotis davidii | reverse complement strand
TAAAAATTGTGAGAACTTTAAGCTGAAGAAAACATACTATAGATTGGTATAGACTGTTGCCATTAATAGTCCCCAATTTTCTTGTGCCTTCCTATAGCCATGCCCTTGAATACTAGCAGTCTCCTCGGATAGCAACTCTAAATTTGGCAATGTGGTCTGTTTTGGATAGTTGTACAATAGCAAATGTAACATAAGTAAGGAATTAAAAAGTGTTTGTGTGTTGGGTATAACCTTTCTTGCAGCTCTTGGGAATCCTGTGACCATGATTACATGAACAAACTTGGGTAACTTTCCTGATGACATACAGCACATTTTCTCAATGCACTGACTTGATAGCGGGCATCAATTACTAGAAATGATTTTGAAACTTTCTTACACCAAATAGCAATGATAGAGGATGACACAGGCTAAATTTACAAGATTGGATTTAATTTTGAACATGTTGAAATTGAGCTTCTGGTAGTACATTTATCAGAAAACTCCATAGTAGATTAAAAGATCTAGAGCATAAGTGTATGGTTAGCAGAGGCTTAAGTAAAAGAGTTTTGAAGGTACCTACTTAAGATTGTAACTTACACTATCAGAGTATAATACTGATAGTTAGAAGACTAGGCAGTTAGGGACAGGACCAGAGAGGGGAAGCTAAATGAAGAACTCTAGGAGTGACACGAGGCAGCTTGCTGGCTACTGCTGGCTGTATCTCATTCCAGAATAAATTGCTGGAACCAACAGTATGACTTAGGTCTGAACCAAATGGGGCTGGGAGGACTGAGCCTGGCTAGGAGGGGACAATAAGGTCACCCTAGACCTGAAGTGACAGTACCAAATCATGTCCATCCACCTGCAGAAACTCAAGCTCTGAAATGATTGGATATTACTTGGAGTACTTGGAAAAGACTAATCAAAAGCTAGCAAGGTATACATATAGCCCTAGGGCCTAAAGAGTTTCAGTGGTAACCCACTTTGGGCCCCCTTCATGCCACCTCTCGCTGCAGGGAATCTCTTTATCTTTCAATAAACTTTGTTTCCCTTTGCATTCTTTGTCCCGAATTCATTCTTTGATTTTCAGAGACAAAGAAGTCTGACCCAACCACTGCATTTTGGTTTCAATATTAGAGAACCTAGAGTCCACCTTTAAAAAGACCTTCATTTAATGTTCCCAGGGAAAAAGTTAACAGCAAATAGCAGAAGCTTGAGGAACATAGAGGCAGCCAGAACTAGGACCTGAAGGTCACAGTAAGAAAGAAAGAAGAGTTCTTATGTCATAGCAGGAAGATATCAACTATTCAGAGAGGCATAAAACACTAGCTCAAGACAGGCCTGTGGGTTGAGCAGTTTAAACTGATGGGTTCTAGAAAGTGATATGAAATTGACTTCGGGTTTTAATGACTGAAAGAAAAAGAGTTAGGCACAGAGTGTCAACTACCTTTAGAAAAAATGGAATAGAAGTAAGATAAGAAAAGACATTTCTGAATATTTAGAAAAAGTCAATAAAAATGTTTTATTAGCAAATTTTATGTCTCATTAAAGGAACCATTAATAGCCAAAGTGATGGTTTCAAGTTAAAAGCTTAATTTATTTTCTGATTTTGATACGTTTGTGTATGATGAATCATCTTTGAAATCATTTCCAGAAAATCCTTAGAAAAATGCATACTTAATTATCACTTATCAAATATATGTTTACACTGCTTCTTCTAAAACCTTACTGAAATCTTTAAAAAGAAAAAACCCACAAAAACATTACTTGTTTCATCATTTAAAAAATAAGTCAAGCCCTGGCCAGATGGCTCAGTTGGTTGGAGCATCATCCATGCATCAAAGGTTGTGGGTTTGATTCCCAGTCAGGGCACATAGCTAAGTTTCAGGTTTCATCCCAGGTTGGGGAATATATGGGAAGCATCTGATCTCTCTCTCTCTCTCTCTCCCTCCCTCCCTCCTCCCTTTCCTCTTTCTATACAAATCAATAAAACATATCCTCAGGTGAGGATTTAAAAATAAAATAAGTCAAAATATCTGAAGATAAAGAAATGGTAAAGAAGAAAGCACAATATTCTGTCTGCAGTGGATGTCAATACAAGTTTGGAAAATAGAAGGAGGGTAAATGAGTCTTAATTGATTTGGTATTATGGAAAAACTAAAAATTAATTGTTTACAGAACAAGAAGATTAAAGTGCAAGCAAATTTGCAAAGAATCCTGTAGATGATTAAGAATTGATGATTCTAGAGACCGTTAATACTGATCACTACCAACAACAAATAATCAATTGTAACCATGCTTTGATCGTGAAATGACCAGAATGTGCCAGAAGACATGGGGAAGTAATTTTGCTCACGATGACGCACCATCACACACTTGAAAACCAGTTAAAGGCACGTTAAAAGATCTTGCCTGGGAAGTATTAACCCACCCGCTGTATTCACCAGACCTTGCTCCTTCAGATCACCACTTGTTCTGATCGATGGCACACGCACTTTCTGAGCAGCACTTCAAAACGTACGAAGAAGTGGAAAATTGGGTCTCTGAATGGTCTTCCTCAAAACAAGAAAAGTTCTATTGGGACGGTATCCACAAATTACCTGAAAGATGGGGGAAATGTGTAGCTAGCGATAGACATTACTTTGAACAAAGCACTTTTGATATTTCTCCTGAAATTATCATGTTTTCTTTGATTACAAAATCTGCATTATTAACTGGTACACCTAGTATAAGCCGTAGGGAAATTGAACTCAGTGGGTTCCTTTCCCCCTCCCTACATGGGAGTCTGTTCTGTGGGATTCTTCCCTCTCCCCACGTGGGACTCTGTACTTGTTCTTCAATAAATCTCCACCTTTGCTATACCACTTTCTGTCCGTGGGTTCATTCTTTGACTCCGGCAGACAAAGAATCCAGGTTCCAGTCCAAAAATTCTGTATCAGTACCTGGAAGATAAATTATTCTTTCATCAAACTGAGACATTCTACTAGGTATACTAGTTAATAATAGTGGACACGGAGGTAGGTTAATACTTCCCAGGCAAGATCTTTTAACATGTCTTTAACTGGTTATGAAGTGTGTGGTGGTGCGTTATCATAAAGCAAAATTACTTTGCTGTGTCTTCTGGAACATTCTGATCATTTCACTGTCAAAGCATGTTCAAAATGATTATTTATTGTCGGTAGCAATCAGTGTTAATGGTTTCACCAGGTTTTAGAA
>NW_006293001.1:4602603-4605820 GCF_000327345.1 Myotis davidii | reverse complement strand
AAAGCAAATGCTCTTTTCTTTTTGGCATGAAATTTGACATTTTTAAGCATAAAAATATCTATGATGTTAACACCTTCAGCAAATTTGACATATGAAGTGTTGAAGCTTGTTGTCAATACAACAAAATAACATACATATCAAATCACATATGAATAACTCCATCTATTGAAAATAATCTGCATTATTAACTGGTACACCTAGTAAATACCATAGAATTTCTTCATTTCTAGATGTTTATAGAGCTTTTTCTAGCATGAATGTGCTTAGAATCTTTTTAAACAGTAAGAAAAAAGCCTTTCTGAGGTTTAAATCTCTCATTATATGTGGGGCGCGGCTAAAGTGTTTTGGCCAGGTTCAAGCCTCGGACTAATGAAAGGACAGGGTCTTCTCATTGCCACGTGCAAGTCTCAGCTGGAGGGCAGGGCTTGTGGGTGCTGGTGCTGTCTCCTCATCAGGGAGCAGCATCCCACCAAGACCCAGCTTTCATCCTCTTGTCTGTCTTTTCTCAATCCTTTCATCCCCCCACTCAGGATCACCTTTGGCCGTAACAATTATATCTACATAAGTGTACATTTTCTTAACTCTGGAGAAACTTGCATTGCTTTGTAAGCGTAAAAATTAGTCTTAAGTGGCATTGAGTGATTCCAAGTCCAATCGCGTGACAAAAACTAGCCCATGTCTACCTTCATAGCATAATCTGTTTATGCTGCATTGAAATATCAATTTAGAAATGCCACTTTCCTTGGGTAGCAAGCAATTATCTGGAAGAAACATATTTTATCACTCCCTTTGACTGGTATCAGCTGCAAATCTTCAGTCCACAGCACATGATCCCGTGTTTCCTTGCAAATTGTGCTGCCGCGCAGTACTGTTCCGTAACACTTTTAAATAAGATCTTGACACTAGTGTCATTGTGCAGGCCCGGATCTGGACGACAGGAATTTTTTTTTTTTTGCCCTTAATTTAAACGCACTATTTTTCATCAAATGACAGGCATACGTTATGGTCTCCATTCTAACCAAGGCTCTAAAGGCTATTTCAATTTGACTAGAGCGGTTTTCTGCCAAATGGCTACTCTAAGTTCCACTGTGCACATTACCCACCAGAAAGCACAGAGTTGATGAGAGTGCACTGTCAACTACCCTGCACATCGATATGGGGTTATTTGATTTGAAATTGGATTCTAGCCTTCCTTGATCTGTTGTATAAATGGAGAAGCATGTGTTGAAGAAATTCTTACAAAGTTTATGAAGAATGTGTTGTACTTTCCCTCCCTGGAGTTTGCCTTTTACTTTGTTTGACTCCAGCTCAGGGCTCCTCTCGGTGATAAATATTCAGAGCTAGAAGTAGAAGACATTTCCCCCCGCTTTAAATGGAAAGAAAACTTAGGAAAAATTATTCTATGCATGAATTTCTTCTGTGATACGAGTTGGGTGCGAGTTGCGGACTTTTGTAGCAGAGTGGCTTTGTGACCCTTCTTTAAACATTTAAGGCTTAGTTCAGAAGTTCACTGAATGTGATGAGACATGATTCTTAAGTACAGAGCCTTCAAAAAAAAATCTTCTAAATATATAATATTCTCAGGGAGACATGTCAGTCATTGTCAAGATGAAAGTCGTTTAAATGCTAAGTTCCTGGTAAACTGTATCTGTATTGTAAGGCTCTATTCACAAAGCAATACCTTAGCAGTATGTGTACAGCATGTAAAACTATGTCATTTTATTATGGGATATACTGAACTCTGGATACTGTGCTGTGAGGTTGGGCGGGAGGGAGTTTGCTATGCAAGTTACATGCTTATCACCAGTATGTGAATGGCCCTAAGGGCAGCAGAGAGAACTTCAGAGAAAACATATTAAACGGGCATGGGGGAAGCATCCTTTTGACCCAGATAAAAAGGCCTGTGTGTAGACCTTGTGAGCACAAGATTTTATTTCTGAGTGGATAAAGATGTGCAGTTTCTTTCAAATAAAAGGTAGATTGGCAACACTTTCAGTAAATGGCAAAATAATCATGAGTGTATTTGGTATTCAGTGTAGAACATTTATTACTTTGAAAGGCTTTGGCATCAGAGCAGCTGTAATAGGCAATCCCACAAGAATCCTTTGTAATTTAGCATTAATTGATGCTCCTTTATTGTAATGGCAGTTGATAACTTAAAAGACATGGAATTGAAGAAGGAAAATAAAGTGCTTTGGCCAGTCCTTTACAGCTTCTGCCAGTGACTGGGGAAAAAACAGGCTCTAAAAAAAAGCAGACAGAAACACTGCTTAATTTTCTATAAAGAATAGTGTGGATTGGTTGTGTTGTGATATGTTTATGAGTACATATACTTGCTGATGATTAAAGTGTAGTTCCAGCTTAGAAAAATGGACTGTTCCCAAAGATTTTAGAATAACTTTTCTTTTTCACTGCATGTGTGGTAGACTGATTACAAAATACCCCCAATTCTCCATCCTTTTCTGTCTCCACAGCCTCTGTGCTATGGCTTTGCAGCTCCTCCTATCAAGTGGTTAATTTTATTTTCCCACCTCTTGAATATTTTCTGGTTTGGGGACCTATTTTGGCCAATAAAATGTGATAGAAATGACAGTTTGTCAATTTGGAGCTTAGGCTTCTACAGGCTGGCTTGAAGCTTTCCCAGCTGTCATGTGAACAGCCTGGGTTAGCCACTGGAGGATGAGAGATACAGGAGCAGAGATGAGCTATCACAGCTGGGTGGGCCTTCCTAGAAGAGCCAGCCTTTAGTTGACCTGCTGATTGATTTCAAAGTCCTGAAAAAGCCCAATCAAAATCACTGGAGCTTGTCTCAAACCAGAAGAAACACTCCAGAATAGTGAGTCAAGAAATATTATTATAATCTACACTAATAAAAGAGAAACATGCAAATTGGTGTCACTCCGCTACCCTTCCCATTGGCTAATCAGGGTGATATGCAAATTAACTGCCAGCCAAGATGGCGGCCGGCAGCCAGGCAGCTTGAAGCGAACATGAGGCTTGCTTGCTCCAGTGATGGAGGAAGTCAATGTTCCCCGCCTGCTGCCGCCGGCCTCTGAGCTCCGGATGAAACAATGTTGCAATTATAGAACCTAACCAAACCCCATAAACCTGCTTCCAGCCAGCGCGGCCTCAGAGCTTAGAGCGGCCAGTGATGGCAACAGAGTTTCAATTATAGAATCTAAACAAACCCAGGTACATGCTTTCAGCTGGGAAGGGA
>NW_006293001.1:4575576-4602312 GCF_000327345.1 Myotis davidii | reverse complement strand
CCCCAACCCCCTGATTGACCCTGCTCTGTGCGAGATAGGGTATGGAGCCCCAACCCCCCTAGGGGCTGCACCTAGGGATTGGGCCTGCCCTCTGCCACCCGGGAGCAAGCCTAAGCCAGCAGGTCGTTATCTCCTGAGGGGTTCCAGATTGCGAGAGGGCACAGGTCGGGCTGAGGGACCCCCCCTCCCCCTGAGTGCACAAATTTTTGTGCACCGGGCCTCTAGTCCTATATAATAAAAGGGTAATATACAAATAGATCAAACAGAGCAATGACCAGTTGCTATGACATGCACTGACCACCAGGGAGCAGATGCTTAACGCAGGAGCTGCCCCCTGGTGGACAGTGTGTTCCCGCAGGGGGAGCTCCATTCAGCCAGAAGCCCAGAAGCCAGGCTCGTGGCTGGCAAGCACAGCAGTGGTGGCTGGTGGCAGGAACCTCTCCTGCCTCTGGGGTAGCGCTAAGGTTAATTTTAACTCTGGAGAAACTTGCATTGCCTGACTGCCGCCTTAGGCCCTCTCCCCCCGGGTCAGTCGCACATCCCCTGAGGGCTCCTGGACTGCGAAAGAGCATAGGCTGGGCTGAGGTACTCCCTTCACACACTCCCAAGTGCAAATCTTGTGCACCAGGCCTTAGTCCACTATATTTGGGGGTGTTTTTTTTTTGTTTTTTTTTAAGCAGCATTAAATTCCTATTTCAGCAGGGTAGATTAAAGTTTACTTTCTGGAGAAAAGATTATGTTCTAGATTAAGAAACATCAGACTACAGTTTTAGTGTGTTTTTTTTTTAAATTTTTAAATTGATTTCAAAGAGAGGAAAGGAGAGGGTGAAAGATAGAAACATTGAGGAGACACATCAATCGGCTACCACCTGCACTCCCCCAGCTGAGATTGAGTCTAAAACCTGGGCATGTATCCTGACCAGGAACTGAACCCATGACCTCCTGGTGTGTGGGATAGTGCCCAACCAACTGAGCCACACTGGCCAGGCTAAAGTTTTAGTTTTAGTAGCATTAATCTTCTGATGTAAAATTTAGCCATAGTAAATTTTATGATCTTTATATATTGTCCTTATTTTATTAATCTTGTGCTTGAAATGCCTTTCTCAATGGTCCAAATTGAACTCAATCCTTTAAAGACTACTTCATGTACTCTTCCTCAGTGAACCCTTCCTGATTTCCTTAGCGTGCTCCTCAGAATTTCTGAGAAGTTTGGTTTTACCTGTATAATCCCACATATCACATTGCTCTTGTATGTGTTTTCATTATGAGTGATTTTTACACCTCCTTCAAAAGGCAAAGATGGTACCTTATTCATTTTTGTAACCCTCAAATCACCTTGTAGTGCCTAAACAACAATAAACAATAAACAAATATTTGAATAAATAAATGTGATGAGAAGCCAAGAAACCACCCTTCTCTCTATACATGGTGTTATTATAAGGAATAGTTAGGCTATTCACAGAGCACTTCTACAAATATAAAGATTTAATTATCTTAGTTATTACCAGTTATATGTTTTTGCTTTATTTCTATGCATTTCCTCTTACTATAAAATTTTTATAATCTGTAAAACAGGATATTTTAAGCTTTTCTGAATACATAATAACAGTAAAAACAACACAAAGGTTATTTGGATTTCTAAGTTTCTAAAGGAAAATTAACTTTTCAATACTTATTAATTCTAACAGAGACTATTTTTAAAAAACTATCCAGATTTCTTTTCTCTCTGCCTCTTCACTCATAAGCTGTGTTTCTTGTCTATAGAAGTAAGTTTGGATTTATATTTATTTTCTTTTCCTTGTCCATAATACTATCTTTCCAACATTGTCAATGATAAGTACATGAAAAGTTAATCTGGAATAATTATTCATATAATTTTCTCCCTCTTTCTTACCTTGTTATATCCCCAATAGAAATAGCTGCATTAAAGAATGAAGTATAGATACGTTGTCATACACCAAAAAAGAAATCAATATAATCATTCCAGAGGGATTGTATTTTTAAGATAGACAGCCCATTATTAGAGGTTTATAAAAACCAGCCTCAACTACGTCATAAAAAATGATGGTACTTCAAATATTACTTATCATTCAGAGTTCAGCACCATTGAACTTTCAAGTCACAATTAAGACTTTAAAATTTTTTTTCAAAAGTAGAACATTGTAATATCGCGAAGGTATGATCAGACAAAAAAGGCAGTTCAAAAGTTCAGTAGATTTTATGATAAGTAGTTGCTTTACAAGCATTTGTGTGTCCTACACAATGGAAAATATTATAATTTAGAGTCTTTTTCTATGTAATGTTAAACCAGAATTTAAAAAGTTAAAGGTAGAGAGTAAAAAGGTCAAACTTTCTTACTCAGCTTTTAGCTTCCCTATAACTGTAATCTAAGACCTCTAATAAATAGCATGTACCCTAAATTTCATGTATGCCTAAAAACAAATGCTCCTATTTAATGGCTTGTTATAACAATACTAGAGTCCCGGTGCACAGATTCATGCACATTGAAAGGAAAATAATTAGAAGAAATATTTTAGTATCACTAGTCACCCTTTCTCTATAATAGAAGTGTCAACCAAATTCACGATCCACAATGACAGATCAAAACACATGTGTGCAATCGGCTCCAACCAGAGCTTCATAGGAATTGCACATATACAAATCAACTTAACTTTTTATATATACTATATAATAAAAGCCTAATATGCTAAGTGTCCAACCGTTCGAGCATTCGACCAGTCACTATGATGTGCACTGACCACCAGGGAGCAGACCCTCCAGCTAGTAGGTTAGCTTGCTGCTGGGGTCTGGCCTATTGGGACTGGGCTAGACAGACCAGACATGCTCTGGAGCCCTCCCACGGTCCCTCCCCAGCCGGCCAACCTCCCATGGTTCCTCCTTGGCCTGTGGCCCTGATTGGCCCTGATCGGGACTGGATGAGATAGGCGGGACATGCCCTGGACCCCCTCTGCAGGCCCTCTCCAGCCCTGATCGTGCACCAGTGGGGTCCCTCAGTCTGGCCTGTGCCCTCTTGCAATCTGGGACCCTTCAGGGGATGTTGGAGAGCCAGTTTTGGCCCAATCCCTGCAGGCCAGGCCAAGGGACCCCACCAGTGCACGAATCCATACACTGGGTCTCTAGAAGAAAATAGCATTCTACCAAGACTCCTATCTACCTACTCCAGGACTTCTGTGAGGATCAACTGAGATGAGGCATGGGAAAATACTTCACAAACATTTGGTTAAACTGTAAAATGTTTGCACCTGGCTATAAAGCAAGTCGGGTTTCTGGGCTGAAGAAACTGCAAGGAGACTAGTCACTAGGGAGAGAAAGCCAGACGTTGCTATGTTATGTCATTACCCGGTGCCCACAGCAACCATTTCTGAGCTGGGCTTGGCTGTGGGCCACATTTTGTGCCACAGGGTCTTGGCAGCATGGGCTGTGATTTGGTGGGGTGTCGCTCCGGGGTGGTGGCGAGGCCTGTGTCTCATTTGGGGGAAGTCAAGTGTTGGTTTGTCTTCACCAGGTCTGTGGTGCCATTTATTTTTAAATGGCCAGTGCACATCATGGCAGCTCCTGTATTGAGCATTTGCCCCCGGGTGGTCAGTGCATGTCAGAGCTACTGGTTGGATGGATGGACACTTAGCTTTCTATATATATAGATTCCTTTTGAAAGAAAAATACATGCTTAAGTAAAACTCTAACCTTTAATTAAAATTTCAAAATTATACAATTTCCACAAATAAAGCAAGTTTTTTTTTTTCATTTCTAAAGGGAAGCAAAAAAGATGATTTCCCCCTAACTACTTTTCTTTCATCTGTTATATTTATCTTACACCCAGAAATAGCTATTAATTCTTTGCTTACTTCCTATTGACAAGCATACCTAGATCAACAAGAACAGTGCCCTTCATGTAGTAGATTTGTGAAATAAACATTTGCTTGAGAGTGTGTGGAGAGACCTTTGGAGAATTCTCAATTTGATGGATTTTTTTATGCTTATTTTATTTACCATATTTGGTTAATATTTGTAGTGAGGGACTAGAACAGGGAAAGCTGAGGTCGATGTAATGAACTATAGGTACAGCACAACCAACATTTATTAAATGACAAGTATTTTCTTAAGACATTTTGTTATTTTTAATCCTTGATAGATATTGCTGTTTTTCAGATGATGCCTAGTGAGGTTAATTTATAACCCAATGAAATACATTTAATCCCATTTGTTTGTTGCTCAGAGAAATTTATTTCCAATAAATCACAAGTGTTGTGTAGAATAGGTACTAAATGCTGGGAAAATCTATTGTCAAAGCCCAAAATCTTTCTATCACATTACATTGACTTTGTTTCTCTTGTTCATGGCTTGTTTTCTTAAGCAATTAGAATGAAATATTGATATCTAACGTTATTTAATTGTTTTTATTAATTTGCAGTGAAACTTTATTTTCTCCAATTTTGTGTACCACATAGATGACTTTGTAATTTAGACGAGTAGTGATGATCCATGGTAACAAATTTAGAACCAGGTTTTGAATTCCTTAATAAAATAGAATTTGAATGGCACTGATATTACAAATAATATAGCATTTATTTAGGACTTCTAACTTATTCAAGAGCAATCATGCTCATTCTTTTTAAGTAACATTATGGGACAGATAGAAGAGATATTCTAAAGTCCATTCTTATAAATGTGGAGCCTAAGGCCAGACAGGCTATTTACTAAAAGTCAGGTAGCTAAATAATGCAATATAAGGACTAGAAGCTTTTATTTTATCTTATTCCACAGGGATCAGGCCTAAACCGGCAGTCGGACATCCCCCGAGGGGTCCCAGATTAGAGAGGGTGCAGGCTGGGCTGAGGGATACCCACCCCCATGCATGAATTTCATGCACCGGGCCTCTAGTAGATATAATAATGGACATAATTATTCTGGTATTTATGTGATGATTATCCTGAAGAAGTTATGAGCAGCGGTTCTCAACCTGTGGGTCACGACCCCTTTGGGGGTCGAAGGATCCTTTCACAGGGGTTGCCTAAAACCATTGGAAAACACATATATAATTACATATTGTTTTTGTGATTAATCACTGTGCTTTAATTATGTTCAATTTGTAACAATGACAATATATCCTGCATATCAGATATTTACATTACGATTCATAACAGTAGCAAAATTACAGTTATGAAGTAGCAATGAAAATAATTTTATGGTTGAGGGTCACCACAACATGAGGAACTGTATTAAAGGGCCGTGGCATTAGGAAGGTTGAGAACCACTGCGTTATGAGTATCACATAATTGATTTCTTTACAAAAGCAAGTTGTCTTTTGTTTAGTGCAAGGCTCATCTTGTGAGAAGAATTGATTTCAGTGAGTTATAAAGCACAGAAAAGTGTGACAAACTGCAATGGCAAGACTGTATTTATACTTCGGTAAAGAAACCTGTGATAAGATTTGTGAACTACAATCCTTGTCTGCACAATTCATGCATCATAACACTGAAAACCACGGGCTGCGCTTAGTGAGACCGTATTATGCAGGGGCAATGGGCTCTCACAGAACATTATCTCTTCTAGGTTCCATGACTGGGACAGGCTTGCTACAAAGATATCTGAAGAGAGGCAATATCTAGCATGCTTGCTCTAAATGTGGACACTGTGATAGGCTTTAATGGTTTAAAAAGAAATGATGAAGCCCTGGAAAGATAATGTGGTTAGCTGATTTCATTCTTATCTACCTGTGAAGCTGACAGGATTACTTGAGGCAATGATGTAAAAAAAAGGAGTCCACACTTTTCCCTCAGTTATCTGGGCCATCCTACAGAAGAATGTGGAAGAAGCATGATTATAATTAGCCTAATTACCTCCATTTTTATTTTCACACTGTATGTGTGGACATGACCTCCGTTTATCTATGTAATTCAGGCTATATAGTTATATTGCCAGCATGATGAATTAAGATCTAGTCTAATGTTTGTTCCTTAATGGTCAACAAAAAGAGTGACTTAAGCCAACAAAAGGAGTGATTTAAGACTTAATATCCATTGATAAGTTGAATGGATTTGTTTTCTTTGAAGGGGCATGAAGTGTCTGTCTCTGCACTAAAGTGGTCTTATATTTGAAAAATATTTACTCTCGTCATGTGGTGCTTAATTAGTCTATACCCACTAAATAAATATTCTCATCAATTTAAAAAGGGGGTCATGTTTAGCTTTCTGCGTTCAGCGGAGTTGGGAGGAGAATGGACAGCAGCAGAAGGAGTAGTTGGTAGCCCAGGCTGACATTCAGGATAGGGACATTCCCCTAGGAAAACCTTCACGTAGAATAGACCTCCAAGAAGCAGTATGTCTAGCAACCCAGGATTCTGAAAGTAGCAGAAGCAGCATTTGTAAACTAAAAGACACTCAGCAGAAGTTTGAACAATGAAAGGGTGTGTAGTTAGTGCATTTGGGTGTTTTAAAATCTCACCCCCATCTAAAAATGTCAAGTAAGTACCTTCGCTGTATATTTATGTGGCTTCTGAGAATGTATGATGAGAATCCCAAACAAATGCCACCGGTCTTACCTACACGCTCCCACTCAGTCTTCCATCAAGGCAAAGCGATGGGTGCATTTTAAAGAGTGGGTAGGCTTTGTTTTGCTCAGTTAGTTTGTTTGTTTAACTATGGTATCGGTTCATGTTTTGGGAACTGACTTAAGAGAAGACATTTCCTGTAGCAACTGCAATTTTAACAACAACAGATAACTCTTTGTAGCAAATCTCCACTGGGGTAGAACTAAAATCTGGAAGTAACCAGCAACCACCGAACATCAGAAATGCTTTAAAAAAACACACACACACTTAAACGCAGCTGGAGTCTGCTAGTAGTTGGGATAGGATTCAGGTACCTAATCTCATGGGGTGAGTCGCCATCCTCCTTCTTTCTTGTCTTGGATATGGAACTAAAAAGCCCCAGGGTATTGATGGTTGCAAAGAAACTATGACATCTGACACCTGCTGGGAGCAATAAATAAAGAACCACGCCTGCCCTTGTGGGCTAGTTCCTATCCTGCTCGCTACTAGAGTCACAGTCTTTTCCTCTGTGCTGGGGTTCGGAAGAGATGAGCGCTGTTTACCCAGGTAAAGAACCCTGATCAGTAAGAGAAGCGTTTGCTGTGCAGACATTTTTGACACACGTGCTTGACCTCTAATATAGGCAAGTTTGGTTAAAAAGTAATCACACCCTTCACTTCTGAGAATTATGGTTGTAATTATTCCAGAAGTAACATCACTTCAAGGATTCAGTTGGTTTGTTTACTGTTGGATGATGGATTTCCAGTTAACTAATTAAACCTGTTTATTCCTGAGGATTTGTGCAGGCTGTTATTTAACACTTCGTGTCTGCCATTCTCGTCCAGTTATACTGGGGATGCTCATAATTCTATTTAGAAAGAACAGGTGCTAATAAACAAAGAGATGAATATATCTTCTATCTATGGTGTTTCATAAAACAATGAACACACAATAGTCCAGAAATCTCCTGATGATCGAGGAGTATCAGGGTATATAAATGTAGCACTAGCTCCCTGGCTTTTGGTCTGTGGAAACGGGTTGCTATAGAGGTGGAATTCATCAGGACAAAAGCTTTCAGCCAGCAAGTAAAAAGAATAATTGGCCAGCCTCTAAGAAGCTTTTTCTTAAATTCCCACATCCAAACATGTAACCTGTCTAAATCATTTGCTTATAGAATTGCTCTAAACGCTCCTGTTTCAAAGTAGCCATTGATTTCCTTGCTAAAATTCATATATTTTTTTTTCTATTTGGCAAGTAAACTAGAACACAATATTTTGCATTCTGCTAAAATGTTTTCTCCCCCTCTGGAGAATGAATGAAAATGTGTTTCATGCCATATGCCTGATATTTTCTAGTTGTGCTTGTTCACATCTTTTTGAATCTATAATATCTGGCACTGTGAGTTGTGAATCCCAGACTTTCTTCAGATACAGTCTTGCTGAAAGGAGAAAACAAAGAAATTGGGTAAAATCTTTTTAATTTAAATTACTAACAAGTTCAATAAGTTTTAAGAGATGTTTTCTACCCTGGCCAGTGTTGCTCAGTTGGTTGAGTGTCATCCCATGCATCAAAAGGTTGCCAGTTCGATTCCTGGTCAGGGCACATATCCAAGTTGTGGGGTGGATCCCCAATGGGGGGCCTTTAGGAAGCAGCCAATCAATGTTCTGCTCTCACATTGATATCTCTCTGTCTCTCTGTCTCTCTGTCTCTCTGTCTCTCTCTCTCTCTTTCTCTCTCTCTCTCTCTCTCTTCCTCTCCTCTGTTTGAAAATCAATAAATATTACTTTTTTCAAAAAAGATGTTTTCCATTTGATTTACTTAGTACTAATGAATAGCTTTTATTTCTCAGTAAAACATTATTATGTTTAACCAGAGTTAAATTCAAGTGGTCCTTATTCTTTTAAAAAAGCTGTGTGCTCTATCTATCCTCTATCTATCTATCATCTATCTATCTATCTATTATCTATCTCTATCTCTTTTCTTTTATTGGTTGCAAGTGAAGCTAAATTTTCTCCAAAAGGAGCAAATCATCATGATTGTGGGCACTGAAAAAGTCTTCCTCATAGTGCAGTGCATGGTTTCTCCCTTTACTTCTGTATTGTCTTCAGAGTAAATCTTCACAACAGCCTTATCCCACAGCCTTCCCCAAGGAAATGAATGACAGTAGGTGTTCAAAACAACCTTTTCCCTCTCACTCTCCCATCCCTTTTGAATGCATGCAGAGACTGTTGCAACAAGAAAAGTGTCTACAAAAAAATATACTTCTGAATGTTAATAGTGGTTATATCTAGATGGTAAGATCCAGGTAATTTTTGTTTCATGTTTAAAATTATTTTTCTGCACTGAAAGTGAATTATTTGTGTAAAAATATTTCAAAAAGAGGTTGCTTTTGGAATATATTTTTTCTTTGAAAATATGGTACTGAAAGTCTATAACCACTAAATTCATTAATTTTTTCTACTACCATTTATTCAATACCAGCTTATCTGTCCATCATCAAAAACCAGAGGCCTCTAAACAGAGTTCCTCTCCTCAAGGGGCTCACAACTTCAGCATTGCTTCTGCGGTATTGTTCTTTACATTGGCCATAATTTTCAGCTTATATATTTCATCGTTTTGTTTCTATATTTTTAATAGTACATACTATTTTCACTCATTTTATCCTTAATCAAATTAACATTTTCCCTCACCCTAGAAATTGTTATTTCTTGATAAGACATCTGGGGTTTTCATTTTTTCATAAACCCTTTAATGACCTTGTTATGATTAAGTAAAAAAGATATTTCAGTTTCTGTTCTTAGGCATGGCATTATTTATAAGCAAGTGTTGAGTTCTGTGAGTTAGAATTGTTCCATGTCCATCTACAGCACTTGGAGTAAAAGACTGGCTTTGGGAGTATCTCAGACTACCTATTTTAACCAAATGAATGAATGAGATATAAGTAGTTACACCGAGTGGTTTAAGTTTCAATAATTATTCCCACAACACATATTGACAGAAAAGATTTTCTTATGACTTAATATTGGAAAATAAGTCAATATTTATTGAAAAGTTTCTATCTTTTCTTCATCCCCCAACTGTGCAATGCAGGAAAGTGTGGATAATATGTATTACATGAGCTATGTTATAGTATCTACATATTACCTGGTGGTACCTATATCAGTCAGTCTGCCTAACTGGGTATAATTGTCTCATTCCACATCAGTTGACAAATAATAATATGTCTTCAAGTACCATAGGTTGTTTTGGTGTTTGGTGGCTTAAAAAGTATTTTTAAACTGAGATTCCTCATTTAATGTGTTTTCCAGTAATATAATTCATTGTCATTTAAACTATATGTATATTCTTCCCAGACAACTTTTTTATATCCTTTAGTGACACTAAATTTAGATGTGCTATGAAAAGTTAACTTACGCTTCATCAAATAATCAAGACCCTCAGATAAGCTTATAGACTGTTCACTGTGTGTGTGCTCTTTAAGCTTATACCTCCTTTACAATTTACCATGTTTATAGAACCAGTTGCTTTGTATTTTTTCAAATTAATTTAAAACATTTTCCTATGATATTATCTTCATACTTTCTTCAAAATTGTGGAATAGGATATTAGTTTTATTTCACATTGTTTTGTTCTTCAGAGGTTTATGGAATGTTTATTTACTAGATATGTACACTCTTATATTAAATAATCCATCACAGTATTGTTGAAAAAGCCCTAATGTGTGGAAAATTAGTCCCAGCTCTACCACTAATCTCTGTATAATAAGGAATAAATTGTGAATTCTCTGAGTGTCAGTTTCTTCAACTATTAATTAAAAGCTTATACTGGATCATCTCCAAGTTCCCCTCACATCTAGAAGGAAAGACATACAGTTGGTTAAAATATTATTTCTTAAATATGAGGATCCCAAGAAGGACAAGGAAACTCAATGATACTGTCTTGTCTTAGTCATTCATGCCATCATAATACTGCTATTGAATTGTTACTATGGGTTAAGCTATACTAAGTATTGGAATGCCAAGTTTAACAAAAAAAGACATACCAGCTCTCACTAGGTTTTTGGTCTAGTGGAGTGGTCCTTACTGAGAGCAGCTTTGCCTCTGAGGGGATATTTGGCCAGGATGGAAATAAGTTTATTTTTACAACTTGCATCTAGCAGGTTAAAGGACAGAAATGCTGCTAAACTCCTACAGGGCACAGGAGAGACCCACAACAAAGACGCATCTGAACCACATTGTGAGTCCCACCACAGTAGTGCAAGACACTAACATTCATAGACAGTCAGCCAGTGTGAATCTGGCTGCTCACATCAGCATTTTTCAAATTCTCCTAGAAATCATGAAAAAGAAACAAGGAGAAAACAAAATGACTTACAAACTCTATATCTTCAGAGTAATAATCGGACAGCTATCTACAGATTCAAAGCAGGTATAAAGGCTTTTTAAAGCAATTGAGATTAGAAGAAAGATAAGAAGAGGGAAAAAATTTCAGAAAGTTTAGTGACAATACATATTAGAAAGCAAAATTATAAACTAAAATTATACTTTCTTGTGGGGAGGGGTATGTGATGAAATACAGAGCTATATTTTTCTTATTATTGCAACATTACTGAAAGAACTGAGAGACCTGAATTAGCAGAAGGAGCCATTCTTGACTCAGTTTTAAGAATGTAATAATAAGGATTCAGAAAGAATCTCTCTCTCTCTCTCTCTCTCTCTCTTTCTCTCTCTCTCTCTCTCTTTCTCTCACACACACACACACACACACACACACACACAAATATACACACACAAACACATTTTTTACCTAGAGCTCATTCTAGAAAACAAACAAACAAACAAAATCATTCAATAATAAACAATGAGACATGAAGCGTCACAGAAACAATAGAATAACACAAGGAACAAAGTGTAACTGAAGAGCGAAACATAGCCGCAGAAAAAGAACATTCACTGGAAAGGCTACTAGAAGCGTAGAAAATTATGACCAAAAATCTATTTATTTTAAATGAATAAATTTATAAAGGAAGATTATAAAGTAGAAATGTAAGAATTCAGGGAAGAGATGTTAAGAAAACAGGCAGAGATAAAACATAAACTGGCAGTGTTATTGTTGGGGAGAGATCGTCATTCCTACCTGCTGCTAGTGAGAGTGGGCATCTTGTGATATCCCCCAAAAATGAATTTTCTGAGACTCACACAGGAAGATGAGCTATTGTAGAAAACTTTATTTTCATGGAATGACACCCCTGAGTTTCCAAGGTCCCATTTCCCTTTGTCTTTCCAAGGAAAAACTGCAGCTATGGTTTCAATAGGGCTACAGTCAAAGCTAGTGTCCAGAGGCTTTGCTCCAGGCAAGCTGTGTGTGTGCTTCCTGCTGCAGTCCATCAGTCCCTTGTGTGCGAGGTCTGCATGGCCATGGGCTACATGGGCCACTGCCAGGAAGCCAAGGGCCAAGAGCACAAGCGCCTTTGTTTAGGGGAATACATATTCCCAAATTGTCATGGGTTTGCAGTGGCCCCACCCATTCTGGTCAATGATCACTGTTTCCAGGTTTGACTGGCAGGCAAATACCTTCCCTATGTCACCCCAACTTCACTGCACATGCATCTATTTCCCCCTTGGTGGACCTCTTCTCCCCAGTGAGCTGCAGGGAATGGGCCAGTGGTTTCCTGGGCTGCCATACTTATAATGGCTGGCTTCTCCCTGTGCTCCTTTCCTATTATTATAATTAGGTAATTATAATGGTACTAGTGGCCCAGTGCATGAAATGCATGCATTGGAGCGGGTGTCTCCTCAGCTCAGCCTGCACCCACTGGCCTGGTCACCCCTAACTGCCCCCTGCCCCCCTGGTAGCTCCTTACTGCCTCTCCTGACTGCCTGGTTGCCCCCAACTGCCCACCCCCACCAACCTGGTTGCCTCTCACTGCCCCTCTCTGCTGGCCTGGTCACCCCTCACTGTCCCCACCCCTGCCGGCCTGGTCACCCCACGCAGCCTGGTGCTCAGTCATTTGGTAGCCCCTCACTGCACGCACCTGCCAGCCTAGTCACTCCCAACTGCCCCTCCCCCCCCTGCCCCCCCTGGTAGCTCCTTACTGCCTCTCCTGACTGCCTGGTTGCCCCCAACTGCCTGCCCCCGCCAACCTGGTTGCCTCTCACTGCCCCTCTCTGCTGGCCTGGTCGCCCCTCACTGTCCCCCACCCCCGCCAGCCTGGTCACCCCACGCAGCCTGGTGCTCAGTCATTTGGTAGCCCCTCACGCCCGCACTTGCCAGCCTAGTCACTCCCAACTGCCCCTGCCCCCCTGCCCTGGTCGCCATAAAATAATTTAGATAATTAAGAACAAATATCAGAACAGAAAAAAGTATCTGTCATGTTGATAAATGTAAAGGGAAATTTATCATCACCTGAGGTTCTCAAGGAAACAGGTACTAATAAGAAATTCGAAGTGCAAGAGATTTATGGAAGGGAATGCTTGTGAACATTAAAGGGAAAGGAGAGTAGGACAGGAGGTTGTGATGCAGGTTGGACACCAATGGAAGGAAAAAGGGAATGAAATGGGGCTGAACAGCATTTCCCCTAAATATTTAGAAATTACTGTTGTGGTTTTAACATAGTTTACAAATATATGGATACTCCTCCCTCCAAGAAATGAAGCATAACTCCCTTCTACTTGATTGTGGCCTGGACTTAGTGGGCTCACTTCTAATGACTAGAGTATGGAAAGGAAAATGGCAACTTTACAATGAAAAAACCTAGCAAATACCACTGTATCCAAGAGACCAAAATTATCACTAGTGATAAGTCATGTTGATACCATGTGCCATCTGATATCATGCTATGAAAACTGTACTTCATCTCTGTGACTTTCTTTACAAAAATTAATAATCCTAATCTTACCATGAGAAAATATCAAGAAAATTCATGTTGAGGAACATTTTAATATATGCCTGGCCAGAAATCTTAAAAATTGGCAAGGTCATGAAAATCAAGAAATGACTAAGAACATGTTATGTCATAAATTAAAGAGTTTTAAAAAGGTGTAACAATTATACAGCGCATGGTGTACTGCATTGGATCCTAGGGGAAAAGGGGGACATTAATGGAAAAACTGGTAAAATCTAAATAAAGCCTGTAATTTATTTAACAATATTATACTAATATTAATTTCTTAATTTGCATAAATGTACTATGGCTATGTAAAACATTAACATTAGAGGAAGCTGGGTAAAGGATAAAGGGAACTAACTGCGCCATCTTTATAAGTCCTCTGTATCTCTAAAATTATTACAGAATACAAAGTTTATTTAAAAGGTCACACAGACTAATATAAAATTTTAATTAGAACAATTCAACAAAAGACACGCTTATATTATGATGAGAATCTATATTAAAATTAAAGAGATTGGTTCTAATAAAGAAGGTCAGGCATGACTTTGCTGAAAAGTGACACTTAAGCAGAGATCTGAGGAATGAGTCAGTTATTTAGTTAAAGAACAGATGGAAGAGTGTTCCTAGAAGAAGAAACAACATGTGCAAAGAAACTATGACAAAAGAGAGGAGAATAAGTACCAGGGACTGTAAAGAAACTGAAAGTAAAAGGTGGGAATATGGTCTAAAATGAAACTGATGAGCTAAGTAGAGTCTAAAATATCCAGGAATAGTAGACTATATTAGGGAATGATGTTGAATCATTGAAATGTTTGAGTATTACTGGTACACATTCAGATATATATATTTCTTAAAGACCATACTAGATGTTTTGTGGTACTGCATAGGGGCACCAACGAAGATGTTATTATAGAATCTTCATTAAGACTTTGCACAAGAGTACTGGTAATGCAGAGTAGAGGAAATACTTGAGAGACATTTAGGAAGAAACATTGATAAGACTTGATGGTTTTGGAAATGGGAATTGAGAATGAAGGAAGTACCAAGGTTGGCCCCTGCTGTCTAGCTTTTCTAAGGGTTAGTTTAATAGATTAGTTGCAGTAACAACCACAATTCTTTGCTCTTTTTTTGTATGAAACCTTTGTCATGTTTTTTTTTTCTAGTTCCTCTTAGAAAAAAGATGGAATCTATTTTCTGACATCTAAATACTAATGTTTAATCCACTGAGAAGTTAACAGAGATGATGCATGCATAAACTTAAAAAAATATTGTTTGCTCCTGATTCTACTTTTATCTCTCTGCCATGGCCATAAGAATATATGTTAGGCTAGCCTGCTGGAGTAGGAGACATAAAAAACAGAGCCATATCCCCAGTTGTTCCAACCAGGACCATCCTAGTTAATTTATCACACAACCAACCAGCCATGTGAGCAGTCCAGCCAAGATCAGCCAATACAACTTGCATCTGCTCATATCCGTAGATTCATGAATAAGACTAGCCAACATCAGTCAAGCCCAGTTCAGGTCAATTAAACTCTACAGAAGTGTGCTTTAAAAAAGTATAGTGTGGGGTTGTGTGGCTCTATTACCCAGTATTATTATGCCAAATGTAACCTATACAGATGCCATCTTAATGCCATTCATAGGTCTACTGGGGACCACTGTCAGTTTTAAGAGCTCTTTGTGAATCTCTTCACCATCTTATCAGCTTCAGAATCCCTCTCTAAATTATAGACATTTAAAATTTCAAACACTAATTTTCTAGTCTCCCTTATATCTAGTTAGTAGGCAATGAGGCAGTAAGGAATTTTGCTGTGGTCTTATAAGAAAGAATTTAGTAAAAAGAAAAACATTGGGGGTTGGGGAATCTGTGTTCTTTAATCTGATATTGTCTCCTATGATGGCAGGAATTTCAGCTGCCATTGTGAGAGATTGATACAACAAGCCAATGTATGAGGACTAAATTTTGAATAAATATCACTATGGATGACAAATTGCAAAGATGGTAAAATGTCTTTGGTGATATTTTTAATTGTCCCTAGAAATATCAATCTACAGACACCTTATTTTGAGAAAATAAAGATCCATGTTATGTACAGTATATTTAGGTAAGTGTTTTGTTACAGGCAGGTAAAAACACCAGTATAGGTCTCTTTACTATCTAATACATGAACGTTATAAAAGCAGAGGTATCTTTGGGAGATATTGGAATGTTATACAAATAGATATTCAATAGATTATGGATAAAATGATTTCTATGTTTCAAGGACCTAGGGGTAACTCTAGGTAGAAGAATAATTTTTTTAATTTTTCTAATATGTAAAATCATTAAAAATTACAAAGCAGAGAGAATAACTTTATAAATCCATCACCAGCTTTAAGAATTATCAATGGAGAGCCAGCTTTATTTCATCTAAAATGTCCACTAATTTCCCTGCTCCCATCTTACTTGAAACAAATCTCAGATATCAGGATGAGAATATTTTAAGAGTTTTAGCTTTTAAATGGACTTTTAAAACTATACTATGTTAATTATTTTTTTAAATACTTATTATTTCAATTTAAAGGGACTTCATCTGATTTGTTCAGAACTTTATGCAACAACCCTATTTATTAGATCACATTATGAGTTCCTGACTACCCTGAGTGTGGGGGAGGGGTAGCCAACAAGAAAGAGTAAATCAACTCCTATAAGTGTAGCCTAGACCTATATGTTTATAGTAATTTAAACATTTATTACACTCATATTTATGAAATTGATCCAAATAAATTATAGTATATGGATTTGAGTATGATGTTGATTATATTGTATTATTTACATTTTAGTAGCTGGGATCATTTTTTTTCCCAACATGGTATTTGCTTAAAGTAATTATACTGACTGAGAACAGTGGCAGATTGAAATTAAATGTTTGGATTAAATATTTTGTCAGCAAACATGCAGCAACTGCTTTACTGCTGTTTCTTCTCTTCCATGCATACTGATTACAAAATGATTAGCTTTTATTTTGGCACAGTTTTAAAATACTTAGATAAATGCTGTTTGATATCAAATTTACCTTCTAATTGTTTCAATAGCTAGGGGGAGGGGGAGCTTGCGGGGAGGATGCCAAAGAAATTTAAGGCAACATTCAAACTTCCCACTCAGTCTTCTTCAAACAAATAAAAAAATTGTCAAGTCTAGATATAATTCTGGTTTTATAAGGCCTAAGTTTTGGCTAAATATTAACTCTACCAGGTGTGCTCAGCGCTAGCAGGAGGGAGAAAAGGGGTCATTTTATGCTAAAAAAAGAAACAAACTATTTTCAAGAGGGTGCTCCTGTGGCTTTGTGAATATTGATTGTCTCTGCAAAATAGTTGAATGTGCTAAATGGAAGTAAATAAGAACATATGGTTTAACTCTACCCATAACTACAAATGCATTTTTAATAATCATCATAGAAGTATTTGACAAGATGTTTTGTTTTACTTTCCAGAATCAGACCATTAAAAGCAAACCTCTGAGTATATTTTGTAAATCTCTATTGTACATTCACTGAAACTCTGATCAAAATTGAAAAGTTCAGGGTCATTTTCAAGTCACACTAGGGGCTGAATATAGGCCAAATGCCAACTGATAAAGAATTCACACTCTTTACCTTTCAATACATACATATTCCAAGGAATGACAAAATCAACTGAAGGAAAACGTACTGAATGTTCTAATGTAATGATATGTTCACAAAAATTATTAAATGCTATATTTGCATATTTTTATGAACTCATTCATATTGACAGTGTAATACCAATTCAATACTGGTTTGCCCTACACCTGATAAAGTGTCAGAGGGGTAATCAGTTCTTTACTTACATCGCTTAAGCCTATCTTACTCTTCCAAATCCTGTGGAGCATGACAAATCCAGCCCTGGGATGACCCAAGCTATCTATTTATTTGTTTACACCAGGACATGGTATATTCAGGGTGTCCCCCCAAAATATATATGCACTTTGAATGATTATAAAGTCAGGGTTTATTAACATACAGTTTTATTTTCAAAATTTAAAATAATATATGGCAATGAATATATTTTTTTTTTGCCAATGCCTGTTTTCAAACTGATGACCATCCTGGTTCAGGCACTGCTGATAACATAAAGCAATGGAATCACAATCATCAAGAATTATTTTGTTTGGTATTTGTATGCCCTCAATCCATTGACTGTTGCCAATGTTGTACTGTAAACTTTATCTTTTATGTATCCCAATAAAAAAAGTCTAGTGGCATTTTAGGATAAATTTTCTTTGTTTGAAACTTAGTCTGGCTTCCCCCATTATTTCAAATCAGTTAAGCCTGAAAAGAAGTGAAAATTAAGTGAGTTATTAGCTGCTAAAGTGTGTATACATTTTTTGGGACACCCTACTTATAATGCTGGAGAAACTAAACTGGTTCAAATGAAAAATTATGAAACTATTTGGTTTGGTATATGTTGAACCATCCAAGTCACATCATGTACAAGATTCAATTGAAATAAGAATAACCTTGGTCAGAATGTCAGGTTTTCTGCATTTAATTCTCAGGATAATCCAGAGTTCTGCCACCTGATAACAAACAGGGCTTTCCTTCATTGTCTGTTCCTGGTATATGATGGAGTAGGAGGAGAAATGGAAAGAGAAAAGGACATAAATGAAAGGGAAATGGATTAGGTCAAAATGGATTTCAACTCAAATCTACATTTCTGTTATGTTTCTGTTGCTCCTAACTAGACCTGACCTTCCTCAGGATTACTGTTGTTAAGGTTGCTTTTGGATATTCGGGAATTGCCTGAACACCTCTGTGGCATGATATAAAGGACAATAAAAATATGAGTCTTCATTTTGAGAGTGTCAAATGCAAAATGAGATACTGTGAAGTATTTGTAGGACTATACAGGTGCCCGTACTGAGTGTACCTATTATCATCATTATAGAAGACTAGAGGCCCTGTGCACGAAATTTGTGCATGTGGGGGATGTGTCCCTCAGCCCAGCCTGCACCCTCTCCAATATGGGACCACTTTAGGGATGTCTGACTGCCCTGTGGGATAGGGCCTAAATGGGCAGTCGGACATCCCTCTCATAGTCCAGGACTACTGGCTACCAACTGTTTCTGCCTGCCAGCCTAATGACCCCTAAGCACTCCCCTGCCAGCCTGATCGATGCCTAACTGCTCCCCAGCTGGCCCAATTGCCCCTAACTGCCATCGCCTACCAGCCCAGTCACTCTTAACTGCCCTTCCTTGCCAGCCTGGTCACCCCTAACTGCCCTCTCTTTCAAGCCTGGTCCCTCCCAACTGACCTTCCCTGCTGGCCTGATCACCCATAATTGCCCTCTCCTGCTGGCCATCTTGTGGTGGCCATCTTTGACCATATGGGGGTGGCCATCACATGTGTTGGAGTGATGGTCAATTTGCATATTACCTCTTTATTAGATAGGATACGTTATTTATCATCTCTTTTGTCATGAAGCCACACTAGGTGCTTTATAAGGCAAAATTCAAAAGAATAGTCAAGTTTTTATAAGCTAAAGGGTTGAAGGTGAAGCAAGAAGCAAGAAAATTGACAAACTAAATTACTAAAACTATCTGGAAAAGACAATATATTTATATAATACTAGAGGCCTGATGCACAAAAATCATGCAAGAGAGGCCCTCACAGCCCCAGCTGCCTCATGGCCCTGTAGCCCCACCTCCCACCCACTGGTCATTCTGGAAAGTCACCCATAAGATTGTTCTGCCATCAGATCTAATTATATTATTAGCTCTTTATTATATAGGATACACAGTGCAATGAATACAAGTATTAATGTACTTGGTCATCAGGTGACAGCAAACTAGCTACATCTTTGTGGCACAGACTGGCTGTTCTTGTTCCTTCTATGCACACAGCTAGATTGCATGTCCCAGACTCTAGTGAGGAGGTTTGCAATGTGTCTAAATTCAGAACAATGGAATATGGGCAGACGGGATTAGTAACCTCTCTATTGTCAGTTGAACTTTATGTGAATAAGAAAAAACATGAACTAATTCACTGAGATTTTGTGGTTTATTTATTACATCAGTCAGCACTACTTTAACTATTATGAATATGTGTACCTAGCAAAACCTTAAATATTTAGAATTACCTTAGCAATTGGGCAAAAAATGACAAGGATATTGATATTTGAGGTCTGAAAGGTAGATATCCAAGTTTTAAAGAACCATAGAATTGGAAAAATTATCCCTGCTTCTGAATTAGCCAACACCCTCCCACCCTACCACACCCATGTGTGGGTTCTCCAGCACTCACTGCTTCCCTTCATTGTTTTTCTTCAGGTCATTCATATAGACTTGATGCTTTTTAAAAAATATTTTTATTGATTTTTAGAGAGAGAGGAAGGGAGAGGGAGAGAGAGAGAAACAATGTGAGAACAAAACATCAATGAAAACCTCAGTTGCTCACCCTCCCCAACAGCCCCTACCTGGGGTCAAGCCCACAACCTGGGCATGTGTCCTAAGTGAGAATTGAGCCAAAGACCTTCTGGTGCATGGTACGATGCCCAACCAATTGAGCCATGCTGGCCAGGGCAAGATGATGCTTTAGGTAGAGGACCTAGCATTGCCACCTAGGATCCTGTCCCACAGCAGCTTAGGGTTCTTACCTGTGGGCAATTTGTACTACAACTGGCTGGGATGATGGGTGTAAGGGAGATATATTTCATTCCAATCATAGCATCCAAATGACTTATTTGAATTTCTTTCCACTTTCCATGAAAAATAATAAAAGACTAGGGTTTATATATAATGGTAAGTACATAAAAGGCTTTGCAAACTCTCCTAGGCACAGCCCAGTAAGAGGATTAGTTATTCACTACTCAGATCCCATTAACTTGTTTCTTACTAAGCTTCCTAGGTTACTTATGAAGTGAGTGGGAAGAGCATAATATGAATAATAGTGGAAAATACTTTTGTAAAAGAGAAAGTGAATATAGTACTCAATGGAACTATGAGAACCAATATATTGGGCCAGATATGGTACATAATCTGGCATATGGGTAACCACCCTTACCCCACATGCCAATCACATCTTGCCTATGGTAGAGATCACTAAATGATCCCTGAGTTCTTACAGTCTTTATCTCCAGAGTCCTGAAATAGCTGGAAACCATAACATATCATACCCATTACAATCTACTTAAGATAGTACAAGTTTGCCAAACTTGCTATGTACCCTTTTTTTAAAGCTACTGTTTTATTTTACTGTATAAAAGAGAAGTACAAATCCTACTGCTCTGTATATTTCAAATTTCCCCAGCAGACCACCTGCTGAGAACTTGATGTATGCCCATTGCCACCATTCTCATGTTAGTTGCATCTTTAAAAGCACATAAAAAGTAAGAGTACAAGATACCCTTACTGTGCCATATAAAAAATACAAGTGGTCCCTTAACCCCTGAAAAAATAAAACAATTGAATAGGATCTGGAACAAGCATGTCAAACTCAAAGGCTAACATGGGCCCATTAAACAAGGTTGAAGTGTATGTGGTTCAAAAAAATCAAAAGCTTCAATTTTCATAAACAGGATATTGTAAAAATTAAGTTACGGAATTTGTATTAACACATTTCTTACATACCGTTATATTGGCTGGGCAGCAAAAATATTCATTGTGTGCCGCATGCGGCCCACGGGCTGTGAGTTTGACATGTTTGATCTGGAACCTTTGAGATACCTTGCAAATTAAAATTTTTAAAACTCTCTATTAAAAGGAATAGCTAACTACAACCTCATCAATGTTACCAACCCAGATGGAAAAAAGAGAGATTTACTATAGGGTATTGTCATTGTAATGGAAAAAGCCCCTCTAGACATTTCAATTTCATGTGCAGTCTCAAAAGCAGTTGTTTGGATTATCCAACCTAACTTCTTCAAAGACTGGGAAGGGCAAAACATGTTCTTTCATTGTGGAATTTTACCATGTCACTTCTTTGATTACAGTCATCTGTCTTTCAAGTTGTTATAGAAAGAAACTTGAAAACAGTCATCCAAACTGGATGAGGGCTGCCTTGTCCTTTTAAAAGCAAACAACTGTATGTTTTCATCAAAAAGCTGAACAATTTTTCCTGCTAGTCACCTCTTGAAAAGACTTTAGGAAAATGAATTTTTAATATCATTCCACTAACTGAAAAGACACGTTTAAGTGTTATTTTGTTTTTATTATAGCTAGGAGAATTTATTCCTTAGCTGCTTGAAACCAGCAGAGGAAGCGTTGAAATTTTTCCCCATGCCACATGGTACTGTCTTCCGACTCTACCTCCATCCTTGCAGAAGATAGAATTTTGAAGGGCCATTTAAGATGTTGAATATTATCTGAGTTTAACTCAACAAATTGTGAAAAGAGCATAAACCATATTTCAGTTATTAATCTAGCAGCCCACCAGTGAGTGCCCAAGGACTCCTATAGCCCATAAAATTCAGTATAGGTTTTGGATCACTAGAGATAATTTTGCAGAGCCTCAATTTCTCAAAACCTCTGTGCAGCTCTGGTGCAAAAGTAGCTGGACCTATTGATTCAAAGAAGAATCATGGCCAATTTTATGTCTCCACCATCTTTTGTGTCCGTGTAGCTCCTAGTGCCACCATGCAGATAAATTGCTACGGTTGTTGAATAAGAAGATGATTTGCCTCTGATTTTTGATAGCTGCAGAGTACATCCAAACCAGCTTCCAAGATAGTGTGCTGCTTGCCAAGTTAGCTTTTATTACTTCTTAAGTATTATTTGTAGGTACATAAATCATGGGATTGAAAGCCAAAGTATAGTGATTCAACCAGCTCTGTCATCTCACTACTTGTGTTACCTTGGACAAATCACTTACCTTTTCTAAGCTTCAAATTCTTCAGGTATCAAATGGAGGTGTAAAGTGACACCTCCTTAATAAGGTTGTCATGCAGTTTTTAAGAAGGTAATTCATATGAAGCATTTATCATGCTATATCATTGCCTCTCAAACTTGAGTGTGGACACATTTCTCTTGGAGATCTTATTAAAATGTGGATTCTAACCTAGTAGATTTGGGATGGGGCTCACAGGTTTACTGGTGAGGCCAATATTGCTATGCCATGAACCATAATTTGGTTGGAAGTTTCTAGAGCACCTGAAGTTATTCTATCAATATTATTTTATTATCATTTTCATAATTATTATTAATATCTGCCTTTCCTACCAAACACGATCTAAATTAGGGACTATGCTCCAGCATCAGCTGTTCTATCCCCTCCCCCCCACTGTTCTCAATACTGTATGCTTACTAAATATTTGCTGGACTAATTAAATGCAGAGTGCTTTCTCCATTGACTTGTAACATTCATTGTTTTTCACCTACTTTTGATTAGCTTACCTTTCATCATAGGTTAAATTAGTATGTTCACTCCATTATTACATTTTTTGGATGTTTTTTTAGTTGAGTTATTTTCCAATGTTATCCTCCAATTACAGTTGCTATGTTATTTTTTGGAGTCGTCATAGCCCTCCGGACTTACCTCTATCATACAAGTATCAAACTATGTGCCTGTTTTATTCCTATCTAGATTTTGTTGTTCTTAAAAGTGAAAATTATGCACTATTTATACTTGTTGCTTCATCACTGAACAAACCCCAGCACACGGTAGATTCTCTATGAAACCCTGTAAAATAGGACAATAGATGAGTTAATAATTGCAAAGAGGCCCCATTTAAAAAAAAACAAACCACTTTCTAATACTTGGGCATCTGAACAGAAAGATTTAGTAATGTTTGTCTTATGTTACCTGACAAGTACTTAAGAAATAGGTTTGTGAATTAAAGTCTTGTCTGTCTAGCTCCATCCAAAACGTGAACCATAATTCTGCATTGGGAGTGGAAGACCAAGTCTTCTCCAAACTCTCACACTTCCTGGAATACAACCATGGGCAAGTCTAGCCGTCTTCATGAGCCCAGCTTTGGCAGGAAGGGGGCCAGGCAGGTATAGAGGCCAACTCTTCTCAGAGGCTTCTGGGCTGCATGTCCCATCAAGACATATTAAGACGGAATCTTCTCAGTTTATTATTCTCCTAGACGTGGTCCCCAGAGGGTGAGAGGAAGCAGGATTTGGGTGGGTTTGGTGGCAGTTCCAGTCTTCCCATCAGCTCTCTCTCTACCCCCACACACAGTAGACTTAGAGATTGACTAATTGGGTAACACTGATTTATTCCTTTATTAAAAACTTGTCCCAAAAAACAGTAAATCATAGAGAAATTTGAACCATAATCTCTGAAATTTTCTATAAACTCTAATCTCCAAATGATGTAATTCAAGTTGTTTAGTTGCTTTATCAGTGCCATGCAATTTCTCAGGGCTGTGGTTCTCAGTCCTGGCTGCACATCAAAATCACCTTGGGGGGGGTAAGGGGACGCTTTTAAAAAATGCTGATGCTGGATGAGCACAACTGAATTATGTTCTATAAGAGCCCAAGCATTTTTGTTTTTTTTAAAGCTACGTAGGCAATTCTTATATGCAGGCAGAGCTGAGATTTTAGTAGATTATTTGCATTATAGAATTGCTCATACATCCAGTAATTTAGCTGAATGGATAATGGGCAGAGGTCCTAGTTAAAATTTTTAAAATATAATTATTACTTTGCACATGGTCTTCAATAAATGTTGGTTAAAATCCATTAAATTTGTTTTATACCACTACTGTTTAAACCACTAAACTGGAGGAAAGAAAAATATAGGGGAACAGTTTCTTTTGGTTTCTTGTTTCAAAGGAAACATATGGTTCTTGTTGCTAAGGAAACAGTCATCTGTTCATGTTCTTCATTCCATCGTTGGGTCACGCCCAGTGTTGATCATGTCAAGACTTCAAGAGAAAAGTATTTTTAAAAGTATTTTATGACCAAGTTTTACTGGATCAAATAAACTATTGCCATCTTTTTTTATATACCCAATGGCCAGAATTATCTTTCCATAAGTGGAGAATTATTTTCAAGGTTTCCCATAAAGGGAAAGCAAAAAATGTATTGCAGGCTTAATAGCAATTGTCTTGAGACTACTCTCAAACATTTAAAACCTTTTCTATTGCAATCTAAAACCCACATTTACATAATCACCAGGGCCTGGACTAAAGTGAGCCTAGTCAGGTGTCTAAGGCACAAAATTTAAGGAGACACTCCTAAAATGTAAGTAAGTGCCGAAACCGGTTTGGCTCAGTGGATAGAGCGTCAGCCTGCGGACTGAAAGGTCCCAGGTTTGATTCCGGTCAAGGGCATGTACCTGGGTTGCAGGCACATCCCCAGTGGGAGGTGTGCAGGACTGTAAAAAAAATCAATAAAATATATATAAAAATAAGTAAGTACCATCTTAATTTAGCACCTTCAGTTATTCATTCACCGCACCCCTTTTCCAAGACCCAATTGTCTCTTGTAAAGTAAAAATGTGTTCCCATATTAAGAACAACAAGGAATACTTTTCCTACTTTAAGTATTAGAAACAGAGGGCTAATATCTTCGTTCTTCTGAAAAACACAATGGGATTTACAACGACAATGAATCATCAGGGTCTCAACTATAGATCTCCTAGTTAAAATGGATGTCCATTTGTAACGTCTTTCCCAACAGACTTGCCCTTCCTTTACTGACAGAGCCACAACTTTGTTCAAGTATCCACCCATCTTCCGTATGATTCATGGATAAATTCTGATTAGTCTGAGTCAATTATGCCATTTCATTCCCTTTGCCCACGATTAGTTAGGAATAGGTATGTGACTCATTTCTACACAATATGACAGGAGGGAATCATTTGGGAGAAGTTTTCTTGTTTTAGAATACATATGCACAGGAGGAAACAGCACCACTTCTACTTAGTATCTGTTGTGTCTACATGGATGCCTGAAACCATAGCAGATTTTTTTCAGTCAAAAGGAGAACCATCAGGGGACAAAGCCAATAAGGTGACCATCGAAGAATAGAACAATGGAAAAATCCTAAACCTTTGATTTCAATCTTATGCTTCTAAAATGTCCAATAAATGAGCCATCTTACCCTTTGGACTGCTTAAAGTAAGAAAAAATACATCTTCTTATTAGGCACAATTTTTTTCAGGGTTTTATATTACTTTCATTCAGAGCATCCTATAACCAAAAACATCTAAGATGTCATTTTTTTTTTTATATTTGGTGGATAATTATTTAAGCAGTGCCTAAAATTACCTGGTACTAGTCACAGCTCCAAGTTCAATGACTGCCTGGTGTTTCCATCATAGGAACCAGGACCTTTAATATGACAGAGCTGCAAGCTTGAGAAGCAGTGATTGTGAGAGGATCCACACCAACGTCTGCCCCTTGGTTCCTGTATTGGGAACATAGCAGCATAGCCACCGATTCAGTGCAAATACTGCACCTGGGAGGACAGCACCCACCACTAAAGGCTATTTGCCCAAGGCTCGGGCCCTAGCTGAGCCTTTCCACTGTCCCATTAGACTAGCTATACCTGGGTGATCTGATGGTCTAATGCGGGCTGATAGTTCAGAAAACGCATCTTAGAAAATGTGAGGTTGGAAGTCAGTTCCTAATATTATCTAGTGAAACCTTCGGTGTTAGTCTGGACTAAATCTACAGTTTTAAAAATCATAGATTTGGAACTTACCTAGTAGCCTATTAAGAACCCCAAGGAACTTTAACTTTACTCACTATTTGAAAACTTTAAAAGTATAAAAGAACATTTTTGGTGTGAACCTGTGGAGAACACAAACTGTATTCTTTTTGTTCTTTAGAATGTAAAGCAACTAAATAGGTACAAAAAATATTTTATATATTCAAAACTCCTGAACCACTTTCAATTTTAACTTATCTAGATTAAATAATTCAGACTACTTTAATCTTCCAATAAAGTCCTGTTTTACAGACTTAAAAGTTTTTTTTGTATTTTTCCTAGATAGTTCTAGTATTATTAATATGCATAGTTAATAACAAAGAATTACATAAAGTTTTTATTATATTTTACATATTGTACATATTTATCCAGATTATATACACTTTTTGGCTTTAGAGTCCTCTTTCATTTAACAGAGTAGTACTGAAAATGTTAGGGAATTTCTGTTCATGTTTTCAGAAAGGAACAAGCAGTCTTCTAACTAATTGTGAAGAGTAAAGCAGAGAAAGCAAGCAGCCTATCAAATGATGAATCCAACAGTGGGATTATGAGATGTTGGAAACAAAACTAATCCACTCAAGATCTGATTTGAAAAGAGGTGAGTGATAAGCCCCATGGTGCAAATGAAGTGCCACCAGAATC
>NW_006293001.1:4555035-4575460 GCF_000327345.1 Myotis davidii | reverse complement strand
ATGAATATTTTAAGATATCAGGGGAGGGAGAGAGAGAGAAAAAGAGAGAGGGAGAGAGAGAGAGAGAAAGAGAGAGAGAGACAGAGAGAGGATTTGGGTATGAATGTGGGCATCATCTACATGGACATGAAGTCCTATAAGGAATTAATAAAGAGGTTTGGAATACAGGTTAAGCATAGATCTGATATCATAACATAGTATGTGGAAATAAATAAAATATGTAAAAGCATCAATTAATATTTATAACTAAAACAAAAAATCAGTTATAAAAAGGAAGATCAGGAATAAACAATGGCATGAGATGAATTATCTCAATGATAGAGAGCCATTGCTGAACTATATCTTAGACAATTAAAAGTAAGTGGAGCTAAAAATGGGCCATGTATGTGACAATGGAGAGATACTAGTAGTTAATAGTACTTAAGGCAGAAAAAAAAAAAAATGTTCAGCTGAGTATAGGACTGGAAAGAAGCCTGCACAAATGTTCTGTGTCGCTTTGAGAGTTGGAAAATATGCTTAAGTAGGACCTATTTTGCAAAAGTCCCAGAGAACAACTTGACATTAGTGGAGGCTGATATGCCAAAAATGAATTACTAATGGACTAAAATAAGCCACTATAAAATCTCTAAAGCTATCTACTGCATTTAATGATTCCACAAGTTGGACAGCTTTCATGACTTCCTACGCAAGTGAAATCTGGATCATGTCTTAAGGGAAACCCACCTACTCAGCTTAATTTTACCCTGCTCTAGCCCTTTACCAATAAGGAAGATGAATTGCTTGGGAACTGGTAGCTCAAACTGGATAAAGAAGCTAGAGATCATAGAGGGAGTATCATAAACTTTAAGAGGAGAAAGATATAATCACACTACCGTGATATTCTGTGTTTAGTGTCAAAATCCTTGCCAAACAAAACCATATTCAGAGGCAAGATAAATTATTTCAAGAGGATCGGAGCTGTTTTGGTTAAGGTGGGAATGGGAGAACCCTGCTCTATAACCTACATGAAAATGTTACTTGGACTATCCTGATATGCAACTGAAAATAATGTATGTCTTGATTTTCAAACTAGAGGCCCGGTGCACGAATTTGTGCACCAATGGGGTCCCTTGGCCTGGCCTGCAGGGATCAGGCTGAAACTGGCTCTACAACACCCCCTCAGAGGTTCCAGATTGTGAGAGGGCGCAGGCCAGGTTGAGGGACCCCACTGGTGCATGATCGGGGCCAGGGAGGGACGTGGAAGGTTGGCCAGCCAGGGAGGGACCATGGGAGGGTTCCAGGGCATGTCTGGCTAAGCTCACCCAGTCCTCATCAGCCACACCCCAGCAGCAAGCTCACCTACCGGTCAGAGTTTCTGCCCGCTGGTGGTCAGTGTATGTCATAGCGAGCGGTTGAGTGGCCTTAGCATCTCATTAGCATATTACACTTTGATTGGTTGAACAGATGACCGGACACTTAGCATATTAGGCTTTTATTATATAGGATGAAATCTGAGGCCCTGAAGTTTTGAGAACTTACTGAAGGTGACCCAGCTAGCTAATGGTTCAAACAGAATTAGAACCCAATTATTCTTAGCTGCACATTGCATTTAAGTTTCAAAGATGTCAGGAGGCATTTACCTCTGACTATGGAACCAAAGGTTGAAGCATTTTTTTTCTTAATCTTTGGATTCCTTCAGAAAAGCTGTCCAAATAAACTATTTCCTTTTCTAAATCTCTTATCTCCCATGAGTTGATTTATTTGAAAAAAAAAAAAAAGAATTGGTTTTATGGAAGTGGAATAATGGACTATTTTTTTTTTTCACCATCTATTTTGTACTTTTTTTTTTTAACTGATTGTAAATAATTGCATACCAAAGCCAGTAAGCTTGGTCTCTTGCTTCAAGATTCTCTGCCTTAAAGTGCATTTAAAGTACATGAATGGAAAGAGAGTGGTGGGAAAATGACATCTTGTCCCCATTTGCTTTCACAGGAAAATCATATATAGCTATAATTTAACCTTATACATCAAAACCCTTTGGAAAGATTTGATGGTCTGACTCCAACCTCAAATTCATTCGACACTTTCCCGACAGCTGTTAGCAGCTTCTGTGGAGGTCCATGTAGCAAAAAACATTCAAAACCTAATTCTATGTCTACAGAGCACAGACATAACTCCTACTTTGACAGGCAGATTTTATAGCGGTTTATTTTGGTCCGCATTAGTATTTCATTTTTTGGCATTAAATCCTTAACCAATGCCAAATCTGCCTCTTTCCACTTGCTTAAATGCTCTGTGTTTTTTTTAAAAACAGGAAACTGATAGCTTTAAAAAGTATTTGCTTTGTATGATAATAGCTAAGCAGTGTCTGACAATCAACATATTATACTGAGGAGGAACTGCAATAAGTCATTTCCAAGAAAAGAGAAGAAACTTTCCGAATGTGAGCTTTTGTCTCTGTTTTTGTTGTGTTTTCAAATGTTTACTAAAGAGCCAATGATGGTTTCTCCTCTTAGCTCTTCAATTGAAGTGCCTGGCACATAGTAGGCACTTAAAACTGTATCTTGAAAGCTGGATGCCATCAAATAAAGGTGGATTCATTGTGGCCCAGGAGATCCTACCCAAGTCAGGATCTAGTGGACATGCTAGGTGTGCTCAGGACGCCCATCCATCATCTCTCAGGGATTAGAGGCAAAGGGACGATGTTTCCTTATACAGTCTGTTGCATCTACAAAACATGGAAATAATTTGCAGTCAGGTCAAATGCCTTTGGAGAAAGTGATTCATTGCACTGCCTCTGACCTATACTGAGTTTGAGTTTGGAGATCTTCATCTCAGTATGAAACGAGGTAGATTTATGGGTCTGTCCACACTGCAAAGTTCTTTGACGTCATCTCAATAGGAAGTGTGTTTGGTAGAGGGAATATGAAGGCAATACCCATGCTTATACTATGTAAAATTAATTAAAGTAAGGCAAATAATATTTTATTTTCTCAAAAATACATTCAAATCATTTATTTGGTTATTTAAAAAATGATTTAAATAATTTTGCATGCAGAAGTAACCAATGCCTAACTGAAAAAATTAAATAAAACTATGCTAAAAACCTTTTATTTTTGCTTTTTTAATATCAAGTTTTTCATAGCCTAATATAATTATATATATATATAATATGTTCATATTATATATGTACACACAGATGCACACGAATGCACACATATTCTCCCAATATGATGACATATATATATATATATATATATATAGCTAGATATAAATGTTTTAAAAACCTATGTTACTAAAGAAAAAAAACAGGATAAATAAAATCCATAAACTTCACCCTCATATTAATAACATTTTAGTAATAAACATGTAAATTAAATATTAATCTAAACAATATTCTGAACAATGTTAGATATTCATACTGAACAAAAGGAAAGAGAGCAATGCAATAGAAAAAGAAATGTGTTAAAAAAATAAACCTTTAGCATAGATATTTGTAGCACATTTCCCGTCCTATGATGTTATTTTTTTTACCTTGAAGACATTTTTGCATCTGGTGGTGGTGGGATGGGGATGTAATGGAAAGAAGAATGTTGTTTTATGAAGGGACCGTCTTGTCAAGCACAGGTAACCACATTTTTTAAGCATTGTCTGAAAGAAAGAGATTGATCCACAAGGGAGCGCTTCAAAATAAACTAGCAGGAATTTTTTTAAGTTAAATGAGGATGGGAGAGAAGAGGGGCTCTCTGAAAGGAGAAACAGGACACAGCGACAGGGGATTTGGGGAAGATGGCTCAAAATGGACTTTCCACAGTAAGGGTAGGTTAGGAATTTTAGAAAGAATGATATCTGATAGATTAAGTTGCTTCTAACTCTGCAGTGTTTTCCTGCATTATCCTCAAACAAATGTCTATAACACATGGATACACTGTTAGTAGCAACTTAGAATATAGAGGAGAAAGAGCTGTAAACATGTTTGGAGTGAATTGTTGAGGAAAGGGAAAATGCATAACAAGGGATTAAGGTATTCAATTTATAATCATTCACGTTTCTTTGTGTATTAGTGTGTCTTGGCCTATGCTGATAGCTGTGAGCTCCTTTAGACCAGAAACCATTTCTGTCATATACACTGATATAACCTACTACCCAGTATCTGACATTGCCTAGTTTTTACAGAGTGCTCAGTGAAATTTGTTGAATGGACAAGGGAATAAAATTGATCAGGGAACACGAGTTCAAATTGATGAAAGACAAGCAAGTGTAAGTAACACTGCTCGAGCCATCAGAAATACTGGAGAGGGCTCTTAACTTTTTGCAGTTATAAAGAATGAAGGGATTAGAAAATTTTAATTAGTTTTAGAATATTAACAGAGTAGGTGACTATTTTATTGACCCTCAACAATTGGGTAAATTGCAGTACAATTCGACACTAACCACCTGGAGTTAGCAACAAACTTCACAAATTAAAAGCTCCGTTCCTCAAAGGATTGCCTTCACCCTTTCCCTGGCTGGGTAGTTCAGTTGGTTAGAGCATTGTCCCAATATGTCAAGGTTGGGGGTTCAATTCCTGGTCAGGGCACATGCAAGAATCAAGCAATGAATGCATAAATAAAGTGGAACAACAAAATCAATGTCTCTCTCTCAAAAAAAATCAATAAATTTAAAAAAGGACTACCTTAACTTCAGAGACCAGCTTCACTTTGGGGGTCCCCAGACCACCCGTGCCATATGAATTTATGCCTGCCTAAAAACTTGAGGCTTTTCCCAACTCTCTCAGGCTTAGTAATTCACTAAAATAGCTCACAATATTAAAGAAAGTGCTATAGATAAGATTATAGTTTTATTACAAAGAATACATCCAGATCAGGAAGACTATCCAAAAGAGGACTCACATAAAACTAAGTCTGGGAGGAAATGATGTTAGAGTTTTTACTGAGGTTTCAATTCACTCTCCAACATCACTCCCACCTCCACTCCCCACAGAGAGGTCAGATGCCCCAAAATTTTAACACTCAAATCAGGTAATTGGTCTTTCTGGTAACCAGCCCTTATCCGGAAGCTACCTGTGGGCTCAGCATGAGTCATCTCTTAGGGTAACAGAAACTCCTATCACTTAAACATTCCAATAAAGTATACACAGGTACATTAAAAACTTGAATATGTCCAATGAAAATATATATATTTTTTCAATTTCACTTTATTATTGATTCTATTCCTATCATCCCTAAACTCTCACTCAATCAAAAGGTAGTATCAGAAATATCTGGGTGATATTAAACATTTAATTTATTAATATTATTGGTGATATAGGTTGGATTCCAAATATGATAAATGGTCATCAAAATTGTGTACCAGAGTTGACCTTTGAACCAGGAGGTCACAGTTTCATTCCTGGTCAGGGCACATGCCTGGTTGCAGGCTCAAGTCCCCATTGTGGGGCATGTAGGAGGCAATCAATCAATGATTCTCTCTCATCATTGATGTTTCTAGCTCTTTCTCCCTCTCCCTTCCTCTCCGAGTTCAATAAACAAATATTTTTTTAAAAGTGCACTACTAGTAATAATAAGTGAAAGTGTAAAATTAGCTCTGTTACCAGTCCTCTAAGTCCCTTGAGCTTATGGAGTAAAAAATATAGCCATTTTAAAAACCACAGACATACACAGCTCTTTTATAAAAGAACTCAAGCACAGTAAAAAAGCTTCTCTAAGTTAGGCAAAGAATTTAGGTTAATTAATTTTTAAATCATTTTAGTAAAAATAAAAATTCTCTTTCTGATCTCTGTCTATAGGAGCTGATCAGTATTCAGGAAATCTTACTCTGCACCAACCTACCGCTTTGGAAGTTCAACGAGTTCATATGGAAATAAGAGAGCTCTCTCATCATCAGTGAATTATTTCGTTTATTGAGCATCTACCGTTTATCAAGCACTATGCTAGGTTCTGAGGATACAGAAATGAACAGAACAGACAAGATGTTTCCTTTCCTGGGGCTTTATTTTAGGGATAGGCTGAGAGGGGCAGGTAATACAATGCAAACACTAACCAATAAAGTACGGACTGTGAAGAGTGCAGCTGGAGGAAATAACTAGGAGTGGACACAGTAACGGAACACAGTACTTTAGTTGTTTGGTCAGGGACGGTCTCTCTGAGGAGGCGACATTTAAAGTGAGGCTCAAAGAAGGAAGGAAAAAGTCATTTGAAGCAGAAGTAAGAGTTCCAGCCTTGGAGGCGGAAGGAGCTTGGTGGGGGTCAGTGAGAGGAATGCTGGGTGGTGGAGGAAGACGCTGGAGCCATATGCGGAGGCAGTGCATTAGGACCTGGTTGGCCATGGCAATAAGCTTACATTTTATTCTGAGTACAATGGAAACTCGCTGAAAAATGTTTCAAATGTCCTAGTAACATGATCTCATTTCTTTTTTAAAAAGATTACTCCAACCCCACTGTGAAGAAGAATGGAAGGAGGAGGAAAGAAAGAAAGTAAGGGGATCAGTTAAAAAATCAGCTTTATAATGTAAAAATATCCTAAAGATCTGCAAACTGAAATATATGCTCCTTCCATACAGAACCTTGAAAGCAGGCAAGATTTGTCTAATTTTACAGAAGTAAAATGAAGTGGCATTAGCCAGAAAAGAAAGCAAATCTAAGCACTTACTTCATTGAAATACTCAGAAAAAGGAAAGTTTGCCTCTCCTGAGAGTGTCTGCATTCTCCATGGACAAGATCCTAAGGCAGGGAAATGAGATGCCTGTGTCAGCAAAGGGCCTAAAGATTTTCATTTTCATGCCCATAGTTGGTCGTACCATTTAGACATGGAAAACAAAAACACACAAACAAGTAAAAAATAGGGTTTCAGGAATTTACAGTTAAAATATGTATCGTATAATGTAAATTTCATTTGCAACTAAAAAAGATTTGCAGTATCGCTAAATGTGATTTAGGAGCTCTGTGATTCCAACTTTTCTCAGTTAGAAGCTTGTCAAATTCTATAAAGAAAGGAATGGAATTGCAGAATTTTTATGCAGAAATTTGCTTTAGGAATAACTGTAATAGGAACTATCTGAGGATATTTATAGTTTTAAACATGTGCTTAACCTATATTTTTCCTCCTCTTTCTAAACATATACATGGTAAATCCTCATGAATTTGAACTAATTGAAGTTGGCCTGTCTAAAGTAATAGTGAGAATTATGGTTCATATTCAGAAAATGACATTGTATTTATTTATATCTGTCTAGTAACTGTAATCAATAACTTTTACTAGAATACACTGTGGGAAAAGAGTAGTATTTCAGAAGAATTTTCTCTAGATTTATAATATAATATTTAGTACCTTTTCCTTTTTAACCTATTTCATGATTAAGACTAGACATTTTAAAAGATCATTACTCCTTTAAGAAAAAAAAACTAATGTACATGGCAAGATATTTTTCTAATTTCCAGAAAAGCTTCCCCCAAAATGGTATTATATTTTCCTTTTTTGGATACTTTAAACCTCTGGATAGCTTTCTCTCTCTTCTCTCTCTCTCTCTCTCTCCTCCCCCCTCCTCTCTCTCCTTTTCTTCTCCCACCCTACCTTTTCTTTTTATCTTGTTGACTACATACCCTAAGGAAGAAAATTGTTTCTTTAATTAAAAGAGGAGAAACACTTTTAAAAGCTGCCAGCGTGGGGAATGTTTTCAGAAATGAAGCATCAGGGGCATCGGCTATGGCCTCTGCGCTGGTTTTCTGACTGTTTTGGTATTTTAGTGACCGTAAAGAAATGACCCTTAACGTTGCCGTGTCAGGCTGGTAATAAAATGACGTCTTGGGAAAACCAAACTCTTTCTTTCCCTGCACGTTCTTTCTTCCTGTAATTAGACTTGCCATCATCGGGGACTGTCTTTGTTATTACCAGCGTCCCTCTCACCTCAGCTCGGGGGCAGCAATAGCTAAGTGAAGGCATCCCCTTCCGCACAGTCAGGAAGATCTGGACATGAGCCGCATTCACAACCACTGCGTTTTTCCTTTGTGAACCTCAGTATCTTTGGGAATTCTTGGTTTTATTTGCAGGGGCTCTGCTTGGCATCCTCCTCCCTTGTGCTTCCTCACAATGCTCTATTATTTGTTATTGAAAACATAAAAGGGGGGTGGGGGAGGGTAGCTGCTGTCCTGGCCTTTCAAGTTCCCAATCTGCCTAACACTTTTCTGGAATTGGTCACCAGCCAGGACCATCACTAAGGAGAAACATGTGGTTGCCACTTGCGTCTAGGGCTCCCCTCGCTGAATCCGGTAGTTTCAATTGCACGCATGGATGTCACTCTTCCAAGTGAATGAACCCCGCGGGGATTGTAGAGAGGACGAGGATTGTTTTTTATAAGCCGGGGACCCCACGTTTTCTCCTCAAATCATCAGCAGACTCACCTTCTGCGGAGCCTGCCAGCGCCAGGGCAGATGTAACTAATTAGCACGCTCACGCATTTGTTTTCTTCAAGCACCGGCTGCTCCCTGTGCAGAAGCTTCTGCTGGGCTCTGCTCAGATGGCATCCAGTAAGGAAAGTCATCTGTGCTGTTTCTTCTCAGAGATTTAAAGACTTGTGATTTAAAGACCTGTACCTCCTAGGCCCAAGCTATTGATAAGTTGCCAAGTACTAACTAAGCATTCTCAAAAAATACATTAATGAGTCATTAATTCATTCATTTAAAAAAATTTATTGAGCCACTATTAGACACAGGGAACCGTTTAAGGCAGAGAAAATATGATTACTGTCTTTATGGAGGTTATAATTTGGAGGAGTGGTGCAGGATATATATATATATAATATTTATAAAATCAAAGATGATTCCATGGAGGGATAGTGCAATGAAGGAAATAAAGTTCTGGAGTGTGAAAGGGAAGCCTAATTATCCGATTCTCACCCGCTTCTGCGTGTTTCTGTTTAAATTGAGCTTCTCTAGAGCAAGACTCAGTTTGGGCCCAGGAAAACAAAAAGCCATTGCACAGATCTTCTCTAACCCTCACCTGTAAAGGCTTAAGGTGTGAAAGTGATCCCCCCCACCAACCCAAGGTTACCTAAACCTTGACCTGAGGGGGTTGCAATTAAGAAAAATACCAAGTTTGCTCTCAGAATATTAGGCCTCTTCTTTCTGCCTTAATGACATCTCTTATCTCCTCATCAAAACCTGTACAGTATAAAGAATCAACCATTTAGAGCGTATTGCAAACTAAAAATGTTGCTGGATATGTTTCTAGTATCTGTATTTGTATCATAAGCCTTACTTTAAGTTACATAAGTCCCTATTCCCTATGAAAGACACACTGGGAACTGCTGAACAGAGGAGAGGCATTTTGCTGGTTAAAGAGCTGACTTAAGAAACTCTTAAGCTTAGATATCAATACATTGCTCATATTTTCCCTATTGAGCACAGTAGGATTAACATTTCAGGTACATTTTACAAAGTGCATACCTGGCCTTCTATATGAATGCCAGCTTAAGAAATTATGCTTGTTTCCTCAATATTTCAAAATGCCCAAATTTCAACAGACAAAGATATTGATCTTTATTTAATTAGCTACTGAGTGATGACAATGGATATTTTCAAGCAAACATTTGAGCCTCCATCCTAGGTCCTATATTTGTCAGTATAAAGGAGACTTGATTTAACATACATGCCAGGTTATTAGCATTAAGACTGTGTCCAAAGTACTATCTTGTTGCTAGCAAAAACTAAAACATACTGTGACTATAGTAACTTTCCCAGGTGAACCCCCAATTGTCCTTTGCCCCATGTAAGCAATCAGATTTGTGCTAAGCTCATCTCCAGTTGGAAGTCACTGTGTTTGAGTTTATTTTTACCATTTCCACTAGTTAAATAGAAAAATTCAAAACTTCAGTTCAAAGTGCTTGGAACAGTCTGCAGAGAGTTCCGAACTGTACAGGACCTGAACCTGAACCCATTTCTCTAACATTCACAGGGGATGTTGATAGCCCTCTGAAAATTAAACTCATAATCAGACTATAAGGAAGATTGAGGCTAAGAGTGATGAAGTTAGGGCAGACACATGAAGAAGGTATTTCCTCAGGGTTTAAAAAGAAAAAAATATACAGAACATCCATCTCAGTAGCCGAGGCTGACAGATGATGTTTTAAGAAATAACCATCAACAGCAGGGAAATCGTTCCTTTAATTGTACAATCACTTTTGGAGCTATTTGGAGTTGTCTGCATAAACTATTTTCAAATACAAACACACATGCACACCCACACACATTTATTGAGAGCAAATACCCATGGCTGTAGTTAATGGAGTGAAATACAGCTGAAGTGGGACTAGGAGAACAGCAGGGGAGGAATTGTGGAAGCCAAGCTAACTGCTCTGATACAAACTGACTTTTTCTTGTCTTTTCCCACTAGACCATATATGATTGTACGCAGTGTAGGATGGGGATGCTTTATGTAGTAAAAACACCATATAGAATAAAGGGTCAGCAAAATAGGATGTCCGATGTTTTATTTACCTCTTTTAACTCAGGAATTTCTGTCTTCCACTCCTTGGTGACTGAAACCTGCAAAATTAAGGGAGATTATGGGTACTTTGTGCCCGCAAAACACAGTTCTCACCTAGAATCCTGCTTGAGGCTGAAAATCATGTCAAAAAAATGGTAGGATGTCACAAAACCATGATGGAGGAGCTAAAAGGGGTGATTTATGGGGAGGGATTAAAACAACTTAATAGAGTGACTAAATCATGACCCAACTCTATAGGAGTGTCATACATTTTGAAGTCAGAAAAGACTTTTGTAAGCTGGAAATTTCAAGGACATAGTGGGTCATGGAAGGGGGAAAGGAAAAGATCTTCGCTTCATTGGTACATTGTGTGCACGGCTAAAACTAGGGCAGGTCAGCAAGTCAAGAGTTAAGATTGCGCTCCTCAAAGTGATGCAGAGGAAGTGTCTTCTCAGAAGTAAAAGATACAAGTCTGGAATGATGTTATACCTCAATGGGCAAGTGTCCTCCAGGACCTGTGTGAGCAGCGGGTAAATGAGATGACTTCATAGGTGTCCCCTATCTCTAGTGTCTATGATTTTGTTGTTTTTTTGAGTCACTATTTTTGTTTGTTTTTCAAATTCATTGTGGAAACAAATGATCTTTAATTTTAGTGCCTACATGTACCTTCAAAATCCAAAGCACCTCTCTCTGACAGTCTACTTACAGACTTATCAAAATGGTTCTTTCAGCTACTTAGGAAGTACAACAATGGGAATTTTAGCATCCTAACAAAGCACTCTCCATTATTAAAAAAAATAAAGACAGACACCTGAAACATAACTTCCTTTCTGGCTAAAATGCAAAACCTGTAGTTTAATGATGTTAGTTCCACGCAGCTCATTCTCTCACAGGGAAAGTGTTTGGGCACATGCAAACGTGCAATACCTTGCCATTCTCTCGCCCTATTTTTGTGATTCTTCTTATTGTGAGAAATAGATACTTGGTACTTGCTGACTAACAGTAATAAAATTAATATTTTTATATATATAGCACAATTCTACTATGAGAAGGAAAGAGCATAACTGTACAGGGGCTGTGCTACAAATATTAGTAGAGAATGGGCTTCTGAATCACTGGTTTTGGAAATCATGAAAATATGACAAAAATTTGAGAATCCCTCATCAATGTTAATAACCTTCTTAGGAATTAGTTGGCTTCTTCTTTAAGAGTCACTTATAAACCTTGATACATTTGTCAAGTGAATCAGGGTATGTGACATAGATATCCAGCTTGTCTCAGTATAAAGTTCTCTCACCCTTTGAGACAGCATGGAGGGAGCTGAAGGGTATTGTGCTAAGCGAAATAAGCCAATCAGAGAAAGACAAGTATCACATGATCTCATTCATATGTGGTATCTAATGAACAAAATAAACTGATACAAAAAAATGGATCCAGAGACATAGAAACATGGAACAGACTTTTGAATATCAGAGGGAAGGCAGGGGTGAGGGGATGGGTGGAAGAGATCAACCAAATAACTTGTATGTATATATTTATAACCCATGGACACAGACAATAGGGTGGTAAAGGCCTGGGGTGGGCTAGAAGGGGCCAATGAGGAAAAAGGGGGACAATGTAATACTTTCAACAATAAAAATTTAAAAAAAGGAAAAAAAGAAAAAGTTCTCAACCTGCAGTTTGCAGAAGAATATATATATCCTATCTAGTAAAGAGAGAATATGTTAATTGACCCTCATGCAGTCACAAAGATTGTGGTGCCCAGAGCCAAAAAGGAGGGAATATGCTAATTGACTGCCATGCCCTCAAAGATGGTGGCACCCACAGCCACAAGATGGTGGTGCCTAAACCCCTCAGCCCTGCTGGGGTGGCAGGCACGCAGCAAGGCCAGGACCACCTCCGGAGTGTGCTGCCTCTAGAGCCCCCAGCCACGCAGGGCCGGCCCGAGGTACCGGCAAACCTCAGATGGCAGCTGCCCAGCCACTCAGGGCAGGCGAAGTCTCAGGTAATCAGGGCCGGCCGAGGCTTGCACTGCTGGCAGTGGCAGCAGCAGAGGTGTGATGTGGCATCTCCTTCCCCTGATTGCCGGGTTGCCTCCTGCGCCTGAGGGCTCCCAGACTGTGAGAGGGGGCAGGCCGGGCTGAAGGACCCCCCTCCAGTGCGTGAATTTTCATGCACTGGGCCCCTCTAGTGTGTGTATATATACACACAAGGATGTGTGTGATATTACATGTGTTATTTGAATTCACTTTATATTGGGTTTTAAAGATATTCTGAGTGTCTGGAGAAAAAATTCCAAAGTACCTTTAAATATGTTATTGTTGCCCTGGCTGGGTGGTTCAGTTGGTTGAGCACCATTCCATATATCAAAAAGTTGGGAGCTTGATTCTTGATTCACAGTTGCAGGTTCTATCCCCAGTTATGGCACATCAATGTTGCTCTCTTTGCTTTCCTCTCTCTAAAAAAAACCCCAAAAAACAATAAGAACGTATCCTCAGGTGAGGATTAAAATATATATCTTTTAATGACTTCCTTTGTAATCTACTTATGCTTAATATTAAAGAATTAAGAATTACTTTAATTTTGAATTTAACTTCTAAGAAAACAGTATCTTATGTCTTTTCCTTCATATTTACTTAAAATCCAATACTTTTTTTCTTGCTCTGAAGTTAATCTCACTTATGCCTCTTTTCTTATGATTTTTCTAAGTAGATGTTGTATTTTTATGGTTTTGTTTTTGGACCTGTTTTTAATACTGCCCTCTTTAGCATTTTGTGATGTCATGTATTATCATTGATCTATACAAGTTTGAGTGACTCTTTCAGTAAGAGTTCAACTAAAGGCAAATGAATCATCACAGTTCTGGCTTGTGGGACATAATAATTTTATTTCACTTATGTCAAAAATGGGAAAAATCAATCATTTCAACAAAAAGTAACATAACTTGTGCCAAATAACAGCCAATCTTTGTGAAAGAATAGAACATTAAATACCCCTTTTTTGTATCCTCTTGTGGACACCACCTTCAGGAACTGACTTACGGGAAGTTGAAGATACAAATGTGCCCTTTATTGATAGAAAGAATTGAGGCCTTTTTTTAGAGACTTGTCTTACTATTGGACAGTGTGAGCAAAAAGGAAATAATTTACATTATGAAACACTCAACAAACAAATCCTGTAAATAATATATGCTGAAGAGCAGTGTGTAGCTCTCTCAGGCTATAGCTTAGAGAGATTTTTGTTTAAAACATTTATTGGAGGCATATATTACAGTATATCATTTACTGGCTGGAAGCCATGCAATATGTGTCTTTACAAAAAAAAATTACCTTGTAATATGAGCCCCTCCAAGGCATAATTATATAATAAAGTTCTTATTGGGAAAACTGGAAGTAGGCCAAGCCTTGTCCAAATATAGTGAATGTCAGAGCCAAATTTATTATCCTTAGCTATTAACAGGAGAAGGCAGGTTTTGTTTACCAAGCCTAATTCTCTCCTAATTACAGCCACTATAAAATAATTACTATCCATGGGATAACAACACAAGACAGAGTGACTAACAGAAGAAACTGCAGGGGTTAGAAAACAGAGTGCAATTCTGTGTCATTTTGAACAGCTTGTGTACTGCCATGAACAAATTAACGGACTTCATTAAGGAATTATGTTTTAAGAGTGGCTTTGCGGTGAAGCAGTAAAGCAATTAATGCATCTTATTTGGTCCTCGATCTGAGTTGCAGCAGTTTGAGACAGCAACTAAATTTTTTTTAAATTTTTGATGTATCAGGTTTAATAGGATACAACCACATTACTAGGCGAGATGGTTAATGAGTGTAAAGAAAAAGCTCTATTTTGGACAAATGATAGCCAGCCCCTGCTAACTTGTTCTGTCTTTATGAGCAGATTTCTTACCGTGGCGATTTTAATAATCTACTGAAGACAAATGCCAACTTTTATCTAATTCCATTTCACAACCATTTCTTCTGTCCTAAACTCTGTCGGATTATACTTCTGATGAAAGGCAAGAATATTCTGTATATCTGTCTGAGCCACCAAACTGTGAACTTGAAATATTATTTCAATATTTCATATTTGCTTTCCACACAAATCAAAACGGAATATTAGCCAGTTGAAACATGATGCTTCATTAAATTCTCAATGTTTCTCGTTCCCACATTCCCTAACCTCTTCCATCTCATCACAGCGTCCCAGAGGCGTAAGAAACCTTGCCGTAGATCTTTGTGCCCTTAAAACGCATGCACCAGAATCAGCCACTATTCTTACTGCTTGTGCACAATGGCAAGGGTGAAAGGTCAAGATGTGCCTCTTGCTGGGTCAGTGTCTCTTCACTCTCTCCACACCCCCAACCCTACCCCTCTCTGTAAAGGGTCACTTCTCCCTGCAGTCTGAAAAATGCTCCTGTTTTGGTGACTTGGTGAAAACATACAAACTCAGCACACTTGGGGAGTCTGTTTTAGATACTCCTTTTAATAGGCCTCCAGATGGCCACATAAAAGCCAAAGGATTATTATAGCAACTCCCAACCGGGCCATTAGAGATAAAGGTAGACCAGAGTTTCCTTTAAAACCATTTTTTTGTATGTGTGTGTGAAAAATATATGACCTGATCATAAAAAAAAATCCATGGTATAAAAGTAGGGAAGAAGTTCTAAATATAGAAATTTATTTTTGTATTCTATTTATCTCCACAAATATCCCTTTATGCAAATAAAGTCCCTTAATTTAAGATCAGAGCACCAACATGTAATTTTAGGTTTTTTTCCAACAATGCTCTGCATGCTTTAGTTTTTTTTTTTAATTTAAAAAGTTTCTTTTTTTCTCTTATTTTTTATTCTCCAGACACTAAATGTTCTATAGGGAACTAAAGTTAAGAAAGAAATATATATATATTCCAAGTGGCTTTTGAGCTGTAAGGTCGACATGAAATGAAGGTCCCACAGTAGCCGAACACTTCCTCATTGTACAATCAATTAAAGAAGTGTCATCGAAGGTCTTCCTTCCCTCTCCACCGTCAGCAGTCAGCGTGGCTCTGAGGTTGAAAAGAGGACTGGCTGGTTTTACACAGTAGAATAATGGCTTCCTCTTTCCTATTTTTTCCTTTTCTATATTTTCCAAAATATTCCAATAAGCATGGTTCATTTATTTTAAATAAGTTTTGTTTTGGGAGTTTCCACCTATTAGCAAATACGTTCCCCAGAAGGTAAAGCAGACATATCAGACATAGGCTATTACCTAAAAGTTGGGCAAGTTACTTTTCATCCAAGCCCATTAGCCTTTTACTATGAATCAATTCCTCCCAGATTCTAGAGTTAGCACGTTGTTTACCCTAGTTTGAATTATGGCTTTTCATCTTTTCTCGTGTTTCCTTAAAAATTTTAGTGAAAGGTTGGAAGAGACAGTATTGAAAGTTACCAGCTAGTGCCCATTTTGAATTGGAAATTTCCTTTATCATTTTCATTACTACTATTATGAAATATTTCAAACACATAAAAGTGCAGAAAACAATAAAAACATATATATTCACTGAGATTTAGCAAATGGTAGTGCATTATAAACAGTTGTACGTAATTGCTTCATGTCTTTCTTCCTAATAAAAGGTTACAAAGATTGAAAACCCCCCCTTCCACCCTCTCAATTGATGTCATAAAGCTCTTCCATTGTCATTCACCCTTCCTCTCCAAAGGTATAATGGCTCCTGTCTTTAAACTGCTTTGTGAGTTTCATATGCATCTTTGTATATGTTACCTACATATGTATATGTCCATAAATAATATATTACTATGTTTTTTAAATTTACATAAATATTATTCTGCTACTTGCTTTTTCACTCACCATTATGTTTTCAAGATTTGTCCATGTTGATGCCTGTAGAATTGGTTCATTTTATAAAATTGTCATATAGGCTTCCATTGTGAACCTGAATATAACAAAGTTCACAGGTGCATGACCAATACATAACAAGACCACCTATGCCATGTAATCTAGCAGAGGAAGGATTACTTTTCATTTCTGGATGGTGATATTTTAATTTCTATACTGAGAATTGTTGTTGTTGCCTAAGATCACATTTCTAATTGTTATAAACAATGACGGTGACAATACAAATACTACTATTTCTAGTGATTCACACCTCTCTGTGGAAGAAATCACTGTTTGGCAGTTGTGATAAGTGTAAAGGCTGAGAGACCCGCATGATGCAGCCATGGGAAGGGAGTTTCCCCCAGGTCCCACAAAGTAGAGGGCAGACTTACCAAAAACTGTATCTTCTTCATAGTGAATGAAGAAGCTGGTCCAGAAACTTAAAAAAACAAACATATAGCCCTGATTCAATTAACTTCATAAAAACAATGCATTGACATAGTGGATGGCAAAGGACTTGGCAATGTATCATGCCAATCAATGGTTCACATACTCTTCAAGACCCTGAATTAGGTATAAATGTGCTATATCCTAATGGTTCTGCAAACTCACCGCATTAACTGCTGAGTTATATTATAACCAGTGTGACATGTGTTGTCGATCTAAGCATTATAGGCTCTCTTGTGTCTTCATGTCAATCTCTCTATCCAGTTTAGAGACTTTTAAACTCCATTTAAAAAGTAAACACAATTATAAATGTAAAATGTAACAGTGCTATCAGATGTTTAAAGAAGACAAAGATGGTTGACTCAAGGTCACCAATATCCACTTACCAGACATTAAGTATGGAATGCTGCATATTGAGGCAACATTTAAAAAGAAGTGAGAAATGGAAACATTGATGCCCTTATCAGTGACCTCTCTTCTCAGGGATTATAACCTTTCAATTCACTTGTTCACTATGGTCAGCCCTAAACACAGGTAAAGTAAAAATCTACCCTTAGAGCATATTTCAAGAAACATGAAGCAAACATAGCTACAGAAATGTCCGACCAACATGCCACAGGGTTTGAAATTCTCATCATTTGAATTAATGCCTGACTTGAAGCATTGTGTCTAGAAGAGTTCATAGTATGACATAAATATGACTAAGCAAAACAACATTAAGATTGTATTATTCATTAAGGCCTTAGTAGGGATATGTTCATATGAATTGTTAACCATTAACTTCACAACATTCTAAGGAAGTTGGAATATTATGATGAATGAAGAGAAGTCTATATTGTAAGAAGCTGTCTGATAGGAATGAGAACCGAGAACCAAAGGGAACACCTTCGGAGGTTGAGGAGAGAGGAGAATGAGAGTTGAGGAAAAAGCCTTGAAGAGCAATGATGTGTGTGTGTGTGTGTGTGTGTGTGTGTGTGTGTGTGTGTATGAAATGTGTACATGAACAATACCTACTTCAGAATTTTGCTCAAGGCTAAGCCTTTCTGTGCATAACTAATCTTGCCCCTCCTTGTACATATACTATTTTATGTCTTTAATGTAAAACTGAAAAAAATCCTTAACATTTCAAGACATACTTTATGAGTTAATTCTCTGAGCCTTGTATAAAAATGTACTCTTTTTTTTTTCTTCCTTGACTTTATTTTCCTTTTAAAATTTTATTTTATGCTTGTGGCAACTGAAGGAAATATTCATACAAGTTTAAGATGCTGATACTGCACTTTTGCTTGTTGGAATATTGTTTGCACAGTATTTGCTTCGGGTAAACACCAATCACTTTCATATTTGAGTAGGAATTAATTCAAAGTATTTGCTTCATAAACAATGCAGTTTGCTTACAATCCCACTTGAAGCTTAGCTTGAAACCGCCACTTTTATGTAAGTAACAATCAAGATCGCAATCATTCTGTTAAGTGAGGCCACTTTCTATAGGCCTGTGTGACACTGAGCTAAATCTGAGGGATTAAGCCAGTTTTCCCCTAAGAAAAACACTTCAGTAATTGACATTGGCTGAATGCTTACCAAATTCCAGCCACTGGGAGGCAGTATTGTGTAGTAGTTAAAATGTTGAGTTTTGTCATCAGCCAGTCAAGGGTTCAAGTCTAACTAGCATAACTATGGATTAGTTAACCTTTAAGCTTCATTTTTCTTATTTTGAAAAAAAAATGAAATAAGACTCATTTCTATTTTACACTGCTGTGAAGATTAAATGAGATAATGTGTGTTGAGTGCTGAGCACATGCCTTGTGCTCATAAAACCCAACAAATCGAACCTGATATATGGATATATTGCAACATACTGATGTGTTTCTCCTTCCTTGCAGTCATCTAACCTCACACATTCCTCTCTTAGGAACAAGTGCCATGTATCCAGATGCATTTTTTTGTGGGGAGAACTTTTGGCATTAAGCCAGGGTGCCCAGCAGGGATGCTTCTCTCAAGTGTCTCCTACTGACTTTCTTGTCCTAGCTTTAGCACATCCCATTTCATAATTTTCATCATTATCTCAGAATACAATGTGTCTTCTATGACAACTGCACTTACCACTGAATACTATGGGCATTTATCCTAATGGTAACATGCTGTTGTCAGATACAATTAAGTCCCAGAGTCCATAGAATCACTTAAAAAACAAAAAATTTATACTCCCAGGGCTGTCTTTTTATCCATATGGTAGAATTTATTTCCACCTCCTATAAATGCAAATGCTCAAAGTAACATATATATTTCACTAAAGAATACTGGGTGAATATTTCAATGATGTCTACAGAGTTATATAGAAATGTGTATCCTTGACATAGCATTGACATTCAGAGACCACACATTAGTAGTTTATAGTTCCTGAGACAGAGAATACTTTCAAAGAAAGACACTGTTCCAGGCATATGAAGGACCCTGACTGTGGAATCGACAATTGACCCTGTATCCAGCATATTCACTCATTCAATTCCATGGCTTACATCTAGTCTTTAATGAACATTTTTGATGACTTCACCGACAAGTTATTTTCCAACTCTTATTAATCATTGACTCTAAAAATAAAGTGGCCCATAGATTCTTTAGGATCTAGACCAGTTTCACTGTCTTTATCTCATAAGAAGGGAAATTAACAGTCATTCAACATTTATGTTTATAGCTAAAGTCCTCTCACATCCTTTAGAATTTTGACACTTTTTCCATTTGTTAATACTAGTATATGATGGATCTATTTATACATTAACATTTCATTGATCATCAGCTTCTTCTCAAGATCATCTTATGGTAAGTTCATCTTGAAATGTAAGTAAATGTATTATTGCGTGTTCTACAATCATTTCGCTGACAGATTACGGGTTCCTGTATTTGCCCTTAACTTTTCTGGGCAGAAATTCAGAAGCAGAACTCTGGCCTGTTAAGAGGCACAGCTGTACCCTGCAGGTAGGATGAAAAGGTCCTCGATGAGGTCTTGAATGCGTGTCCTTACATGCTTCACACTGCAACCTAATGTGCAGTTGCAGACCACCCCACCTGAGATAACAAATGAGAAATTCTCAGGGCTGTTGAGCACTTTGCAAATTTTCACAGTGGATCAGCACAAACTTAGTTAGCACAGGTGTTCACATAATTGTGATTCATTGGGAAAATTCTCAGTGCTCAATAGCCCTCACACTCTTTTCCCTCCGAGGTGCTGGCTGAGTGTGAGTATATTGTGGGGAAATGTGCCATGATGTTGGGCTCCGCTGGTGCTTGGCTAAAAGGTGTATGGCTGATAAAAAGAACTGCTAAATGTGTCCATTTCTCTTGGTCCATTTGCTTAAGTTTCCGAAACCAGAGATGACATGTATTCAATAGTTCAATAGTTAGAAACCAAGTCCAACTTTTTTTTTTTAAAAAAAAATCTCTCTTGATAGTGAATAATATTAAGGCTTTTTCTATGGTTATTTAAAAAGTATTAAGTCCCAAACAATGTGAAGATCTCATTCTTCATTTTTCTTGCATTGTAGCTGCCCACCTTTGGGGGAAGTGTGCTCAGTACCACCTAATTGTCAGCGCTGATTCTTAACATGCCACCATTTAGAATGAGACTCAGGGATCATTCTGAA
>NW_006293001.1:4542209-4555013 GCF_000327345.1 Myotis davidii | reverse complement strand
ACCGCTAAGGTAGTTCACTTTGCAATCAGCCTTAGTATCAACCTTAGCTTTTCTATTTACAGAGGGAAACAAAATTACATGATGTAAATCTCTTAGTAATGATACAACATTTGCATCGCTTTTAATGCAGCAGATGAAGTGACTTGGATTTTTAAAAACCTGACCATACCGTTAATGCATATTGATTAGGCTCCTACATTATTTCTGACTGTGGTAAACACCATGAATTTCAGAATAAAGGAAAAGAAAAAAAAAACAGTTGCCTATAATCTATATGTGATCTACACATGTCTGCTTTACTCTATACCTTTTAAAAATAAAAACTGAATTAAAGGATTTCAAATTTTTGTGGCTCTCTCCATTGGAAATTGATTCAAATCGCATTCCTAATAATCAGCTCAGGTGTGCCTTCTGCTGATCCCTACATCTCCTCCTAAGTGAAAAACTATCTGCCCTCGCAATATATTGATAACTTTCCCTTGAAGAAAATGATCAAACAGATCATATGTTGGCATTTCCTTTCAACTTCTGCTCCTTTCTTTTAAGTACTTGACATATAAGTGTATGCTGATTTTAATGGATCTAAGACTTTTTCCAATTCTTCCTGAGAAAAGAACAAAAATGTGCTTCCTTAAATTTCAGGTGATCAACCAAAGATATAAACCTAAGTATAGACGGAAAAGTCCTCAGTGCCCTTATGCTACCTCAAACCAAGAACCTACATGCAGCATTTCAGTGAAGGGTCTGGGTCTCTTCCTTGATCCTAAAATACCAGAGGCCTTCTAAAAAGGGATATTTTCCCTTTATTTTCAAATAGAGAACAAAGCATTGGTACTGACAGGAATCCCAAATTCCTCAGCAGCTACCCTGTGTCTGGGAATGAGACACTAGGCAAATAGATATATGATTACTAACAGGTACTTTAGCCACAAATCTTTATATTGTCCCTTACTTACTTTTACCTACAGTGGACCAGGGTGTTACTAAGTTTCCATTTGTCTGAACTAGAAACGGACTTATATGATCTTAATAGCTCCTTTTCCCGGAACCTTTGCTGACCCTATTATGTCTTACTAGGTCTCTGTATATTAGGAAAGCCATTGCAAAAGAAAGGGGGGAAATCTCATTTGAGATACAGCAACATTCTCATGAAATTCTAGAAGAAAAAATAAGCAATTCAATGAGGAAAATATCTCAAAACAGCTCACTCACTAAGGAAGCAAAATGTTTAGATTGTGTTTCTAGAAGTTTCAATTGTTTGCTCCTCATCCTTATCAGAACTTATGTTTTAGAGAAGAGAGGCAAGAACAGGGAATGGGAAGGGCAGTGAATACCGCAAGCAGACATGTCTGCTACTCTTGCCCCTTTAGGTATGAGAGTTTCCAACAGAAGAAAAGTCATTCCCCAACTTAGTGATGCAATAGAGAGAGGAAAATGGTCCAAACATAGTAAAATATGTTTAGAGTCTAAAGTGAAAATATTAATTCTTAATGATAGATATACACAGAAAGTCTTTAGTATAGAACTTGACATATTAGGTTGCAAATGGTGGTACAAGTATTCCATTGTCCATAACTGTTTATTAAAGTATGTCCTCTAAAATCTCCACTTAACATTCTGAAACTATATAGACTCTGTCTAAATAACAAATGATACCTGAAGCCAATTCAAACAGCAAATTTGTGATGTCAGGACCTTTTATTATCAAGATAATAATTTTTTTTATTGTAAGAAATTTACTTTTACCAGATAGCTAAACCACAGATCTTTGTAAACCACAGATCACTACTGAGAACAACATTAACTATATTTTAAAAACCTCTTCAATCATTTAGGTTTATTATTGCCATCTTAAATTTCAGACTTTAAAATTTCTCTTCAGTAGTGTTAGCAGACATCCATTAATTTATTCAGTTTGTTTATAAATAGTGGGATTAGCCTCTCTCTCTCTCTCCCTCTCTCTCTCTCTCTCTCTCCCCTTTCCTATCTCCCTGCCTCCCTCCCTCTCCCTCTCTCATCTCTGAACACTCTTATGAGTGCTAATTTATGTGGTAATTCACAAACTATTTGGTACTTCACATTCTCAAAATTTGTCTCCAAAATACTGCAACCTTGTTCTAACATTTTCCCCATTTCTGACTTTACATAACTATATATTTTGTTTATAATTCTTACAGTAAGGCATGGTGAGTTTTGCATTGACCACTAAAATAATACTTAAAATGATCTTTATAAGAAATTTAAAAAATGGATGTATATCTTTTTTTTTCTTGACAGAAATGCTAGTCTTGAACATCCTTAAGTCCAGTAGTGAATATTAAAAATATCATGCTATTATTATTATTAAACCTCACCAGAGGATATGCTTATTGATTTAGAGAGAGGGAAGAGAGAGAGAGAGAGAGAGAGAGAGAGAGAGAGAGAGAGAGAGAAACAAGGATGTGAGAGAGAACATAAATCGCTTGCCTTCCATAGGCACCCAACCAGGAACCAAAACTTCAACCTCTCAGTACACAAGACAACACTCCAACCAACTGAACCACATTGGCCAGGACAGAAATATCATTCTTTAAAAAAATCTGGGTGGAGAAGGTGCCTGAAGAGTTTTCATCATTATTCCTCATGCTACTCTTCAGAGCACCGTATTTTTCCATGTATAAAACTCCCCTATGTATAACATGCCCCCCACTTTTCCAACCCCAAATTAAGAAATCAACATTTTAAACATTTTGTTGGTTTTCCTCTTAAAGCCTTCTTCTTTTTTGGCATCTTAAGGAGTTGTTCTTCCTGTTTTCTCCACAGTCTGATCACACACTCAGTGGGAGGAGGTCCAAATTGTCTCTCTGCAGCTCTATTTCCATGCTCTTGTGCATAGCTGATTACATTCAGTTTGAATTTTTCAGAGTAAGACAATCGCTTACCGGTATTTATCTTTTTACTTTTTGACATCTTTATGGGCTTAGAACGTTCTGGTCCCTGTTGCATCTGCTCACTCTCCACCTCCAATTATGGCATCAGCTGATGTCAGTAACAATGTCTCCTGATTGGAGGAAGCCTGTTTGACAAGCTATGGGCAGCTACACACCTGTGTGGCGCCCTCTTAGGCTGACTTCTATGTATAAGATGCACCTCAATTTTGAGAAAAAATTTCATCTTATACATGGAAAAATACAGTAAATTACAAGCAAAACAACCTCTCTTGGATCTGGGATGCTTTGGTTAATGAAGGGAGTGGAATGGCACAGATTGTCTCTTGAGTTCTCCACCAAACCTCTGACTCCCCATTTCACGGTCAGAATATCAGAAAGCCAACTTTATTCCCACTTTAAGGTGGGGATTCTTGTAGGTTGGCCTCCTTTTTATCTGGATAGTGTGGGAGTTGCTTCACTTGCTTGTGTTAGGGAGAGCTGAACTTCTGTGATGTTGGAGCCGGGGGAGTCCTTTCCCATCAGATTCAAATGTTTTCCAGATCTACTGGTGGTAATTGACATAATTCATTTTAATGAGTTAGAAGTACTTGAAGAGCTTTCAGTGAAAACATGTGGAGCCGCTCTGTAAATTCCTAGGCTTTTAGAACCCTCTCCGTCTCCAGTGTTTCTGCATTTGCCATATCCAGTAAACTGATCAACAAAAATGATTTATTGTAAAATAGCTATAAGTAAAGAAATGTCCTCTGAGGATACAATAATTGTTTTCATTTTCCTTTCCCCACTGCCAGTGGTATAATAAAATGCTAATAGATGCAAGTTATGCATGATCTTTAATGCATACTAAAGAGAGACCGTTTAAAAATCAGGTACCTTTTGTTGGTGAGTAAGCAGTAGCATATCGTTTCCTTTTTAAGCTCTTGTATGAACGCGAGGGTTTATTTCTGCAGAGTCCGCCTGCTCAGGCCCACCTCCAGACTGCTGCAGTTAGACATTCCAGAGGAGGGGTGGAGGGAGGCCGGATGGGGGAGGAGAGGCAAACAAAAACATCTTTGACTCCAAATGATTCCATCAGGAAATCTCAGAAAGAAAAAACAAACATCACCCCAACAGGACAGCCACTGTGACTTAAAGAAGAGAAAATTGAAATACATGAAAAATCAATGAGGTAATAATTAAATTGTGGGGCACACCATCCAGCAGCCAGGCCTCCTCATGCATTTAGTAATGGAGACAGGGAACTGAAGTCATCAGTAGTTAAAAGGGAGCCAAGAACAGCCGTCATCTTGAAGCTAATTTCATGAGGAGACACTAAAAAACACATACCTGCTACAGTACGGCAGGATATTTATAGGAGGTTAAAGATACAAATTAAAGTCCAGGAGCCTATACATTCCTGATTACCCAGCATTCTTAAATCAGCCCTCCTCAGTCTCACACCTGGGGTCTCAGCTGCAGCGTAGCTGTCATTTACGCTACCCATGGCCCAGGATTGATGACAGTCATTCGCTGATGAAGCTGTATACATCATTTCTGTCTGAGCTGCACTGGCCAGATGGACCCTGACCATCCATCGCCTGTCAGGAACGCATCTGTTCACACTGCTGCTAGGGGTACTAACAAGTCATTGGCTCTCCAAAAGGACAGTGTCAGCTGGATAGGGCACAACATAAAAACGGGTGTTGTTGGGTTTTTCTTTCTTCTTCTTCTTTTTTTTCTTCTTAAAAGGGAATAATACATTGCATAAACTTTTAAAACTAAGTAATAATAGAGATGCCTAAAGATCAAAGATACATTGTCAACTTCACATTGATAAAGCAAGCTGGTTTTCCTTCTTAAACTTGCAGTCATTGATGTTTTAATAAAAATGTGATCCATTCAATATTATGATATTAAAAGGTTTGTGAAGATTTGGGAGGGGGAGTTCATCATTAGTATTTGTTTCTATAATTAAAAAATTCAAGATGTTTGTCTATTGTTTTTTCTGAGTCCAAGTTACTGTTATTACCTGTTTTAATTCTTATTTTGAATAAAATTATCTCTCTGTCTGAAATAAAAAAAAAGTAACCCAAAGAAAAGTTTGCAATAAACTTATTCTAATCTAATAAATCTAGTAAATCTAATAATAATCTAATAAATCTAATCAATAGCAAGATCGTTCAAATTTGGTAAAGATTGTTTTTATTCTAATTCGTTGCTATTTGAAAATGTTTCACAAAGAAAGAATTGTACCTATGACTTACTTAATGTTTGTATGCCAGGAGCCATCTATGTAATTTTCCTATATTACTGCACTTGCTCTTCACATCTCTATGAGGTAGAAATTTTAATATTCCCACTTTCCAGCTCAGAAAACTAGAGAATAAAGAGTTAAAAGATCCACATCTAGTGTTAGTGGCAGAGCTAGGATGTGAGCCCAAAATAGGTCTGACAGCAAAATAAGTTCATTGCTTTTATATTTGGGCTCCTAAACATGATCTTCAAATACGGACAGTCATGACTGCCTAGCATCCCGATACTTTTCTAAATCTTTACTTTTGTTACAAGAATTGAAAACTTTTTCCTTGGCAAAAATTTAACAATGTAGATTTTAACTTAAGAATGATAACATGAATCAAAATCAGACAATTAACTGTTTCTCTCTAAAATCAATGGTAGAATTTAAATTTAAACATCGACTTTGCTATGTAGAGACACATGTCACAAAGTTTAGTGATCAACACTCACAGAAATGTTCTTACAGGAATAAAAGTGTATAATCTACTCCAAATGATGGAGAAAATAAAGCATGTGGCATGAGCAGTCTTCAACAGGTAATCATAGCAGGAGCAACTGTTAGAAGGAATATTGAATGTGAACAGGTGTGTTTGGAGAGAACGGCAAAATACAATTTATTTATAAGTACATGTCTCAGATACACCCTCCAGCTCTTGCTTCAGTTTCCTGATTTAGAAAATGAAATAATAATAATAATAATAATTTTTTTTTTCATCAGTGGAAATTATATTTTACAGATTTGGGTGAAAACCTACTGCAAAAGAAAAGAATCTAATTTTACTAGATGAAAAACTGATAAAAAAGATGGAGGCCATTTTCAAGGTCACAGAGGAGGCATTTCTCTATTGGCAATGTGAGACACATTGTTGAAAAATATGAGTGACTATAAACCTCATTTTGGCTGTCGGCTTTGGCAGCAGCAAAAGATCTGCAGGGAAATTTCTCCATAATTCTCCATTTTGGCTTTATAAATTGGCAAATCAGATGGTTTTTCTTGCTATGAGGGCCTTAACCTCCAATGAATTTACTTTGCAATTTTTCTTGCAATTTTTATTTCTGTATAAATATGGTAAAACTTTGAAACAAAACAAAATGTCTTTATGCCTTCTGCTATTTTCAGTCACAAGCAAATACATTTTACAAAGAAAGTTTCCACAAATATTTATAGTAAGTCAATATATACTGATTGCTATGTTTGGTTTCTCCTGGGTTCAAGTGGGAATGGTTCATGAGCTAAAAGAACTTGGGATTCCTAAGAGGAGAAAGGAATATATACAAATAACTACAACAAGCTAAACTGTCATTAAATTGTAAAAGCAAGGTATTATATAAAATCTGACATGAGATTGCTTCCAGCTGGAATTGTCAAAAAAAAAAAAAGCTTTATGGAGGAGGTAGTATTTGAAATAAGTCTTGATGGGTTTATTTAGAAACTTGTGTTAAACAAAAGCTGGTATCTCAGCTAGAGGGAACAGTTCCAACACAGGCCTAGAGGTAGAAAATCAAAGGGCAGTAGAATCAAGAGTGAGTAGACTTATATGTCTATATCTGCAATATTATATTATTTATAACAGATGCTTTGTTAATGTTTCCTGAGTGAGTGAATGAGTAAAAACGAATTAAAATTACCGAGGCTTTTGACTATGAGTCAGAACTTACATTCCATCATTAAGAAAACAAAAAGCTCTAGTGTGGTAGGTAGAATACTATCCTTTCAAAAATGCCAATCCCTGCAGTTTATGAATATGCTCTTGGTGGAAAGGGCTTTGCCGAGGTCATTGGAGGTCGGGATCCTAAGATGTGGAGACTATCTTAGTTGATCCTGGCAGGCCTCACCTGATGGCATGAGTTCTTGAAAGGGAGGACATGTCCACATTTTGAGCAAAGGGAGATGTGACTAGAGGAAGCCTGAGAGAGAGATGGCATTGTTGGCTCTGCAGATGGAGAAAAGGCAGCACGCGCCAAGAATGTAAGCCCTCTAGAAATGGGAAAAAGCAAGAAGACATTCATTCTTCCCGGGAACCTCCAGAAAGGAACACAGCCCGGCCCACAGTTTCATTTTAGCCGCCTCTGACCCAGGTCAAACTTCTGACGTACAGATAATAAACGTGTGTTTTTTAAGCCACTAAGTTTGTGAGAATGTGTGAAGGCAAATACATCTGACTTGCGTTGTTTGGGAATACCACAGTTTATGGGTCCATCAGGGTATTTTTCAAGTACTGTGTTACCACCTAGGATGTCAATGTTGAAAATGTATATCTAAAATTTGGTACCAAGTTCTAGAAATAAAAATAAATTTATTATTAAAGTGTATATCATGTTTGTGATTAAAATAAGTAACACAAAATTGATTATGTGTTTACTTTTCAGTAATTAAGACTGGAATATTAATCATCATTGATCAAGCTATAGTTAGATTATTGTTCTGTAATTTTAGGATGTATTTTGTGTTTGATTAACTAGCTTTCTTAAGGAACAAAAGAAACTTGACAAATAAAAGAGCAAAATTATTGAGTTAGATATTGTGTAACTGTGTCTATTCTATCTAGTATATTCAAGTAGCACAATGCTTTGCCCTCTGTACAATCAGTAATTATTGTTTGATTTGAATGGTGAATTCTGCAAATATGGTTTTTAAAAATGAGTTTCCTGTCCCATTATTCATCTATTCAAAATAAATGTCTATTCAGTATGCCAGACTTCTGTGTGTGTTTGGCTGACTTAAGATGCATTAAGTATTGTTTGTGATGTAGCCCTAAAGAAGTAAGTAAAAGGTCAAGAATTTATCAGGCACTTAAGAAATGTTTTGTTTATACTACTTATTTTTCTGTAAAAAATTAAGAAAAATTACACTGACAAAAACAGATACAGAATTCTCAAGTCACTTTCAATATGTAAATTTGTAGTAGATATAATATACTGAGTAAGCAGGTGGGGGAAATAATTGATTGCATGTTTTTAGTTAAACCACGACTTGATGGCAACCTCACATCAGACACACTGCCCCTGAGCTCTTTGGCCAGCTCATTGTCACATTCAGGCAGAGCCAGGCCACCCTTGCTTTCATTTGCTGTACATACAGGACTTTATTTGTTGGATTTTCTTTCACTTCCAGGTTCATACTGACAGAACTTATTTTTTTAACTCTCTGCCATGAAGGACCCAATTCTACTGTCCAATTGCTTGCCTCTTCACCTCTAGAAGGTCATGGAGCTGCTGGGCAGAAGACAGTGAGATCCACTGGGCTGAGTGAGGTACTGTGCCCCAACATGAGATGCTGGATGGGGTGACCACACTTCCTGTCTTCCTGCTCCAGAGCCTCTGTGGACCCGGTGGGGAAGGGTGAGAGCCCAGAGCAAGAGGAGGGGTGGGGGCGCAGAGTTCTGGTTACTCCTACATGGAAAAGTGCACTCCAAACAAATCAACACCAAAAATTAAAATATTAAGCGAATCACCTGGTTGGGCACATATTCCACTTAGCCTCCTCGTGGCGGGGAGGCAGATGGGTTTATGTTTATTTGCTTTCCTTAACTTAAGGAAAAGTCAGCAGAGTGATAAACATAAGGCACGCGTGGATGCAAGCAGGGGTGGCTCTCCAGTCTACCGTGCCTTAATCCAAACTCTTGCTCTCTACTCCCATGGGACTTAGTCATTTCCATTTCTTATTTTCTTGTCCTTGAGGGGTAAAAAAATAAAAAGGAAAAGCATTTTTAAAAAAATGTTCAGTTAAATTAAGGAACTTTCATGACTTAAACCACCCTCTTCCCTGCATAGTTTTCCATTCCACCTCGTTCACGATGTTTTCACCTTAACCAAGGTGAAAGATCACAGGGGGCAGAGACACGCAGACCTGAGATTGTTGTCCGTCCTCTCAGGTACTTGCCCTGTAACATAAGCAAGACACACAAGCTTCCTATGATCACGTTTTCAATTGTAAAAATAGGGACAGTATCTAATTGATTTATTCATGGATTCAGTCTACAAATTAGTTTGATGCCACTAGGTACTAGAGCTACAAATGTGAAAGGTGCCTGCCCTCATGGGGTTTTAACCTACTAGATACACTCTGTGAATTAAGGGATAGTCACTGTAAGACTGTGTGAAAGGGGCTAGGAGGCTAACAGCTCCTAAGAACTGTGAGATTCAAGCACCTGACTCCACAGTAGCCTGCAGGAGTGTGGGTAGGATTAGGGGAGAAAGGTAAAGCGCCAGGAACCTAACGGGTAATCAATAAAAGGTGTCCTCCTGGTACAGGGGATACTCTTAATTAATTGGCACTGTGTTTTTACTTCCTTTTATTATGTTTCACAAATGGATTTTTAATATTTTTATGTCCCATATTTTAAGATCCCAGTGATATGAAACCCTGGGTTTCATGCTTCCTTTTAGATTTTTTTTACTTTAGTGGCAATGAAGTTAAGCTCCCACCTCAGGCTTCTGGTTAAAAATCCCATCTGTACCACCCACTCTCCATTTGACCTTGGGCAACTTGCTGAATCTCTCTGTGTCCTTGTTTCTGTCTTCAACAATGCGGATATGTTTGCCTACCTCATAGGATCAAGGCTGGCTTAAAAGACAAGCATTCCACACTTAGTAGAAAAGAAGTATTAACCGTTCCTAATATTATTATTATTAGTATCATTTGCTCTCTTGCCTTCTTCAGAGTATGATATAATATAAATACTGAGTGACCAAAAGGCTACTTTCTCTTGTAGCTATAAGGATAGCAAAGTGCCATTCATAGATCATGTTTTAGGGTTAGTTGAGGAGAAGGAAAGGAGAAGTACAACACAGTCTTCTCCACCTGCTATACCTAATAAGAAGCTAAACAAGAGGTTTCTTTGAATCAGGATGAGCCTGGCCTCTGTTGTGAACTTCTTCAGATCTGGACTTCACCTTAGTTATTTTTCCATCCACCGTGCCTAGCATGGTGCCAGGAATCTGGTAAGATCTTGAGCATTTCTACAGAGTAGAGCACATTGCATGCACTTTTTAAATTTTATGTGAGGGTGAGTGAATGACTGAAATCTAGATGGCTATAGAAGCGTTATCACATGAGGCTGGTAGCCTCTGAGACAGTTCATTGAATCTGTGGAAAATCTCTGTGAAACACATGAGCGTTCCCCGGGACAGAAAAATCCTATGGAAAGTTGCCAGGAGGTTACCTGACCAAAATACATGAAATAAAAAGCATATTGGTAAACAGAGGAAGAAGAAACACAGAACACATTAAAGGAGCATGGTCCCTTAAATCAGAAAAATTCATATTTATATCTTAGCTCCCTCCTTTTGCAAATATTTTGATGAAATATGAAAACTAATACTTAGTTCCTTCATCTGTAAAATGGAGGCATCCAAACCTGCTTCAAAGGCCATGGTGAGGATGAAAACAGGTCATGAGCCCTGGCCATGTGGCTCAGTTGGTTAGAACATCCTCCTGTACACTAAAAGGTTGAGGGTTTGACTCCTGGTTGGGTGTATTTGGGAGGCAACTGATCTATGTTTTTCTCTCACATTGATGTTTCTCTCTCTCTCTCTCTCTCTCTCTCTCTCTCTCTCTAAAAATCAATATTTTCCCATGAAGATTAAAAAAAAAAGTCATGCTTATCCAAAGGTAGCAGAGCTTAGCAGTTAAGAGACTGGCCTCTGGGCCCTGCGTATCTGGGTTTTAGTCCCGGCTCTTTCACTTAACAGCTGTGGGCACATTGATTCACCTCTCTGTGTCTCAGTTTCCTTATATGTAAAACTAGAGGCCCGATGCATGACATTTGTGCAAGAGTAGGCTTTCCTTACCCCGGCTGCCAGCACCTTCTTCCCTCTGGCACCCAGGACCTGGGCTTCCCTCGCAGCCCCAGCTTCGTCTGAAAGGTCCTCCAGAAGGATGTCCAGTCTAATTAGCATATTAGGCTTTTATTATTATAGATTATTATAGATGATGATAATAATAGGGTTCCTATGAGTATTAAATGGATTAGTATCTGTTAAAATGCTTAAAAGAATATCTGACACAGAGTAGGGCCAATATATGTTTGCTATTCTTATTTAAGCAATCAGAAATCTGACATACCATAGTGGTAATCTATTCTACTGATGTGTAGGACTGGCCATATGCTAAAGCTTTCAGCTTTGGGAATTGAAAGGGGAAGAGAAATACATTTGTGGAGCCCCTCCTATGTTCCAGGACTGTCCTAGGAACTTCAAATATGGTATCATACTAAATCATAATAAAACCCTGCAGAATGTGTATTTTTTCTAGATAAGGTAATATCAAGATATCAAGTAACATAGTCAGTGTGAAAAATTCTAAGCCAGAAAACAGATATGTAAGTTGTGACAACTAACTACTTGAATCGTAAGAGAATATTGTGAGGTTAAGTTGAAGCAGAAGAAGGAGACAGTTTTCTCTAAAGCAGTGGTTCTCAACCTGCCTAATGCCGCCACACTTTAATACAGTTCCTCATGTTGTGGTGACCCCCAACCATAAAATTAGTTTTGTTGCTACTTCATAACTGTAATTTTGCTACTGTTATGAATCATAATGTAAATATCTGATATGCAGGATGTATTTAGGCGAGGACCAGGCCGGCAGGGGGGGGGGCAGTGAGGGGCAATCAGACCAGCACGCAGAAGCAGTGAGGGGCAATCAGGCTGGCAGGGGTGGGGGAAGTTAGGGGTGACTAGGCAGGCAGACAGGTGAGCAATTAGAAGCCAGTGGTTCAGGATTGTGAGAGGGATCGGGCCTAAACTGACAGTTGGACATCCCCCAATGGGTACCGGGTTGGAGGGGATGAAGGCTGTGCTGAGAGGAACCCTTCCCCCCACCCCACCCCCCTCTGCGTCTCTTTTTTAAAGTGGTTCTCAACCTTCCTAATGCCGTGACCCTTTAAAACAGCTCCTCATGGTGTGGTGACCCCCAACCATAAAATTAGTTTTGTTGCTACTTCATAACTGTAATTTTGCTACTGTTATGAATCATAATGTAAATATCTGATATGCAGGATGTATTTAGGCGACCCCTGTGAAAGGGTCGTTCGACCCCCAAAGGGGTCACAACCCACAGGTTGAGAACCGCTGCTCTAAAGAAAGCTTTTAAATCCACTAACAAAAACAGATTGTTGGGCTACATCATTTATATTTCTGGCTCTAATATTGTTTACTATATGAGACCATTGAACATCAGAATTTCCAATGTTCTTTATTAATTTACTAATTTTTATAATTATACTATCAATAGGTAAGAAATTGTTTTTGATTATTTTAACTTTTTATTTTGAAATAATCTTAGACACAAATTTCCAAAAATAATAGAAAGAATTTCTATAACTCCTTTTATTCAACCTGTCCTAATGAAACATCTTACCTAAATATAACACAATTCTCTAAACCAGAAATAGATATCATACTATCCTATATAATAAAGAGGTAATGTGCATGTTAACCCTCACGTGCTCATAAGATGTCTGCCTACAACCAGGCCAGCAGGGGGGTCAGTGAGGGACGACCAAACAACTGAACAGCAGGCTGCATGGGGCGACCAGGTCGGCGGGGGGGAGCAGTTGAGGGCTACCAGGCTGGCAGGGGGGTAGTTAGGGGTGACCAG
>NW_006293001.1:4534484-4542062 GCF_000327345.1 Myotis davidii | reverse complement strand
GAGCTTTTAGGGGTGATGAGGCCGGCAGGAGGGCCAGTTAGGGGCGACCAGGCAGACAGGCAGGTGAGCAATTAGGAGCCCAATCGGGCCTAAACTGACAGTTGGACATCCCCCAAGGGGTACCGGGTTGGAGGGGATGAAGGCTGTGCTGAGAGGAACCCTTCCCCCCACCCCACCCCCCGTGCACGAATTTCATGCACCGGGCCTCTAGTCTCTATATAAAAGGCTAATATGCTAAGCATCCGTCTGACTGATAGCTATGATACACACTGACCACCAGGTGGCAGACTCTCAACACAGGAGCTGCTGAACTGCAGTGACTTGGCAGCAGCAGTTCTCAGGTGACACACCCCGAAACCAGAGAGGAGGGAGCCTGATTTCTCACAAGGCCATGCAATTCCACCTTTGGCAATGGGTTATGTTGTTGCTGGGGCACAGTGAGCCCTGAATCTGGTTTACTGAACACTGGCATTCCACACCCTGTATGACAGCAACTTTGCAGAGTGCCCTCTTGCACTCCAGGACCCCTTGGGGGATGTCGGAGAGCCAGTTTTAGCCTGTTCCCCATAGGCCAGGCCGAGGGACCCCACCTTCCAAAGGGACCCTGCTCACTCCACAGACGGCCTTCGAGTCGCGGTGCCATCCCAGGTGTGGCCAACAGGAGAGGGATCACGGGAGGTTGGCTCCAGGGCATGTCCAGCCCTTCTCACCCAGTCCCGCCCTGCCGGCCACCTTCTGATTAATTTCCTTTCAATGTGCATGAATCCATGCATGCACTAGTTAATCTACAATCCTTAATCATATGGCATTGGTTGTCCTATTTAAGTCCTTTTTCTAGTTTGGCAAGTAATCTGAGATCTCACACGCATTTACTACTCATGTCTCTTCCAGTAAATCATAATGTTGAAGAGTCCTGGCCAGTTGTAGTCTAGCCCTTACTTTGGATTTTTCAGATATTTTCTCGTGAGTAGATTCAAATTCATATATTTCTGGTGAGAATAATACAGACATTGTGTCCTTCTCCGTGCACCACAAGAGAAGGTACATGATATTAATATTAGTGGTATGAGAAGTTAACTAGGATCACTTGGCTAAGGTAATGTTTGTCAGGTTTCTCTAATAAAAAGACTTTATTCATACCTGGAGTTAGGCCAAATTCAAGGGTAAGGGCACATTCTTCCAGAGTGCAAGTCTGCCCAAGACTTCTTACACCAACTGCTATGAATTTATCTAATTGCGAAGTCTAGAGAACAGTCCCCATAAGACCTACAACTTTAGGGGCTCCCAGGAACAACTTCAGGTTCAATAGTTTGCTAGAAAGACCAGAAGAACTCACAGAAAGCTATTATACTTAGAGTTTATCCCAGGCGGAGATATAAATTAGAACCAGGCAAAGGTAGAGAAGCACAGAGCAGTCTGGGAGGGTACCAAACACAAAGCTTCCATCATCTGCAGGCAAACATAACCCTCCCAGCACTTAGTGAGACAATACTGAGATTATTGTCAAACAGGCCAGAGTGTTGGAGCTTCCGTTTCCAGAGTTTTTACTCGGGTCTAATCAAAGAGGCATGGTTGATTGAATCATTGCCTACAAAGATGGGCTCAAGCTCCTGTCTTCTCTTCTCCCCCTGGTAAGCACACGGTTGGTGTCTCTGTGTGTCAGCCCCCATCCTGAGTCATGTCATTAACATAAGCTATCGAAGGGCCCAACATGATTCACATTGTTAGCATAAATAATCAAATGTGATGTGAGCTTAGGAGCCTGCCATGAAGAATAAGGTCACTCCTATTGTACAGGAAATTCCACAAGTTTAGAAGTTACCAGCCAGGAACCAGGATAAAAGGCCAGACCATTCTTTGGGCTGAGGCAATATCTTTTATTGCTCATTTTTCTTTTGATTAATAAGTATCTCATGGGAAAATACTTTGAGATTGTGTAGTCTCATGTGCAAATATCCTGTTTCTCAGCATATTTTGTCAATTAATTTAGCATCCATTTTATAATTCTTCTCTGCAATAACGGTTACTATGATGTTTGCCAAATGATGAAGATCCTTGATTGTAAGAAAAATATATTGGAGGATTTATGGGTAAAGAGACATCATATCTGCAACTTACACTCAAAATGTAAAAAAAAAAAATCATATGCATATATTTTAGACAGAAAGAAAAATTGTAAAGAAAATGTGATGCTAAATTTTTGAGGAATCTGTGTAAAGGTTCTTTGAAATTCTTTAATCTATTCTTGGAACTTTCCTACAGGTCTGAAATGTGTGAAAAATTAAAAGCTTTTTAAAAATCACTTAATATTTATATTAATAGTATATTTTATTGGGACTATTTATGGATTTGAAACAAAAATGTATGTATCCACTTTAAAGATGAATTTTCAAATTATGGCTAATGATAATGAGTTGTCAAATACCTTCTAAACATATTATTTATTTATCTCTAATTCTCAAGTAAAAATACAGAGTAAACTAGAGAAAGTATGGTTGTTGGGTAATATATGTATTCTTGGTTCTGAAAATAGAGGCTTTAGGTGTTTGCCCTGTCTATTAAGAAATCTTTTTTAATTAAGTTGTCATAGGCTCTGTTCAGGGAACTTATGAACTAACTCCAGGAAATAATGGATTGTTTTGGCTCCAGGATTTTTAGAAAATGCTAATTAAAAGCTTGTTAAAATTATTTTAATCAAACTAAAATAAAGTTGTAGTGATTCCAATATCAAGTTAATGGATCTGTAAAACAGTAAAAGTTTCATTAAAATTATAACACTATATTTTAAAAAGAAAATCTCTAAAATGCTTACAATAAATTTTGGTGATAAAATTGTAGACTAAAATTTGAGGCAAATTATCTGGGGAAAGAAAAACTGATTAAGAATATGTAGTGAGAAACCTGTATCTGAGTTCCAATTTGTAAATTTGTTTGATAGTTGTTTGGGGTGTTTGTGATGAGCAATTGCTTCCCTGCAGTAAATGCTAGTTTGTTAGAACCGTGACCATATTTTTTCCCCCTGCATTACTAAATTGCCTCATGAAGAAGGTGTCGTCTTTTAAGTAATGTGGGCTACACTTCCATTGGCAGCAGGCACCTGATTGTATTCTGCCAGTTCGTTGGGACCAGTCCAGCAGTTAGAGTTTGCCAAAGTGCTGGGAGAGGGCCAGCAACTCTTTGGGAGTGGAATGGTCTCGCCTGGAAGAATCCTGGGATCAGGATGGAGCAATGGCCTGAGCTGAACTCAACAGCCTACGGACATGGGTCATGAGTCCTCTGTCAGCTAAGGCTCGGGTGACTCCAGAGGAGCCTGCTGGGGAGATTCAGCAAACCACTGGGAGAAATCCACTGGAAACAGGCTGGCAATAAATTAAGGGAAAATTTAATGGCAATATTCCAAAGCTATAAAAATAACCCATTAAAATTTAAAGGCATTGCATAAATCCATAAGGCGAATTCTTGGCAGTCTGGTGAGTAGACTAATTTTTTAATTTTTTCCTTTTCTTTTCCTTTTTGCTACTTGTTAGTGGAACAGAATCTGAGTGGTACAGAAACATTAAGTCAACGTTTAAAATACATAATTTATAAAATATATTTATATATTACATTAAAATATGCATGCTTATAATATCTCCTACAATTCTAACATCATGTGTAGCTCACAGATAACTAGTATAGAAATAAGTCTGGTTTACATTTTGTATCTTCTAGTATTATTAATATGACTATAGTGGGGTGGGATTGAAAGATAATTTATTATATAGAAAGAAATTTTGCTTTTGAATAAATATCAAATCAGTGCTTTAGAGCTAAAGAAAAGATAAATAGCAATTTAGTCTTGAAATTGATTTAATTTTGTTTCTGGGTAAAAACATTATTGATTTTCAATTTAGTATCAATAATGAAGAAAATTCAGCCTCAACCCTTTATCATTGCTTTAAAAAGTCTATTTATTCATTTACTTATCTATTTATATCAGTCAGTATTGAGTAAATAAAATTTTAGAGTTTATAATACTTATAGATATTTATAAAATGATATTTCTCTGCAATTACATAAAGATAAAAGAGACAGAGTAACCCAGAATGACAATATTTCTATTGTAAATTTTCATTTTTTAAATAGCAATTTTCATTTGAGTTGTACTAGCGGTTTCTCAGTGATGTTGATATATGGGTCAGTTAAACAAGTAGTGACTCACTACTAGTTGTCACACTAGCATATTAGTATTATAGGGAAGTCACTAAAGAGGTATAAGTCACAATCCTCACCTTGCAAGAATTTACCATCTTAATCTATTCCAGTTGCTATTTATCTTATTCTTAATCAAATTAAATAAAGAAGTAAAATATACTGTACCCTAAACCCAAAATGGATACAATTTGATCATGCAATCTTCTCTAAATAACTAGCAATAGGTTATTACAATATAATTGCCCAAGTTAAAAAAAAGTAACTGATTTTTTCATTTATCTGGAGGAATCAGGAAAAGTACAATTGAGGAAGGAAATATAAAAACTGGAATAAGAGCTTCGATCTATAATATGTTCCTTTGGGATTTGCATTTTGTTATAGCAATATGTTCTTTGTTTTAGATAATGAATAGTGGAAAGAGCTTAAGTGTTGTACAGAATAAGACTAAAGACATAGCGAAGCTATTTTAAAACCACCTCCATGACCTTTCTGATCTTGGGGATATAGGACGAGACAGGGAGGGAGCTTGCTGTTTACTCTGGAGTATTTGGTAGCACACCCTTACGTTTTGGGATAAGGACATGGTACACTCCTACTTGGTTGCTTTCAGGAAAATCTGTTTACCAGTTGAAAATTATGTTATAAGATAAGAATAGGGTAAAATTTACAATGCTTGCAGAACATGTATTGATATTTAATCGGGCTGTTGTTTAAACAGCTGATCTTGTGAAATTTTACACAAATATTAGATTTATTTGGTATCATTCTAGACATATTCCAAGACTGCTCCATATTACTTTTCAAGTTAAAGTATCACAATAGTGTAAGGCTTATCATCATTCAGCCCTTAGCTTTAAAATGTCAGCACTTGTGCTCTGTTAGAAAAACTGCAACAAACCTGGGGTTTTATATCACAAATAAAACATTTCCAGACCTTCCCTTTATACCTTTATTATTACAGATGATGAACATAAACTGCTCATCAAAATAGCATATGATTTTCAAGTAAAGTAGTGTATGATTTTCATACAGTGAAATGTATTTTTGCACAAATATAATGTTACTTTAGAACCAAGTTTATCTATGAAAAATAAGTCATTAATAATATTATCTTAGAAGATCTCTGCTACTTACTATTGCAAGGACAAGCCAAAACTACAGTTCTGCATGGGGAAAGTTAAGAGTCAGTTAAACAACAACGAAATAGATACTTAACATGTCTATGTTAATTATCTAATGTAGCATATTTACATATGTTTTTAACCTCATACTTATACCAAAACTGTGAGGTACATAAGGAATGTAATTTACCCCCACATACTATAAAAGCAAACAAGAATTCATAATAATTGACTTTTATAAGATCCTATCATACAATTAGTAATCTGAAGAGGACAGAAATACAAGTCTTCTGATTTTATGTGCTTTCCAGTACAAAATTTTGCTACCCTCAAAGTTTCTGATTCAGAGGCAATAATATCTAGATTAAAGTTCATTCATCATTTAAGAAACTCTAAGTTTGGAACGTAATCACTAACTTGATAAGGCAAGGTTCAAGTAAACATGGACAAATGTATTCTAAGTTTTATCAATTTAGTTCAGGAAAAATAAGTTTGGATGTGGGTAGTTTCATGCAGGATACTGCGATTTAAGTTGGCTTTTTGTTTCCCTCATCATGCTCATGCCTCCTTATCACAATATGGCTGCTGTAGCTCAGGACATCATATTTGCACACTCATGTTCCAAGCGCAGAGAAAGAAGAAGCAATGCCTCTTTTCTTTTATCAGAAAACAAAGCATTTCAATCAGGAGACTTGCATTTATATTTCAGTGGGCACCGTGGAATCACATGATCACTCCTAGCTGCAGACAGACAAGGGAAGTGAGTATCTGGCCTTTGCCAGTCTTTGCAGCGGTAGGTGAACAAGGGGGGAGGGCTTGGGGTGACTGAGGGCTAGTCAGTGACAGTGGCAGCCACACAGGAGAATGTTAGAAGACAAAATACCACACAAACCGAGAAACTATACTTGCTCCCATGAAGCTTACATCCCAGGACCAGAATTAAAAAGAAGTACATAAAGGACCATAACAAATAGAAGGGAACACGGTGTGCATTTCTTATTAGAAATAAAGTTTAAGGTGTTCTAGCTATTGAACAAAAGGGACAGTTATACTCTCCTTGCTCACACTTTCCCCTTACCTTATGACCCATCGTTCCCATTAGCTGCATTAATCAAGACCCTTCATGCAGTAAATGACAGTGAACAGAGGGAAAAGAAAGGAATGTACTGACTCATGTAACTGAGGAGTGTACCCACAGCCAGACCCGGGGGCTTAAACCACTCATCAGGGTTCTGTTCTCTATTGCTCAGCTCTAGCCCTTTCTGAGTTGGCTTATTCTCAGGAATGTTTCTGTGATATGATTGCAAAAATAATTGAAATCTCTAGGTTTATTTGTTCTTTTTACCCACAATCTCAGAGAAAATAAGCATACCTCTTTCTTAGCTGTCTCTAGGGAAAGCCCTGGGGTATACTGATCGGCCTGGCTTGGTCACAGGCCCATCTCTCCTGAACCTATCAGCCATCACTATGTCCAGGGATGTGGGGGATCTGATTGGCATGCCTGATGATAGCTTTTGTGTTGGATGTCTGGGGGAGGGATTGTTTGGGGATATTAAAATATATTTATTAACTACTCCATGTCAAAAGGAACATTACATATATATATGTATTGTTATATACAATATAATATCATATATATATATATTGATATCAATATATATATTGATTTCAGAGAAGGAGGAGAGAGAGATAGAAACATCAATGATGAGGAAGAATCATTGATCAGTTGCCTCTTGTATGCCCCCAATTGGAGATGGATCCAGCAACCTGGGCATGTGCCTTAACCCGGGACCCTTCAGTCTGCAGGCTGACACTCTATCCACTGAGCCAAACCAGCTAGGGCAAAAGGAGCATTCTTAAAAGGAAAAGATACTAATAGTTGGAAAGTAACAAATGTCCACTACAAAACAGGTAATCTCCATTCCAGGAAAAGGAACAGTGGGTTTTCACAGACGAAGTCCCACAGAACCTGCTTACCAGGACAGTCATTGCACCAACTTGGGCCATGCTGTTCGGTGTTGCTAATGTAGGTGGCACACTGTCATTCCAGGCAATTACCTGTTGCAGGAAAACCAGGAACCTAAATTTTACCATCAATCAAAAATATATCCTTGGAAGATAAGGCTGTGTGTATGTCATTGAATATTAAATTTTTCTGATACTTTTAATCATATAATTCTACTCACTCACTTTATTAGAAAAACATAGCATATTTCATATATTCATGCCAGATATGTAATTGTCATTTGATCTAACTTTAGAG
>NW_006293001.1:4526160-4534438 GCF_000327345.1 Myotis davidii | reverse complement strand
ATGTTATCTACCCTGAGCACACACACAGACACTTTCCCTGCAACTTTCCTTGACCCTATTTTTCCTTTTCCTCAGGTGAGTGGGCTATTGCTGCTGCCACCATTTACCATAACTGTTTTTCTTCTTAGACCTCTATAATGTGGCTTCAATTCTTAATGCTCTCTTGAAACTTCACTCTGGAGTTCACTTCATTTGGTGGCCTCGTCTCTGTCCAAATTTTCTTTGACCTTTGTATGACTTTTTTTATGTTAATCAACTTCTTCTTTCCTCTGTTGGCTTCCATTAAATCCCTGAAGACTTTGACTCTAGATTTTCAATACTTCTTACCAGCACAGAAATAAAACTCTCTTCATAAAACTCTTGCTGAATCTTCTGTGTAGGAATGACTTCTTCTCCAGTCTAAATTCTACTTTTCCTTCAAGTTTTACCTCAGAGTTTTCCAGATATTACAGTCTGCCATAACTCCTCCATTCACTGTACTCCCATTTTTATCCATATCACTCATTTGGATAATTGTCTGTTTTCAAGAGTATTATTACTTATATTGTTAATTCCTTCAGCGTAGGAGCATTTGACTTAAATTATCTTCTAAGTTATTCCTAAGTCATGGTTGAGCACATTACAGGTATTTACAAAAATGTTTGAATTCAATTTGTTCACTAAATAAGCATGTCTAATATTTCAATGAAACCATAGAAGTTTAGTTGGAGTAGCAGAGCTTGTTTCACATTTAAGAGAAGAAATGAAAAAAAGTAGTCAATTATGCAAATTAAACTCTCATGTCCCTAAATGCAGAATTTCTGGGAAAGAAAGGTGTGCAAAGGCATATCTCAAGGGATGAATACATTCCAGAAACATCAAAGAATAGCACTTTAATCTTTAGTGCAATTAATATCCACTTCAAAATTAAACCCTTCAAAATTAATATCAGTGTCACATTTTACAGACACAATATTGTAACATTTCTACATTTTAATAAGATTTTAATAATAAAAAATAGTGTCATTATAAAAGACAGTTTACATTCTTAGTACTAATTCTAATGATTTAGAAGTTCATATACAACAACAACAAAAAAAGCTACTAAAGGATAGACAGGATTAAAGGACACACAGTATTTTAATTAAGAGCAAATATCCCAGCCAGAAAAAATACCACTCAAATTTTAATTTTAACATGCTTAAATATAGTAATAGAAGTCAAAATTTTTCTGCCAGTTCAATATGTCTGATTAAATTTATCTTGAAATACAGCATTTCTTGAAACAATCTACTTTCAAGATTTAAAGATATCAGGCCTCGCCTTGTCTAGTGTTTCAGTGACTGAAAAAGTCCAGTTCATACTCTATGCCTTCGTTGTGATAAAACACAACCTTCCTTGTTTCGAACCTCAGCTCTTAAATTTCCCTCTACTTCCTTTTGTGCATTTTAAATGTGTGACAAGCAGCATTCTTCTAGTTGAAATTCTAAAGACTTCTGAATACAGGTTATGCTCATTGGCTATTGAAAGAATCTTAAACTGGGTTATTTCTTGTTTTACTAAACTGCACTTTTTTATTGTTTATTTTTTACATGAAGCTCACTAAAAACCTTCACTGAGTATTTCAAAAGTAAATTTTATTTGTTGTCATCTTATATAGCAGTTCCAGATGCTACAAAATAATCAGTTTGCTATGATCACTAACAGTGCCAAGCGTTTTTACAAAGCCATCTAGGAATATTGAACAGAGACTCTATTTTCAAAGGGTCCCTCAGTTTTTCATGTTGCCCCCTAACTGGGAATTATAAAGACCGGTCTCTCACCACATCTATTTCCTTTTCTCTGTTATCGGTTTCTATGAAGTCTGTTTTTCAGTTTCATTGCATGATTCATGTTTAGAGGGCAGTTATAAAATTAAATTTGTTTAATAACTGAAAGGAATAAAATATTCAGCTTTGATAATCAAATGTACTCAGTGTGCTCAAATCTCTTAGTAGAAACTTTTATCATTCACATTTCTGAAGCGTGTATTTTTTATTGATACCTCATTCATGGTGGTGGTGTGTATGTTATTTGTGCGCAGAACATTATCATACCTTGTAGTACGGCTCACTCCTTTTCTCATCCTCTCAGCGCAATGCTCATAACTTTCATGTGAAATTTGTTTAATCAATTTCATGAATAAAGAGATGACTGTCATCCAGTTTTCTGAAATTACTGAGTGACTCCATTCATTCCAGGAATGGCACAGCTATACTATTTTGAATTCTGCCATGTTAACAACACTAAACATTTCTAAGAAAATTTCACAGACTCAAGATTAGTGATAAGCAATACTTTTTGATAAGGGGTTTAATTTAGTAAATAAACATGTTTTCAAGTATATTTTATATGTCAAAAAATGTTTTACTATCCCTGTTCTTAAGAATTCATTTATTATTTACCTGATGCAAAGTGCTTAACTTCTTTTCATTTTTAGCTAAAACATTGGTATCTGTACACCTGTAAGCTGTTGTACTGAGTTTAATATTATGCTATTTAACAAATTTTACCTTTTAGCAAAATAGCTTTTAAATTACTATCTTTTTAAATTTTTTAAAATTTTAAAATATTTTTGTGGGTGTTCTTTTTCACTTATAAGATATTTCACTAATTAAGAGATTTATAATATATTCTTTAAAGGGAATATTTTTCACTGAAATGAAACTACATATTTTCAGGAGGAAGTATCTCTCATTATACTTTTTTTTCAAAATAGGCAATTTTCACTATTCATTTTCTTGGCAACAATCTTAGCAAGGATTTAAACAAAATGTAAAAGAATAAGTATAATAAATGTAATTGTCAATAACAAAAACAGAAAGAAAGAAAGGAAGAAAGAAAGACAGAAAGAAAGAAAAGAAGGAAGAAAGGAAGAGAGAACTCTGCCCGTGGGAGGGGTAGGAAGCCCAAGATGTTACACTAAACCTAAGAGGTCCTCTGCCCAAGTTCAACAGCAGACATAAGGCAGGGTTGGCTTCTACAGGCAGGGGGTGCGACATTCTAAGCAATTTCTCTTTCAAAGCTTGCATCCCAGGGCCTGGCTAAGACAGGCTGGAGGTGGGTACCCGACATGCAGAAACACATTCACAAGTAGCTGTTGATCTAAAACACTTTTCAGGGCTAAATTGTTTTAAAATAATAAAGACATTTTAAACTTCAAGAACTAGATCAATGTTGCCACATTTTACCTTTTTCCAAAGGTAGATCAAGGCTAAATGTAATATTTGCTGACCAGGGACTACAAAATCAAGTGATATTTTTAAAATGGTGAATCATAGTTCAAAAGAAATGTGCTTACATACATTATGTTATCTGATCCTCAAAAATACCTTCACTGGATAGATGGTTTAGGAAAAAAGAAAACAAAAAACATTGGCTAGTGATTCATGAGATAGGGGTTTTAACCTTAGTCTACTACTGACCAGCCCTATCCAATGAGTTACCCTACATCACTCCCAGCTTTTATTTCTTTAATTGTAAAATGAAAAATTTCAACAATGCCAGTTATTTTTTGTATACAGAAGAACTACCTGGAATAATGATAAAATGCAGATTCCCAGGTTCCTCTGTAGCAGAGATTTTACTCAGTGGGTCTTGGTGATGCCCAAGTAATCTGACACTGGTGGTCTTTAGTATAAACTCAGAGAAAGATGCTGAACACAATAATTTCTAATACCTTTTGGGTTCCAACAACTTAGGAGCCTGTTGGTGGAACTGATATTATTATCACCATTTTACAGACAAATAACTGAGGCCTAGAGATTAAGTAACCAGGTTAGGAGACATAAAGATAGTAAGGGGATAAATACAATCAAAACTAATATCTTCATATTCCTAGTACAGTTTTTTGGTCTTAAGTTACTTTATACATTATGACAAACATTGGTTAGTTATTTACTCTTGTCTCCCTTTTTCTCTTAAGTATAGAGAGAAACTGGATTTCCTGGTCAGCCACAGGACTTAATTTTAACCAATAGCATGTGGGCAGAAGGTATAAACTCCAATTCATAGTTGTCTATAAAACCCAACCATGCAGTGAGGCCATGGATTAGGTCGAGCCACAAGGTAGAATGGGCCTGAATGACAGCTTGGTGCTCAGTCTTTACCACCTCCATTACCCACAAGGCCTGCAGCAGATTGTGCTGTGAACAAGACATAAACTTGTTTTGTGTTAAGCCACTGAGACTTTAGGTTGTTATTTAGCAATTAGTTTACTAGATTTTAATCCTCCCACATTATACCTCTGCAGAAGCGAAAGATGGCAACACCATCTACTAGTAACTTTGAGGTGTTGTCCTGTTTTTCTTTTAATTTTTGTTCTATCTTTCTTAACCTTTATTCCCTTTTCTTTCCATGGGGTGCATGACCTCGGGATCAGAAGGTGGCATGAGGATTGAGCTGAACAATAAAACAAATTAGTTTATGAATCTGCCTCACTTTACTTGAAAATCTTTAAGGCCAGAACAAGTACAGAGTTTGTGAATGTAGACAATTTTAACCAAAAACAGGAGGGAAAAAAGGCTTTCCTGGGGATTATATTAAAGGATTGCCCTGGACTAGAAGGAAGGTGATGCTTCCTGGCTGCAGTACTTTTCCTGCCCTTCTCCTTCCCCCTTCAGTGAACTTTAGTTGGCTATGAGCTGTCAAGAACTGCATCACTGGACCTGAAGGCTTGTTTCCCCAGAACTGCAGACAGCCTCCCTGCTCCATGGAAAGACAAGGCTGGAAGTGTGGGAGGATCAACCTGTCCCAGGAACTCTTGAGAGTCCCTGGTTTACTGGTGTGTGTTTCTCTCTCTTCTGAGCATATCACAGAACCTCTCAATATTTGGAATATAAGCACCACAGTTCCCTCTCTTCTCAGGAGGACTAATTCTTTGTCAGCATTTTTGTGTAGAGTGAAGCTCTGGTCTCCCACTGGCTTACCAGCATGTCCTTTACAGTTTCTCTTTTCCTCTATTATTTCCCCACATTCCTGCAGGTGTTTTCTGCTCTTCCAACATAAGCTCCTTGAATTCAAATTCTTGAATCAGGGTCTGATCCTGGAAAAATCCAGACTAAAACACAAGCAAAGTCTGTGGGGTCTAAGGGAGAAGTCACAGCATCTACTTCTAGACCACAGATACCAGAGGTGCTGCGAGAACTGAATCATTAGGATCTAGGAGCAGAAGGGGTTTGCAGCCTGTTTGTTTGTTTGTTTGTTTGGAACTGAATCATTAGGATCTAGGAGCAGAAGGGGGTTGCATCCTGTTTGTTTGTTTGTTTGTTTGTTTGTTTTAAGCAGCAAGCAGTGATGTGGCAAGATCCTAGGGAAGAAATGGTTCCATAGTGTGTCTAGGCAAGCAGGGCCATAGGCAAATTCAGTGTCCACTCCCAAAGTTTGCCACCAAAGTTGCAGAGATCTGAAAGACCTGAAGAAGTCACATAAACTTGATGTCTCAGCAACATCCTATATGGACAAATGAATGAGGTTCATACTCCACCTAACAACTTGAAGTATGAGAAGAGTAGGGATTGTGGCATAACCAAGAGTGCGGTAGGAATGGGAAGAATCAGAAAAACTGATTAAATCTTATCAGTTCAGTGGCTGGAGGCTCAAAGATCGAGATTAAATTTTGTTAGAGAAGTTAAAGGAAGTTGTATTTCTTGCATATCTGAGTTCAAAAATCAAGATTCATGCCTTTTAGGACACTGTGGGATGTTGGGTTATAATTTTCTGTTATTCACTCTTTTCCATAAAACTTTTAGTGTAACCTGTGGGAGAAGTATTAATCCCTTTCTCTGTGATTTTGGACTTGGCTCTATGACATATTTTGAGCAGTAGAATATAAATAGATCTGCCAAATGTCATATCTGAGGAACTGTATATTTCCACTTCAGAGTTATTCCTTCAGCTTGGCTCTCAGAATGAGGAGAATTGTGGAGCCAAAACCAGCTGACCTGTGACATAGGTATAATGTGGATGAGAATAAATGTTCCCTGTTTAAACCACTTTAAATTAAGGGTATGCTTGTTTGCACAGCAAAGTTGACCAACATATACACTAAAAAAGAAAAATCAAACCAAGACAACCAAGAAAAATTTGTAATATTGAATCATAATGATATCATCTAGGGATGCAGCAAAAATTCGTTTAACTCGGTGTTGTTGATATTCTGCAGCCCAAACCTATTAGTCACTGATTTTTACTCTCTGGAATTCTCAAAGCAGTTCCACTAATAATGCAAAGGAATATATTAATGTTTGAGGGTGGAAGAAAAGAAGTGCAAAGACAGACACTATTTTAAAGCTTTCTTTGAGGACATTTTGATATAATTATCGTGAAAAGCTGTAAGACATTCTCTTTTCAAATGATTGTAATATTTAAAATGCAAGTTGGGAATTCACATGAATGCCTAGAACTATGAGTCACTGAAAAATCCTGGAAATGGCTGTTAAAATGGATCCTCACACCTCCTCCCAGCTAAGCTTTTCTCAAAGCTTTCTGCATCTTTGGAATATGAGGTGTACATGGAAGGGCAGAGGAGACTGCCAAGTGTGTGTTTGGCATTTGTAAATCTCCATGAACATTTACTCTTTATATTGAAGGCTTATTATGATGACTCCTTTCATATTCACTTTAAAAATCAAAATAGTTGTCAGATAACAAATTAAAAGAATAAGTAGTTGAGTCTGATAATAGTAGTATGTATCCTTTTATGCCATGACATTATTTATTTAGTGTTGAGTTTCAACAATAATTTGCTAAATGACATCATCATCATCATCTGCAGAGAATTATTTTTCATTTTCTTTATGTGGATTGTGATGTAGTTTAAGTGTGCCAAACTTGATTTTTAGTTTATTGACACACATGAAGATTTGAGCTTCATGCATTTTGTATATGTTCTCTTGACTTAATGGGACACACAGTTTTTAAAACATAAAACTTTAACCAATTTCCTGCTACTCATCCAGGCCCAGAAAAATTTTCATGAAACACAGAAACATATAATGACTATTCAAATATGTATTTTTTAGGCAAACCACTGAGTTCTTGTCATTAACTTTTCCATACTCTCACCTCCAAATTTATCAACCTTATATTCTGTCATCCCTACTAACATAAAAAGTAAATTATTCAGTCCTTCTATTTCTGGCCAATATTCCAGGCCTTCATGATTTCTCAAGGATCTTACTATGCTGCCTGTTACTCTAAAGTCCTCAATTTTCCCTTTTCTCCTCCATATATTACATCATCAAACAACACAGACATAATATCAACGGTGCTGTTGGCTGCCTTGGGTATGACAAAGACTGCTCCTTGGTTATCAAACATGTTTTTTCTTCCTCCTGGGCATTCAATGGCATGTCCCTGCCTCCTGTCTGTATAGGAGTATTCATGTTACTAATTTGTGACCAATGAAATGTGAGCAGAAGTGATGCACCACACTTCAAGCCTGTTCCACAAAGCCTCTTATGTGTTATTCCCATGATACATATTTTCCCTGGTAGATGTAGGCAACAAAGTGATGTTGACAATGTTATTGTAAAGATAATGATTCTATAGAGTCCTTAAATCCCTCGTAAGAGAAGAGCCGCTTACTGATCAAGATTCACTAATTCAGTTCTACATGAGCACCATAAAAATTAGCATGGTATTTATCCACTGAGATTTTAGGTTGGTCCAATCAAGAAACTACCATTATCTTGCCTAATCAAAGTAGCACTAGTGGAAACAGGAAGACCAGTTAGAAGGCTCCAATTCTCTGCTCCTTTTTTAAAACTAAACTTCTCCAAAGATTTGCCAGTCTTTCGTTTTCACGTCACCACCAAACCCTCTTTTGACCTCCATATTAACTAATATAATCATTAGTTCTCAATCTTAATTTTTCTAATCACCGCTAATTGTAGAGTTGGTCATTCTGTGCATAAGCACCCTGACACACTGTTTTCTCCATGTCATTCTCTCTGGCTTTCACCCCAGCTCACAGCTGGTCTTTCTCAAACAACATGTCGGGATCTTCCTTATCTTTCAGATCTGTACTTGTTTCAGTGACCCAGAGCTACTCCTCAGATGTCTTCTCCTCTCTCTGAATCCCTAGATAATCCTATCCGTTCCACACAAATGCCATCTACTTAATGACTGCCTCCAAAATGATAACTCCAGGCTACACATATAGCTTTTATTCCTTCCACAAATGTCCAGGAGCTCCCTTAGCAAATTTGCTGTATGTCTGGTAGGTATCTGAAGCATAACATACAAAACCAAACTCTTC
>NW_006293001.1:4511681-4526043 GCF_000327345.1 Myotis davidii | reverse complement strand
CTATTTTATCCAGGTTTCCATGATCTCGTTCCTGGATTACTTAGTAACCTCTAAGTGTCTCCCCAGTTCTACTCTTGACTTCCTAGAATCTGTCCCCAAAATAGTGATGCTCTTGGAGCATAATTCAAATCATGTCATTTCTGTGTTCAAGCTCTCCAATTGTTTTCCTTCCCCCACAGAATATAATTGTAAGTGCATATATGTCCCTACATTTCCTGGCTTTGGCGGTATCTGCAAGAACAATTCTTCTTTTCCAGTTCTACTCTTGACTTCCTAGAATCTGTCCCCAAAATAGTGATGCTCTTGGAGCATAATTCAAATCATGTCATTTCTGTGTTCAAGCCCTCCAATTGTTTTCCTTCCCCCACAGAATACAATTGTAACTGCATATATGTCCCTACATTTCCTGGCTTTTGGCGGTATCTGCAAGAACAATTCTTTTTTTAAAAAAAAAAATGTCTTTATTGTCTTTAGAGAAAGAGAAAGGGAGAAGGAGAGCAAGATAGAAACATCAATGATGAGAGAGAGAATCATGGATCAGCTGCTTCTTGCATTCCCAGCCCCTGGGGATTGAGACCACAACCCAGGCATGTGTCCTGACCTAGAACAGAACCTACCACCTTTTGGTTCCTGGGTTGACACTCAATTGTTGAGCCACACCAGCTGAACAAGAGCAATTCTTATTACCTAACCCTGGCCTCCATGCATATTGGTCAACTGCAGATGCTCAAATAGACCGTGAATACACTCTTCTCTCTTCCTGAAATGCTCTTCTCGCTGCTATCCAGCTGCTTTATTTCCACACTTTATTTAGGCCTCTACTCAAATGGCTCCTTTCCAGAAAGACCTCCTCTGACTCCCTTATCTAGAAATAGTGCCCCTTCTTCAGTTATCACCCTCTGCCTTCTTGCCATGCATTATTTCTTCTTCAGAGCACCTAATACTACTTGACATGTAATGTATTTCTTTCATATATGTTGTTTATGTCCTCTCCCTCTAGATTCTAGAGCAGCCATGGGCAAACTACGGCCCACGGGCCGGATCTGGCCGGTTTGAAATGAATAAAACTAAAAAAAGAAAGACCGTACCCTTTTATGTAATGATGTTTACTTTGAATTTATATTAGTTCACACAAACACTCCACCCATGCTTTTGTTCCGGCCCTCCGGTCCAGTTTAAGAACCCATTGTGGCCCTCGAGTCAAAAAGTTTGCCCACCCCTGCTCTAGAGTCTAGAATGTTAGCCTCAAAGATCTGAGACTTGATTTGCTTTTATTTTACTGCTGTATACACAGTACCTAGAAAAGTGACCAGCATATCGGCTGTGTTCAATAAATATTTGTTGAGTGAGCAAAAAATTGAATGAATTGGATGATAAGGGAACAGTGGAAACAAAGCAGGATGAGCTAGGTAGAACCAATAAGCCTCTGAATTCTTAAAGAAAGACAGCCATCTATATCTTATTTGCAACAAATCCTAAACATTCCAAAATATTAACAAATGTTTATTAAATATCTACATATGACTTTATGTCTTGAGGATTAAGCAATGAAAAAAAAGGCAAAAATTCCTGACCTCATGCAATTTATACTATAGGAACTCCCATGATTTATGAATGAATTTCATTTTCTTGTTTTAGTTTGTTTTCTAAACTTTCCAAAACATACATAAATTATTTTATAATAAGTTTCTTATCTTATAATAAGAAAAAGTAACTAATGAAAATCTTTTAATAAGAATAAATAAAAAATGTCCTGATGTTCAGACATAATCATAATCAAATCCAAACTAAATCTATATGAATTCCATGTTTCTGCTATTGGACAATTCTTACTTTGGCTGCCCTCCCTAAATGTGAGTCTTGATTTATGGTAAGTGGTTTTTGTCCAATTTTATTTTGTACTGCTCTGTTTTGTATAGACTTTTAAAAATATATTGTGAAATTAGGATATAAATAAAACATAAGATAAATTATACAAAACAGAACAGATACAAAACTTTAACATGAGTACCAAGCTTTACTGTAATGCCCTTGCTAAATCTAAATCTCGGGGGAAATTTTCTACTCAGGCACAGTTGGGTAAAATATATCTTAATCCTACAACATCTTTTGTCATAAAACTTTCATAACTGATCCTTGAATCAGCTAGATAATGCATGAGAATTAACAAAATTTCTTCCTTTAGCTATTTTTCTGCCAGTTTGAAAAATATTACCAAGTATCTAACTATGGGCCCTTCTGTACAACCTCCTAGGCCCACTCCTGTATGCCCACCTCAGTTAATATTATAATTCCTATGAATCTAAATTTGTGACTCTGACCCAGAACCCCGTATATAACTCTAGACTCACATATCCACTTTGAGGTCTCACGGATACCTCCAACTGGATGGTTCTAATACTGACCTCAACTGCTCCACCCCTTTCTTCTTGGGTTCCCTGTTCCAAAGAAGGCATGCTACTCATTCACCCAAGTCTGGAATGTACATGTTTCCTAAACTATATTCTCTTCATAACCTACCACAGTATTACTTCCTAATATGTCTACATCCCAAATGTCTCTCATATGTGTCCATTTCTTTCCATCTTTTCCACCATCCTAGTTCTATCTCAAAGCTTATATTCCTCCTATGTTCTCACAGTATCCCTTGGCAATCTCCAACATTTGTGAAAGATCAGAGGGCTTAAGACTGTGGGCTGTAAAGTCAACCTAACAGGGTTTGAATTCCAATCCAGATACTTGTTGTGGATCCTTTAACTAGATACTTAACCCTTTCAATCTCATTTTTTCATCTGCAAAATAATAAATGAAATAATACCTATCTCATAGGGTTCCTGTGAGAAATAATAAAATAATTCACATGAAAGTACTTACCAAGTAAGTACTTTCAATAAGAGTGAGACATTAGTATTAGTGTGAAGACACTAGCCTATTCCATTTTCTTTAAATTAATTGTTTAAATACACAATATCCTTCATAATTAGAAAATTTTATATATTACATACATTATAGGTGATAGATGATGGAAAGATTTCTGTTCTTCTCTAATTATCTCCCCATAGGCCAGACAAGGATTCTATAGATAAACTGTGGCATAGAGGAGATAAATTATCTACTATAGTCTCATAAAAAAAGGAAGCAAGATGTAGAATCTGTGTCTGCTATTCCAGTGTGAATTATGTTCTACCAATAAATATTAACTTTTCAGTAAAAAAAAAAAAAAGAAAAAAAAAAGGAACTTTGTTCTGTGTTGAGGGAAACTTCTCCACTAAAAGTCGGGAAAATATCAGTAAGAGAATTGTGTAATCTCTACTTCTGAGGTTTCTCTTCACAGTATGACAGAGCACGATTCATTTGTGATACTCTAGGTATTCAGTGATTTCAGGAAATTGGTTTAACCAGATCATTTCTTTTATTCTCTTCTAATTGTATAAGTTTCTGACACTCTGAGACTAATTTAAAAACAATAACTCTGGGTTCTCTATCTATTCCATTGACCCATAAGTCTGTTTTCATGCCAGTACCACGCTATTTTGATTACTAGGAGTGTCCATCAATAGAGGAATGGATAAAAAAAGCTATGTACAGATATGCAATGGAATATTACTCAGCCATAAAAATTGAAATCTTACCATTGGTGACAGCATGGATGGACCTAGGGCAGGGTCGGCAAACTGTGGCTCACGAGCCACATGCAGCTCTTTGGCCCCCTGAGTGTGGCTCTTCCACAAAATACCAACTTCTGCGCATGGGCCACGAAGTTTCAATCGCACTGTACATGCACACCCACACGTGGTATGTTGTGGAAGAGCCACACTCAAGGGGCCAAAGAGCTGCATGTGGCTCGCGAGCCGCGGTTTGCCCACCACTGACCTAGGGGATATCATGCAAAGTAAAATAAAGAGAAAAACAAATACCATATGATCTCACTTATATGGGTCATCTTAAGAGCAAGTAAATAAACAACATGGAAACAGACTCATGGATACAGAGGTCAGATCAATGGTTGCCAGAGGAGAGAGGGGTTGGTGGACTGGGTGTAATGAAAGTATTAAAAATTACAAGTTGGTAGTCACAAAATAGTCACTGAGTGTAAAGTACAGTATATAGAATATAGTCACTAATACTGCAATAACTTTGTATGGTGCCAGGTAGGTCCTTGAAATATCAGGGGACCACTTTGTAAAGTACATGATTGTCTAACCACTATGGCATGCATCTGAGACTAATACAGAATAATATTAAAGGTAAACTGCAATTGAAAAAAAGTAATTCTGTATATTCTTTTACAGTCCTGCTGGTTGTGGGCCTTGAAGTCAAATCAGAGAATTTCAACTTTAACACAAATACACTATCCAGAAGGATGGATGAGGGGCAGCCCATATGCTGGCCCATCTTCACTCCTGCAAATTGCATTCCTGACAAGAGAACTGGCATCGAGTGAAGGCTCCCTCCTAGGTCAATAGATTTGGAAATGGAAGTTGCATCAGGATTGCACAAAAAAAGTCCCTGACCAATAGCAAAGGCTGCCACAAAGGCACATAAATAACAACAGCTAGTAGCAATAGGAGATTCTTATTAACTTCAGAGCTCTAGATACTAAACTCATGGGTGCCACTTGCAAAGTCGAGATACCAATAGGATAGGTGAGGCAACCTAAGCTGATAAATTAGTACAGCAGATAATTAGCTTAAGTTTCTGTTGGTGATTTTACCTTGGTTGTTTTTGTTTTATGTGCTCTTTTCTCTGGAACCTACATTCATGTCAGGCAAAAATCCATTTTATGGAAGTTTAGCATTTGGATACATCTAGTCATGAATCATATATACACTGAATGCTTCAAGAAGTTTGCCCACCAGAACACTAGTGATACCCGTTATTGCTTGGTAGTTTCAGTCTGAGGGACTGGGGATGTTCTCACCCTCATAACTAATGGCTTTCAGATACTGATATGTGGCTAGGAGTGGGGAGCATATATGTCAGAAGCCACCGAGAGCCCACAAAACAATACCAAGCTTAGTTTAAATGTTATAGAACGAAGTAGTTCTGTTAGGAGGAGAAATATGTATATTTTAAAATATTTGAACTCAGTGAATTTTGAAAAATCTTACAGCCCATTTGAGATGTCGGAGGAGTGTTGTTTTTTATTGTAAAAACACTTGATAAATGATTGATCCATGTTGATTCTCATCATTAATATAAGAGAAAAGAGATCGCAATATTTCCCACACAGCTTTATGTTTGCCTGGTAGATTGGCATTTACTGCACATTACACTTTCAAGAGATTGAAATTAATATCTCTTAATTCAGACTGTAAGCCTGGGGTTGGTGTTTATCTGAATGTATGTTAATGGTGCTCTCGAATTGTAAGCCTGTCCCCTCCACCTAGAGAGTTAATTAGGCTCTCTAGGAGATCACAGAGGAGCAGGGAGCCAGTGCGAGTTATTCATCCCCTTATGACTCAATTCTAATCACTCAGCCCCAGTGACTGACAGAGAAATGCTCTCCGCTGTGATTGAGGGTATTGATTTCCCAACTCCTTTTGGGGCACACTGGAGAGACACAATCAGAGGCTTCGGCTTTCAAAAAACCTCTTCATCTGCCTTAATCATCTGATCAATAAGCAGCATCAAGACTAGGGATCTTCAACAAAGCCTCCTCCAATGTCTTTATTTCCTTTCTTCCATTGGCCTACAGATCTGCTGAGTCAAGGTGATCTTAACAGATCAGAAAGCGAACAGTAAGCAACAACAGTGACAGTCTTTAGTGACAGCTGTTAGATCTAGAAATTCCCATTATGAAAAAAGAAATGTATCTGTCTCCCTCTTCCTTTCCTCCTCTCCACCCACACCCTTCATGGGCCATTGGCTGGCAAACTAACCCTGCATACATGACCAGACACTGAGATCCAGCCAGTGAAATCGCTTCCCTGACCCAACCGACTGAAACAAAGACTGTGGGGGAGTGGGAAGCATATACAATGAGGTAGCTCATGAGTTTCAATTTTAGCCTGGAAGACGACGGGCAAAGGGAAGTCTGACTGACATCTGAGAATGGGACAATAAGTAATGCAAAGCATTCAGCTTGTCCAGATAGGGTGTCTCTACCCAAAGCTTTCCATGTGAAGCTTCTGAATGTTTAAAAGCAAGAGTTCTGCTCTATTATGAGCATTTTATAGAACATTGTACATTTGATATTTAAAAGATTTTGATCAGTGTTATCTATTTGAAGCAGACATTTTAAATTCAAATCAAACGACTGTTGCCACATCTTAATGAATTGTTTAATGAGTGTTTAAAATGAATTTGTATATTGAAGGGCTATCTTTACATTATGACTTTGCCTTCCTTTTCAAAAAAAAAAGGGGTAATATCACCTTTCTTAAAAGTGTGTTTTGTTAGAATTATAAGGATGATTTTGTTCTGTAACTTCACAGATTTGATTGTGGTAATTGGTTAATTTGTGATTCTATTTAAAGTATGTTTTATTCAGCTCTAAGAATTCCCACTGAATTAAAAAAAAAAACAGTAACACTTATCAAAAACCATCTATATTGCCAAAGTGTGAAATGTTTCTAATTAAAATTTCATTCATGTTTTGCCAATTTTTCAATTGAATTAAAAAAGCATAAAACACCTCTAATCGAATGTATCCTCTGCGACGAGTGAGTCTTTCTTTGGCTGAATCCAGAAGCGCCTCATCCAATATAAGCACCGCATTCATTCCAGTCACAAGGGCGAAGTTGTGCAGACTTCTTCCATGTTACGCAACGTCAAGAAGCAGGCGCACAGCTCTAATACCTCCAGTGAGAGAGGCAGCGGTTTCCCACAGCAGCTCCTTGATTTAAATTACAGGGCACATTCATTATGCCTCTGCTCCTCAGACTGTGAAATACCAGAGTACAGTAGCTTTGTTCTGACCCCTTCTCCAAAGCCCTGCCTCAAAGTGTGACTAATCTAGTGCCGGATGACAGCTAACTTCAACATCAGACAACACAGAAATTGAAGACACTTTTTATCCCCTCGCCAATCTGCGAACGTCTGAATAAGCCTAGTCAACTTCATTACAAACTCATCATCTCTTGTGTAGATAATGATAGCCTAGGCTGGTGGAGAACTCAGCTTCTTGTTGTTACTGACTTTCTCTGCCTCCAGGCCAAGCATCTGTGGGGATAATGAATGGAGCAATTCTTTTGGCACAAAACAAAAGGATCTTGGGGTGGGGAAAGGCCCGTGGCGTCAGTCTAGGCCCAGCTCTCACAAACGAAAATTCTTTGTTATGAATTGGTTCTTAGAAAATAGCTGTGTCGTAACCAGAGAAGTGAAGGACACAGAGTAACTTTGTACTGTGGCAGGAGGTTAAAGGCAGTGACCATGTGAAAGAATTTCAGAGGGATTTGATTCTTCTTTTATTTTTATTATTTTATTTTATTTTTGAGGTTGCTTTGGCTCAAGCCTATTTGCACCAGGTAAAATAACAACATAGTACAAGCTGGACTGCTGAGGATACATTCATCCTTGCTTTCAAAATGGTAGACTTGCTGAATTATTTCTCCTAGAGCTACCCATGGGGTATGTTTAAAGAATATAGAGAATTTGAAAATATAGCAGCAGGAAATGTACACAGATCTAGGAGCGCATTTTAAAATGAAACTCATCCATTATTATACCACAGTATGAATATGTATTATACCTTCCTTAGTCTCCTTAGGCAGAGTAAGAAGTTAGACTTCATACTGATGCAAAATTTAAGATATTAAAATACATATTTTTTGTGATTTAGATGGAAAAGAGGTATGGTTTAGAAAACTGGGTAACAATTAAATATGCCATATAAGTTTAGTAGCTTTATTTTATTTATGTATATCCCTAAGAGCTATTTGAAATGACCACTACAAGATTCTGCAATTAGGAATAGTAATCTGTGGCACATTTAGTAAAAAGGGTGTTTGTTAAGAATTGTGTTTAAATATGTTAGTTTGTGCTAGTTTCCACTGTTTCTCACTTTAAGAATGTGAAGTTGGCATGACAATTCCATAATAAAACCTAGTCCCTTGGAATCTGATCATTTACTTTGAAATGATATTAAGACAATTTATTTAGCTCTCTCAATAATTATTGGTCATAAAAATAAATGTAAATGTTCTGACTCCTACCAATTTTAGTTTCTGCATACTATATCAACTAATCCATATGTGCCTAACAGATAAAGTGTGCATCAGTAGGTGATTGTTAATTTTTGTTTGTTTTAGATTGATTTTCCATTGCTGTTTTTATGTGGGCAATCAAAAAAGGAATGAATGAATGCAATGCCTTCTAGTCAATTTACAGTTTCCTGAGCAATTCCAGTAATAACTGTAGAGGTCATAAAGTAGGAGAAACAGTAAGAGCTAGGGGAAAATTACCTACACATTGTAACTGAAAGACAACTATTTTCTTATATTTTTGTTAAATAATATGTTTTGCTATTTATTTCTCATAATTAAACAGCAAATGCTGTATTTTACATGGAGATATACTGGTAGCTTGTGAAGAGAACAGATTAATGTAATGTTTTGCTACCTTTGACCTTGTATCCTTGAGTCTCTTGATTCTATGTCACCAAACATAGCCCTGTAATAGAGTTGAGGTCTAGCTAATAGTGTGTGCTATTCTGACTGTCATGCTCCATCATTGTAACTTACTGCATGAGGTCCCCAAAGTGGTCTCGTGAGCACTTGTGCTCATGCGCACATACGAGCGTGTGCTTCCCCCCCCCCCCCCCCCCCCACACCCCCCCCCCCCCCCCCCACCCACACACACACAATTCTCATTGGCAGAATCAAGAAGTACTCAGACGATGCTTTTAACTACAAATTCTTCATTCAACTCATAAGAAGTAAATCAACTTGTTCTAGGGCTGAGTTCTAAAATGTTATGTTCAAAATGGATTTAAATCCACCTCTTTCATAAAGTTTATTAGAGAGCATCACAAAGCATCCACGACCTTTCTTTTTCTTTTCTTTTTTTTTGCATTAGGCTATTATGGCAATGTGTTCTCAGTTTACGTTTCAATGTCTATTTCCACCCATACATATTAGGATTCATAAAGTGAGTAAGTACTCTCTGATGTGTATTTATTGAAATTTTTCCCCTTAGATGACTGATTTTAAAAAGAAAACAGAAAAATTATTGTTATTTACAAGCTAAATATATGTATTAAATTAGTGACTCCATACTGTCGACCTTACTGTTACTATATAAGAATATATGTATGATAGAGAAAGAAATTGATCTTCTTTCCAGTTAATAAGGAAACTATATGAATTTCAAGCAGCTGAACATTACTGCAAAACTAATACCCAACTCTTCAAACTTTAAAGGGGATTGAAAATCCTTAAGAATGCTGCAGTTTTCTAATGAGCCTTAGTGGAGAAGGAGCTGTAACTATTTCTAAATGAAAGAAATACCCAATAAGTATGTTAGGTCTGAAACAGCCTATCCCAAGCCCTTTATGAGATTTTAAATTCCCATCTCCTACTCCTCCCCCATTCTGTCACCCCTTCTCTTCCCTCCTCCCCTAATCCTTCCTTCATCCTTTCTTCTTCTTTCCCTTCTCCTTCCACCTCTCCATTCCCCAGCCTCATTCTAAGTATCTAATTCATTAGATTTTAATGAGCAATTTCTTATATTTGGTCATAACTAAATCCCATTTCTAAATGTGCTTGAATATAACTTGGGCCAGATTATTCCAGTTCCCAATATTATCCCAGATGATTGGTCTTATACATCCAATATTATTTTCTTTAAAGATAAAAATCATAACTAGATAAATATTGGTCATAGTGGTTAAATCTATTTTAAAAACATCACAAATGTTTTATTTTTATTTAAAAAATCAGAAAAGCTGCCATTGATGTTACTTCGTTGATATTTTTTGCACAAGCAAATTTGAAAGAAAAAATTGCCTCATCTCATTATAACTTACTAACACCAACATTACCTAGAAATAATAATGGTCACTTAGAGAAATATTTCTGTGTGTACCTTATATGGAGTAGAAATAGAAGTAATGTTTAGCCAATAACATTTTTATATACATGTCAGCATATACATTACATTTTATGCAATTTAAAAATTATATTTTATTTGACATTTTTGCACTTGAAATTTTACTAACTGAAGTTTCAAATCAGAAGCATGATGCTTATCTGCATAAATTGAATATTAGGTTTAAAGTTATTTTTAAAATCTAAAAATAAAAATGTTCTATTTCAAGGTACTGTAGTAGAAATGGGTTAAATGTTCTTCCTGATATGGCCTACCTAGACACTTATGAGACCATCTGACAGATCAATATATATGTAAACAGGATACCAGATCCCAAGTGCAATTAGGACATCAGATTGGAAATTCTTCATTCTACAATTAAAGCAAGAGCTTAAAGGAAAAACAGCACATTTCCAATTAAAGCAACTAAGTACAAGTTAGTTAGTTACTACCATGTCCCATTTCTAAAATAATAGCTTTTGTTGGCACTCTTTAGGAAGTAAATATTTACTCAGAGAAATGTAATTTTCTTTTTATTTATTTAGAAACTGCATGAGCTAGTAGTCTCTGCTTTCTAATTTTCTTTTTACTAGTTATAAGGTAGTAGAGAGATTTCTCATTTTCTTCATTTTGATATTAGAATTGCATAGTTGAACTTGAGTATATTTGAAAGGGAAAGACAATATTTTCCTAATGTTAATTAGCAACTTTCTTTCTACTGTGGTTTTTTTAATTAGACAATAAACCTTGACATAACATCAACGCTTATTTCTGAAGTTATTTTGAATAACATCTGCTGATGAGAAGTATGCAAAAAACTTTCATGTCGGTAAATGTAATTACTAATAATTTCATCATGATTGCTATGACTACAATTTACTTATTCTTAATTTATTTTTATAATGAACTGCTTCAGTAAAATGACAAATGATTCCATTAGTTAAGAAACTAAAATGTCAATTTACATGTGGTCTTTGGTGACTAATTTGCTGAGTTGAGGTTTTTGTTTTCGTTGTGATAATAATATTTGGCTATGCTCTGTGAGCAAAATTTATGAGGTCTTAAATATTAATCTTTCCATTTAGTGAAACAAGGTAATTTTCAGCTTTAAAATGTGAGCAGTTTCTCTTTCAGGGTCTTGAATACACAAGTTTTAGGCACAAACTTCTGAAACGTTGTCATCCAAAAAATAATGCTCACTTTGTTCCCTGGGCTCAAAACGATTCTTTTCCACTAATGACTGCAAATGTCAGCTCATTTCTAACACAGTTTCCAATGGCAAACATTATTCAGTTCTCAGTGAAAGAAAAGGGATTACATCAGCATTCAGGGCGAAAAAAATGTTCTGTCCCTTCTTACTCACAGTCTATGTTCAATCAGCCTGGAGCTAATGAAGCCCTCCAGTGCCTAGAAATAAACAAACAGTTGGGCAAATAGTCCAAAATCAAATCTAGTATATACGGTGGACAATACATAGTTAGTTCCATTACCGAGCCCTCCCCTGGGAGCTGGGGCAGCTTCAGAGCCCTTCTCATTACACACCAGCACCATCTGTAGCCAGCCTGGGCCTGATCTGGGAATGTATAAAGTACACGGGGAAAAATAGACAGAATCAGGAGCCAGAGAATCCTATTTCAAGTTTAAATTTTGCTCGTGAAAGATCATTTGGTTTTAGACTCAGCAAACACTGGGCCTCGTCGCTCACAATGAGGGACGCTTGTAGCAAGGATGACTTCAGATCAGGGAGGTTGAAGGTAATTGCTGCTTTCCACCGGGATCTATCTAGCTCTCATGTAGCTCAAGCGAGGTACGGCATGGACCCATTAACAGAGGCACAGCTCCTGTTCCACTTGAAACGACAAGCACCCTTGCCTCGTGTGTTTGTTTCAGTGCTGTTGTTGTAAAAGTGCAGTATTTAGGGAACCAATGGCGTGGGCATCTTTAAAATCCAGACACTTGGCGCGTGCATGTGTGTGGATTTCAAGAAAAACTGACTCAAAAATGGAAAGAAAAGCTTTGTTTACTAAAAGTAACGCACCAATTGTTATTAACAGGATGCCATGATGCCAGTTGTTTCTGTTTGGAGGCTAAAACGTGGGGACTTTAATTAGAATCATGAAATAGGTTGCAAGATTCTATACAGTAGACGGATAATTTCATCCAAGATATGCCACCTTTCAGCAGACAGAAGTTGCCTTATTAATGCTTCCTATTATCATTTTTATTCTCTTTCTACTTTCCCTCCCCACCCCACTCCACCTTCATCTGGTATCACCATGTCTGGAAACCTGACCCTCCTCCTCTATTTGAATGGCTCTCACACGGAGCTGAAATGACTGTGCTTTTTGACTTTGGAAAGCCATGAAACGTCTGTACACATACATGTAATTGAAGGAGAGAGCACTACATACAAAATATGCAGAGCTTTATAGGCAGGCAGCCCACATTCATTTGAAGGGATCACAGAAGGCACTCTGAACAGTGCTTGATTCCATCTTCCTGCCTAAGCAGAGGCTCTCCTCCATCTAATCTAAGCCCTGAAAGTAGCAACCAGCCCCAAATGAGGAAAGCCCACCTCCCCAAATGGTATCCACCAACTACCCCCCACCCCTGACCCTCAGCACACACCACAGAGGGGAACCACTCATTACCTGTAAGACAGACTCTTCCTGGCACTCACCTGCTCCTGGGGGTGATTCCAGCCTGCCAGACTTCAGATCCTTTTATTTAAAGTCTCCATATGGCTGCAGGAACACTGGTTGTACCCCCTCCTGGTTTTGTAGGGGTGAGAAGGACCGCAGCCATGGCTTGGCAGTATCCCTAGGTGACATCCTGAGCCCCTGGAGTGATAAAGTGAATTTCAAACACTGTCCTGCAAATATTCAGATACTCTGTCCCCCACAACCTCATACTCTGAGATGACATTTTGCTTTGGGGCAAAATGTTAAGTGGGCAAAGTTGTTGCTGTTGCTGATGGCAGTCCCTCTGCTCCGTCTTATGAGACGGACCTCTGGACGACTTTAGAATTTGGCTTTTCATGTTCTTGGCTGTGGTTGAGAAAAGTTAATAATTCTTCAGAACATCGTTGATAAGTTTCATTCATTTCTGCTTTAGCCTCAAGTCTTGTTTGATGAATCTCCTTCACTCTGGATTCTGGCACTGACCTCTTTTTTAGAACTCTCCAGGAAGACGGACCTGGAATCAAATCTCATCTCTATAATTTTCTGGTTGTGGATTTCTGTCAATTAGTTAATTTTTCTAAACCTCTGTTTCCTCAACTAAAAATTAAGTATAATAATACCACTTAGATCATAAGATTATTTTGTGCATTGAGTAAATTAATCTATGTAATGATCTTTATCAAATTGTCCCTCATATGATCTAAGGGACATTAACTGTCATTCTTGTTACTTAGTAATAATAATATAATATAAATCTGCATTGCAATTTGTCCCTTGTCTAAGTTTTTGTTCAGTAGTTTCTGATCCTCCTTTATATCTACTCAGCTTCGATAACTCTTATCAAAACACCCAAAACGATGTATTTGAATATTTTTCTTACAAAAAGATAATAGCTGCTATTTACCAAGTAGTTCCTTTTGCCAAATACTGAGCTAAATACACCATAGACTAATTACTCTTAATTCTTATAACAATTATATAAAATGTAAATTAATATTACTGTCATTGTTCAAAAGGATAAACTGAGGCTCAGAATGGCTAACAAAAATGCCCAAGTGCACAGGAAGTAAGCAGCAATGCTGGGATTGAAATCTGCCTTTGTCTTTGGCAGAGATTATCATGAATATACTAATACTCATTTCCCTTTCTCATGGCCACACAGACTGTATTCTCCAGCCTTCCTTGCATTCTGGAGTCTCTATACAACCTGGTTTTAGCCAATGGAATCTGAGTGAAAGTGATGTGCACAATTTCAATTCCAGGCCCCTTAAAAACTCCCATCTACACTAATAAAAGAGAAACATGGTAATTGGCGTATGACCGCTACCCTTCCCATTGGCTAATCAGCAAGATATGCAAATTAACTGACAGCCAAGATGGCGGCCGGCAGCCAGGCAGCTTGAAACTAACATGAGGCTTGCTTGCCTCAGTGACAGAGGAAACAAACGTTCCCTGCCTGCCGCTGTAGGCCTCTGAGCCAGCAGTTTCAAACATAGTAACATATAGAAGCTAAAAAAAAAACCCAGAAGCCAACTATCAGAGAGCTGGGATCTCAGAGCTGGAGTTGATACAGAGTTTTGATTAGAACCGAAACAAAGCAGATACCAGCTTTCAGGAGCGGAGGCCTCAGAGCTGGAGCCTCAGCCGCCTTC
>NW_006293001.1:4508539-4511182 GCF_000327345.1 Myotis davidii | reverse complement strand
TCCCAATCCGCCCTGCTCTGTGCATGACAGGGGGCGGCGCCCCAACTCCCCAATCGGCCCTGCTCTGAGCCCGACCAGGGGCTGCACCTAGGGATTGGGCCTGCCCTCTGCCACGCGGGAGCAGGCCTAAGCCAGCAGGTCGTTATCTCCCGAGGGGTCCCAGACTGCAAGAGGGCACAGGCCGGGCTGAGGGACCCACCTCTCCCGCGAGTGCACAAATTTTTGTGCACCGGGCCTCTAGTTTAAAATATTATAGGGATTTTCCGCACTTCGACCAGCTGGATGTCAATACCGCAGGGTGAAAATAGTAGAGTCTTTAGCACCTGGATCCCTGAATAACACGTGAAATAGAACACTTCCCACCACCCACTCACTTTGCCAACTAAGCTGGACCAAACTTGTTTTGTGTTTGAGACATATGCTTTGTAGTCTTTTACTTCAATCATGTCTGAAGTTACTGTAACTAATAAAGTGACCAATTCTTCTAAAGTATTCTGTCTTAACTATTACACTATTACATAAGAAGGAGCCAGAAAAGTGTCACAATTTACAGAATCACAGACAAACTGTTGACATGATTCATAGGTAGGTTGCCTCAACTTTAAAATAAGGGTATCCAAGCTTTCAATCAATTATTTCAAAGTATTGTAAAATGAAGCCCTTACATTGGATAATAGTGCATTTAAAAAGTTTGTTACTTCTAATGTTTTCTAATTATTCAAAACTAGAGGCCTGGTGCACGGATTCATGCACCGGTGGGGTCCCTCGGCCTGGCCTGCAGCTCTCATCCCCCGAGGGGTTCTGGATTGTGAGAGGGTGCAAGCCAGGCTAAAGGAACCCACGGGTGCATGATCGAGGCCAGGGAGGGACCGTGGGATGGACCATGGGAGGGCTCCAAGGCATGTCCAGCCCATCTCACCCAGTTCTGATCAGTTGGACCCCAGCAGCAAGCTAACCTACCAGTCGGAGTGCCTGCCCCCTGGTGGTCAGTGCACATCATAGTAAATGGTCGAATAGGGGAACGAACAGTAGGAGGCTTAGCATATTAGATTTTTATTATATAGGATAGTATAACAATGAAACAGGCAAGGTAGCTGTAATCATGGGAAACAATCCCTTCGCCTTTTAAAAGACTCTTAAAAACTAGCTATTGTATCCTTGAATTTGCAGCTCTGTATAAATGACACATTTTCAGCTGAACTAAATCTTTATGTTTTATAAAAAGAATCATTACATTTAAAAAAATAGTGTTAAGCCAAAATGAATGTTGGGGGACATTAACTGAGAATTTCTTAAATATTGCCCCCTCTCCTTTTTAAAAAAATCTTTATTCTTAAAAGTATTTTTCCCATTGACCCTCTCCAGCTTGCTCCCACCCCCCTTCCCTGGCCTTCACCGCACTATTGTCTGTGTCCATGAGTTATGCATAAAATATTGCCTTCTCTTAGCACATTGATTAGCAACAACAATCATGATAAGCAGCTAATGCTTTAATTTCACAATTTATTCAGAACTTTTCGAAATATTAATTTTAACCTATAAACATTGAAAGTCAATGTTCAGTGCCAATGGAGGGAAGGTAGTAAAAGGTGTTTGGAAATCAGGCAGTTTTATCTTGATATCTTGTTTTCCACATTTGAAAGTCATATGATTTTGAGAGATTTACTTAAAAATCTCTTGGCTTCATTCTCTTTACTGTAAAATAGGGAATAATAATTACACCTCCATCAAATGTTGGATATAAAAATAACAGATCATAAAGGAAAAGTATGTAAACTGACACATAACAGGTACTCAAAAAATACTAACTTTTTAAATATTATAATTTCTACTAGCCCTAAATACTTTCAGAAATATCTTATTTAAAATTAGCTTTACATTATAAATACTATGCCATATCATACAGTTTGGACAAAAAATAAAGTAAATTATGTTAGTATTTGCCATGTCTTATTAAGAAGACATGTAGTGAATGAACAGTGAGTGTTTCATGGATATTTCCAAGAGACATGGAGTTTTTATTTCAGATTCCAGGAAGCAGAGATTTAATGGCTAATATTTAAATGACAAGAAAGAAAATTTTCATTTGGGGTCAAAAGCTTCTTTTTTTATTAATGTAATGATGTCAAAGGATTGTAGAACCCCATTTCTTTCCCTTAACCTGATTATAAATGGTGGTAAAATAGAATATTCATCTATTCTTTCTTCCCTGAGAAAAGAGGGTGAATTGGACAATAATGAGGCTCTACTCTTTATTTGAAGATTTACTGTTGTTTTGCTTTTTTATCTGTTTGTTTCCTTTTAAGACTTTAGAAAATGTCAGTTCAGTGTCTTCTATTATTACTTACATGTCTTGCTTTTAGATGCACTATTTTAATTGCTCCTCTTTCAACATAACTAAGAGGCACCTCTTGAATCCTGCCTATATTCAAGCTCTAGAAAGTAGAGTCAGGAGGTTGTCAACAGGATTTTATGTGCCAACTTTGAGTTTTGTTTTTTTTTACCACAAAAACCCTCCCTTCCATGTCACCCACTGCCACATAAACAAAGGTCTTTACAAAAAGCCATGCTGTATGATTCAAAAGTACTTCTCATTGGATAATTCTGAGCCTGCACTTCAGCCTTTACAGCGTGTTTCCTCAG
>NW_006293001.1:4496410-4508503 GCF_000327345.1 Myotis davidii | reverse complement strand
CTTCCCCCACTAAACTCAATCTCTTGCCCTCTAAACAGCCCTATTTTCTCTGTCTCTATTTTTGTTGATGGCATCATCACCTTTTCATTAGCTCCAAATAGAATCTTTAGTCATCTTTGACTCCTTTCTCCCATTCAAGTTCTAAAATCAGGCAGGTCTATCTGAAATATCACTCATTTTCAGCCTCCTTCTGTCTATCTCCATAGCTTCTTCTATAGTCCAGGCTTCATTCACCTCTTGCTTAGACTAAACATATTAGTTCAATTTCCGAGCTTTTTGTCTCCATCCACTTTCAACCCACACAAACCCCAACTCACTCTCATTCCCTTGGTATAGTTCTCTTTCTAAAGTATGAATGTGACATCGATATTCTCCTGCTTAAAACCCCTGGACTCATTTATTAAGATATCAACTCATGCTTTTTCCTCACTGCATTTTCCTTTCTGCCACACTTCATCTTTCCAAGCTGTCAGACAAACTTGTTGAAAGGATAATATGTGTCCCCATTATCCCACCACTGAGCCCTTCTAGCCGCCCCCAGGCTTCCACCACCCTATTTTCTGTGTCCATGGGTTATGCATATTTGCATACACGTTCTTGGTTGATCTCTTGAAAATACTTCTTATTTGCCTATATCACACAAATATTTATACATTTATATTTGGGGTTTCATATTCCAATTTATTAATATATTTTGATGGCATATTCTCTTTTACTTTCCAGAAAAACGAATGGCTGTTTAAAAAAAATCACATTCTTAATAAACATATACATATAAGCTATAAGTTATCTAAAATGTGAATAAATTTGATGGCATTGCACATTACTTAAAACAGTCCTCCTCTCCTGAGTATATATGGAGGAGGGGTGAAGGGAGATGTTATGTGCTTATGTAATACATATGTGAAAAAGAAAATGATAGAATACAAGTTATACAAATGTAAACTTTACCTTAGAAACCCACTCTTGAAATAAAAACATTTAGAAAATATTGGCCAGATTCCCTAAGAATAAAAAATTGGGAGTGAAAATCTAATTGTTACTATGTATCAGGCATTAAGCATACTAAATAATTAAGATAGAGGAGAATGAAATGAGTTTTCAGTCATATATCATAACTATTTGTAAATTGCTTTCATTTAAATTTTCCCATTTTAGTAGCTAAGTCATGAATCATCATAATCCTCCCTTTATACATTAAAAAACTGATGTCAGATGCCTAGTTGAGGACAGATGTATGATAGCTGATACAGTATCCTTCCTCCTATGTCATGCTAATTAGCTGCTGAAGTGGAGTTGAAAATATTTTTAAGTAGGCATATATTACATGGTATTCATTCATTCAAGTCACAAGAATTCAGTGAGTCCATGGAACAAGGGTGTACAGGGATAAAACAGACCAGATTCTAGCCCTGAGAATGTTTACAGACCGAATCATGTGACTGTGGAGTAAGGAGGTGATGTTCGAGGATGTGCTCTCAAGCTACATCTAGGAAGAAAGATAAGTAAGAAAGTTCCATGTAGATAATGTCAGGAGAGGCACTCTAGAGTAAAACCGCTAATTGATTCCTCCTCATGGAAATGATGCTGTCAAAATTTCATGTGGATAAACTTGTAATAAAAGGTTGGAAATATAAGAGAAGCCATACCCTGGAGGATGCTGTCTACAACTACTGAAGAATTAATTCTGAGCACAATGAGCACTAGTAAATAATTTAAGGCTGAAGAATCAGAATTTTATTTAAATTTTTTTAAATGTATATTTTTATTGATTTCAGAAAGGAAGGGAAAGGGAGAGAGAAATAGAAACATCAATGATGAGAGAGAATTATTGATCGGCTGCCTCCTGGGTATCGAACCTACTACGTGGTCATGTGCCCAGCTGCCTCCTGCACATCCCACACTGGGCATCGAACCTACTACGTGGTCATGTGCCCTGACTGGGAATCAAATCGTGACCTCCTCATTCATAGGTCAACGCTGAACCACTGAGCCATGCCAGCCAGGCAAGAATCAAGATTTTAGATCCCACACCCTCACCGTGCAGTAATGTGGAAACTGCTTTTATTTGGGAATGTGAGTAGCATTGAGGAAAGTTAAGCCATAGCAATAGTCCATGGGAAGAAATGTGGCAGTTCAAACTAACAACGTGTGAGTCGAGAGTGAGCCTGGGTGGATAGTCTTAGGAAAGAGTTACTTAGGAGATAGACTCAAGCGGATGGCATGATGGGTAGTCTTAGGAAAGAGTTACTTAGGAGATAGACTCAAGCGGATGGCATGATGGGTTTCAAATAAGAAAACGTAAGGAACAGGAAGTGAGATGCTTTTCTCTGGGACAGGAGGAAAACAAGCAAAGATGGATATATTGGTGGGAGAGTGGGAAATTGAGCAAGTCCATGTTAGATTTTTTTGTCGGTGAGACTAGTTCACCTGCTGTTAGGAGAAAGATGAGCAGGTGTGATGGAGGTTTGGCATGGCCTTTGTATGAGATGAAGAGCAGCATGTAAAAACATCTCTGTTGACATCATGGGCCCATATGCCTTGCCATATACTCTTGCTACTGCAGCATCATGCAAGTCAAGGAAACTCCTCCCCAGTGGCCCTTACCACCACATGACTTGAGCCAAACTTGACCAGCTGTGCGGATCCAACTCTGAGGTGTTGCGAGGTTATTTGGCAGAAGGATGGGGACAGGGGATGTTATTTCATGACTTCTGAGGTGGGTACAACAAAAAAGCATGGAGGATTAGAGCTGAGACTTGGAGGCCTTGATGAGGCAGATTGGATGGAGTGGGAGTACAGATGAGAAGAACCAGAAGAAGGTGTCATGTCAAAGAGAAATGCACAGTGTCTGAATTCATACAATGTTTCTATGCATGGTGCTGTAGTCTGTTTTGTTTTGTTAATCCTCACCTGAGGACATTTTTCCCCATTGATTTTCAGAGAGTGGAAGGAAGAGAAGGGGAGAGACAGAGAGAGAAACATCAATGTGAGAGAGACACATTGATTGGTTACCTCTTGCACGTTCCTGAGCCTGCAACCGAGGTACATGGAATTGAACCCAGGACCCTTCAGTCCATAGGCTTATCCACTGAACCAAACTGGCTAGGGCCATGGTGCAGTAGTTTTGTACAGCATTTTTAGCAGAATAGCATGTTAGAGGTAAAAAGGACTTTAGAAGCCATTTATTCTCATACCCTCATTTTACAAACAAAAGTGAGCCTTTGCTAGCAAGCAAAGAACTGCGGAATGGAATACTGACTTTGCCCTGTGGTCAGCCCACCCTAAATATAGCTAAATAACAAAGAGTTGTTAAACACTTGCTGAATGTAAGACCCATTAATTAGCAATGACTGACATATAACCACTATTCTCAAGAAATTTACTATCCAATGCCCTTTTGAGAATTCATATATATTAAATAAACATTTGGTGACATTTAGAAAAAAAACAGGAATCCAACCTCCCTCTAAATTAAGCAAGATTTGTCATCATAGGGTTGAATAATTGACTTTATTCTTATAAAATCAGAATTTTTTAAATCACAAATTGAAAAGACAGTGGCATAATTTTTATGGTCTAGGTCTCAAATTATAGTTCCTATGAATAATACCTGCAGAAAGCAAAATAAACTAGAAAGTTATTTCACATTTTTACTTTCTGGTCTATAATGTTAAATTGTGTTCCTTGTTTCCTTAGCTTTTCTTGCTAGCTACCAATTTCTGGAGAGGCTGGAGTTGAAATTATGTACAAAATGCTTGATTTTTTTCCTCAACAATTATTTTTATGTTCTTCGTTGCTGGTGAAATGACCTTTGCCCATTGCATCATTTTATAAGAGGCAATCAGGAGCTTTACAGGAAAAAAACCCCCAAATATTTTATTAAATTAATTTAAAAAGAAATATTTGAACATAAAAATCTGCATAGTATAAATATTTTATATGGGAAACAGCAATAAAAATTAATATTTAGTTATATTATTCATATGTAAGGGGGGAATCTGCTAAGTAATTTGGAAGCCATAGTTTTTCTCCTAGAATATGCCACAAAACATACATATATTGAATGATTTTGTTGAAACATATTTTAAAACTCGCTTATGTTAACTCTGTTTTGCTGTTTTTCAGCTATACTAATTATTATATTTCTCCCTTGTTTTGAGTGCTCACAAAAATATAACATATAAATAAATTAATGTAAAATTCACATAACCACTACAACCAAATTGGAAAGTATCCAATGTAATACAAATTAAAACTTCTCAGTGAAATGGGAGCCTGAGGTATTTCCCAGCATTTCCCTTTTATGTGCATACTAGAAGCCCAGTGCACAAATTCGTGCACTGGTGGGGGGGCGTGGCCTGCGGGGATTGGCCCTCTGTGGAAGTTCTGCTCTTCCCAGTCAGCTGAGTGGCTGTGGACCCACCCTCTGAGCAGTTGCTGAATGAGGAAATTAGTCTGAGCTGGTATTTTGGGGTAATGTCTTCAGTAAAGGTATGTTCTCTGTCCTAGAGAAACATCGTGGAGAGCTTTGCACCCCAAAGCCACTCGGTGAATGCCCTTGATGTGTGATGCCAGGTGGTGACACCATTGGGGATGTTCAGTGCAGCCGTGCTCCAGGATCCTCAGCCATCAGGACAGCCTCCCCAGGGGGTCCACAGTCACGTCCCCTCTTGCCATCCGCCTATGCCAGCTCCCGTGCTCTTTCTAGAACACACCTTAGAGGGCCTGCATTAGCTGGTGGGGTCAGGCCAGAGTCCGGATAGTCTCAGGTATCTGATAGGGGCAGAGACTCGGCCTCACTCCGGGCCCGCTAGCGGCTGCTCCCGCTGCGGGAGTAGCCACTCATCCCGGTCAGCCGAGTGGCGCTCCCACTGTGGGAGCACACTGACCACCAGGGGGCAGCTCCTGAATTGAGCGTCTGCCCTCTGGTGGTCAGTGCATGTCATAGTGACCGGTCGACCAATTGTTCTGGTCGTTCCGCTGTTCTGTCACTGGGCTTTTATATATATAGGTTGCAGTGCTTCAATGTGCCAGAGAAACTCACACTGCACTGGCTGCTCTATGGCAATGAGTTCTGCCTTCAGGAGCAGGGGACTCCCCCTGGCATGGCCCTCAGAGCACTATCTGGAAATGTCAGAGATGCCTCACTGGCCTGAGCAATTTAGTTCAGACTCCCAGGGTTCTTTGCTCCCACAAAATAAAATCTCCACTAGGAGGATCATCAGATTGAAATCATTACTGAGCCTGTCACTTTATAAAAATTTTTTGGTAAAACTTCTTGCCCAGAACATAGAATGATTAAAAGTAAGATTCTACAACAGATTTAAAAGATCTCACCATCTGTATCTATGTGTTCTCATTGTGTACTTAATCAGAAATGAGAAATTCCTGAGAAATATTTAACCCGTGAAATGGCTTTTAAGTTTGAATATCTCTTTCTTAATGACTATAGAAAGCACTCATAACACTGGTTTTAATCATCCTTGCTGTTCACTCAAAAATAAATGCATGTGACACATTAACACTGGTCTCTTTCTAATCAGAACCTATTCCCAATTAAAGGAGGAATTATTTAAGCTACTTGCGTGGAGTAGCTAAGAGCAGTGGTTTTAAGACATTATCCCTATACCAGTAGCATCAGCAGCACCTGGGAATTTGTTTAAAAAGCAGATTCTTGTGGCATACCTTAGACATTCTAAATTAAAAAAAAAAAATCTTAAGGGTGGGCTCAACCATCTGTATTTTAACAAGTCTTTGAGATTCTTGTAATGAAAATTAAAATTATATAATTATCTTAGAATTATTTTCCTCAGCAGAGGCCCATTCTTTAATCCTGTATACATTGCTGAAATCAATGGAACATTTGTTGAAGGAAGAAATAAATAAATGGATGAGCCATAGTCTTTGAGAGAGTCGTAAGTAAGTTTTAGATTCCCATCCAGTAGTAACTAGAAACACCAAAACTAGGTACAGTACCATTAGATAAATCACAGACAAGTATTCCTCTATTAGTATTTGGTCACACTACGTTGTCATTACTCTTAATCATTGACTACTAGCATGTGAATTTTATACCCCAATTTAAGAATGAGTGCAAAGAGCTGTATGTCTCAGTTCCTGGTCACTTGAATAGGCCTGAGGTACTTGTAAGAGATGGACATCATAAAACAGAACCTGCCCTAATCGGTTTGGCTCAGTGGATAGAACATCGGCCTGCAGACTCAAGTGGGTGTTATTAGTTTCAGCTGCTCACTCCATTTGCTCCGGGACACGACCTGGGACGCATCTGCCTATATCGCCGCCATCTTCCTAGAAAAAACAGAGGTCTTTTTTAAAAAAAAAATTAAAAAAAATAAAACAGAACCCATGGCCTTCCACCCTACCCACTACTAGAAGCCAGGAAGTTCTGCTACCTGATCTTGAGGTCCCTATTCTGTGGACATAAAAACAGGAATGGGAAACACCATCTTCACAGATGATGTGATTAGCTCAAACTATAAAACAAAACCTAGTATGGCTGCAGAAAATCCTTTGGAGTATATAATGATCTAAGGCAGTGATGGCGAACCTATGACATGCATGTCAGCGGTGACACACGAACTCATTTTTTTTGGTTGATTTTTCTTTGTTAAATGGCATTTAAATATATAAAATAAATATCAAAAATATAAATCTTTGTTTTACTGTGGTTGCAAATATCAAAAAATTTCTATATGTGACACAGCACCAGAGTTAAGTTAGGGTTTTTCAAAATGCTGACACGTCGAGCTCAAAAGGTTCGCCATCACTGATAAGGTGTACTTTAAATTAAAATAAAGACTAGTTTTACTTTCTGCAACATTTAAAAGGTTTGAAATTTTCTAAGTAACTGCTTGGATGTCTTTCTACTCAGGTGTGGCATTTCTGCTGGGCCAACAATTCAGGAACAAGGGGAAGAAAACAATTCTCTTAGTGGGTCTCTCACTCACCCTCCCTCTTCTAAAGTTTCCCCTGTGTTTGATGTCATATCCCAAAAGTCACACAGAGAAGTTGAATTTGCTAGCAATATGCCAACATATAATTAAAGCAAATAAGATAAGCAAATGTGGGTGATAATCTCACTGTTTTGATATACCCATTAATATCCATCCATCACTAAAATAATTTCTTAGGATTTCAAAAAGTGGTAAGGACAACATTATAATTATTTTATTTGGCTTATTTTTCTAATTCTTTTCCAGATCAGGGGTCATTTAGAATTTTTTAAAGTAAATATTACATATATATGTAACATAACATATAAAGAATAACTCACTGAAAGTACCACTTACAGAAAGCATGGGGAAAACCAGTGGGATTTTTATTTTGTCAAAACCCTGTTAGGCATGTTTTGGTTTTGGATCTGCAGTCTGTAGAGTATTTTATGCTTCTCAAATTTCTTCTGCTCACTTGTGACTCTCAAACCTAATAGAAATCTCCTTTTCCCCTTCAAGTAATACTTGTCTGCTTCTAGGGCTGTCAAGGGAATACTTCTCAAAAAATTGTTCAAACCAGGCAGAGCAGTGCACAAATACATACCGAATAGGAACACATTGAAAAGCAGCCGTCAAAATAGCCAAAATAATCTGAAAGCTCATTGTAAAAAAAAAATACAGAGAACAAAGTAAAAGGAGTGCCTTAAGGGCTTAGTTTCAATTTCTGGAATAATCCACCATTTCAGATAGAGTTAATTCCCTGGACTGTGTACATATGGATAATTTGATTCCACAGACAATCTCTAATATTTGTTTGGGGATAAAATGTCAAACTTTTCCCACTAAACCTTTTCACCTCACCTTTGGAGAAGTGGTCAAGTGGGGGGATTTGTGGTTGCCTCTCATTTGCCTGACATTATATGCCGAGGGCAGTGCAGACCAAGTGGGAAGTGGATCTTCCCCTCTCTCTACCATATCGCCAGCTTCATTTTGCCTGATTTCAGGGAGGGAAGTGAACAATAAAGTCAAAAAAATGTAAAAGTCAACGTTTTTTCTTAGAGACCTGTATTTCAATAAATATAGGGTAATTACAATATTTTAATGCGATAGATAAAATGAAATGTTCTACATAGAAAATGGATATCTGGTTGTTCTGTTTGGGAAGGCAATATTGGAAAAGGCCTAGGATTTTGAGACAAAGGCATGGGTTTCGATTGCAGCTCTCTCGTTTTGCTAGTTCAGTAATCTTTGGAAAGTTATGAAAATCCATGAATCTTAGTTTTGTCATCTATAAGATGGGAATAATAATGACTTTCTCAAAATGTTGTTATAAGGACTAAATGAGGTCATACATGAAAAGCACTTTTAAACCATAATTGCTTCATAGTTGTTATTTATTAAGAAATAAAGCATAGAAATGTGAAGAACTCTAATATTGGTTGTGTATGAGTCCAGGGTATTTCAGAGCAGCTGAACTTCAAAACATCATTGTCAGCGGAAGTCAGTGGATTTCTCCATGGGCTCCTGTTTTTATATTCCCATCATCATCAACGCGTGAGATACACAGCAACAGCTCACTACATATTTGCCATCAACTCACAAAATCTTTCACCAAGAGAGAGTTTAAAATTCAGAACAGTAACCAAAAGTCATCAACACATCCTGTTCTCTGGCTGGCTACAAATGGATAGCTGGAAAAGTAAAAATAATTGACCCAAGATTGGCCCAAGTATGAATAATAGAACTGGAGCTTGGAGGAGGAACATTCTATTTGGGGTGCGGGCCTAAGACCAGACATGTAGAAGGGAGAGGAATTCCTCTTGTCAATAAATAAATATATGATAAAATATAAAATATGTAAAATACATGCATTTTAAAGTAGAAATATTAAACTAACAGAATTCTCAAGTAGTAGGAGTAACTAAATTCTCAATAATTGAGACCCCAATTCTATTACAGATGTCATTTCCTAGAACTGACATCTATTGTGTTTTTAACCAAGGCCATGGAGTTCTAGCTATACTTTCCTTTAGAAACCATTATAGCCATGAAATGAAATCCTGAATCTGAAAGACAAATATTTCCTTAAGCAGTTTACAGAGTTCCTTTGCACATTATGGGAAAATATAACCGATTGTGATTTGTGAGAAATTTCCTTTTGTTTCATTTTTGCATATTCAAATAAAGGGTTTGTTTTCTAGCTGCGCTCGGCATCACCAAAGTGAATCACCTCCAAAGAGAGAGGTGTGAAACCCAAAAAATGGACACGTGGGAAAAATCAAATAATTTCTAGTCTTAGTGTGCTCATGAGATAATTTTCAGTTATGAGCGTTAAAATCTCAACTCCAGTGAACTTAAGGAACAAAAGAAAAATGCATTGGCTCACTCTGCCTCTGTCTCTCTTCTCCTTGATCATTATCTTCATGCTCTCCTGCTGCCACGGCTCTCCTGTCTTGGTGTAGGACCCTAGCCAGCAGCAGCGTGGGGCCCATACCAATAGCTGCACTATCGGAGAAAAATAGAATGTTCCGCCTCCAAGTTCCAGTTGTATTTTTCATACTTGGGCCAATCTTGGGTCAAGTGGATGTGGGGGTGTGGGCCCAAGACCAGAAGTGGTGAAGAGAGAGGAATTCCAGGAAAACAGAATAAATAGCCTTGATATTTAGTATAAGGACAAAGTACTTTCATTAGCAAGAGTGTTTAAGAAATTCCATTAACTTTCGTTAATTTGAATGAGTATTTTTAGCTAAGCAATATAAGAAGAGGAAATGTTTGAGTTATTACTGAAACACCTCTTGCACTCTTATAGAGGACTACACAGTCTTAGACATTACCTTGGATGAAGGAAAAAAATGTTAATATGATCAATTTGAACAAATTTTAAAAATCACAATTTTTATTATGATTTGTAATTTGTGAGTAGCATAATAGGATATTTAAAATTAGAACTTGAATAATCTCTACTATTGAAATGGCTAAAAAACATGTTTTCGCCATACTACTTTTTTCTCAGTTATAGAAAATAAAAGAACGCTAACAATCACTATGCATTGCAAGCTCTGCTGTTCAGCCATCTCACTTTAGATTTTTCTAACACTCTGCACAACCAACGCCCAAGATTCAGTTGACTATAGCATTGCTCAGAGGAACAAGCAGGGAATCAGAAAGTCATGGGAATCTTTGACTATTGGTTTCTTCTTTAAAAAAATCTATATAATACTTATCATCTTACATGGCAAGATTACATTATTGTGAAAAATCATTTAGGTAATATATGGGATGATAAACTAATTATGCTTCATAAGTAATTTTTTTTTTATTATTTTGCCATAGCCTCAGAGAGGACATATTTACCTCCACCTGCTCCAATCTTCAGTCATCCTACACACTGAGAAAGAAACACTATAAATTGCATTACTTCTCTTCTGAGAGGACCTGTTGGGGCCCTTCTGTTTTCCTGCCAGATTCCCTATCTGCCCTTCTCTACCCAGCTCTTTTTCTCAGAGATTGACCACATCAACCATCTCCCTTGTCCACTGACCCCCAGCTGGATTTGACCAATGGAAAGCGCCAAGAGGAGATGAAGGAGAAGGGAAAGACTGAGTTCAGGGGATTCATCTCCTGCTTCTTTATGTCCCAGCCTGGCTGCTTGCATAGGGCAGAGGTCCAGCCCCTATGAGCCACTCGGGTCAATAGCACCCTCTCTGTTTTTAGGTCCCCTTATCTATCTGTTCACTCCTCATGGCCCGTCAGCCTACAGGTGTTAACAGTCAATGCAAATGCCATCCTTGGATGGAAGCCTGGGGCCTCTGCTGGAAGCTAATGCTTTCAAGAGCCCCGCTCTGATTATCCTCTGCTGAAGCTTCTACCCACATCTCCAAGGCCAACAAGATGGGCCCACCCAGAGCCTGCTCTCTCCCTGGCTGCACCATTCTCAGGGCCTCGGAATTACCTGTTCACCCTGGCTTACAACTACTCCCAGGACTACCGCTGTACATATGTGTCAATAAGGTGGTGATTTCATTCGTCTACTGTATTTGTTATGATGATAGTCAACAAAATATATGAACTGCCAAGATAATTGATAAAATATTTGGTAATAAAATATGTTCATTTTACAGAGACGGATATTAAGTCTTAAAGATTTCCAGAATCTTTCACGGGGCCATACAATAAATAATAACTGAAGAAGCTATTTTTAGATCTCAGGTTTTCTGACCATGAGTCCATTAGATTCAGATAGCAGCTTCAATGTCCAAAACTAAGATACGTGTATTTGTGTTAATCTTAGAATTGGCTATGATATTTTACAAGTGGAAATTTATATTTTAATATTTGCAGTGGCATTTATCTTATTTTACTGGTTTGCTAAAATGCCATAACAAGTATGTAACATTATTTTAAGCAACTTTATAGAAATATAATACCAACGAATGACTTTACAGAAATACTTATTGAATAGAATTTCCACTTAGTATTAAGGAAATGCCTTGGTTCAGCAACATCCAGTAAGTGAGCACATAAATAATTGCTTATTAAAGACTTTATATGTGGGATATTACAACCTCTACATATTAGCAATTCAATAATGAAAACATTATGATTTACTTGCCACTACCATTAGTAATTGACACCATGGATTATATAATATTACTTCCTGTCAGTAATTTTGATTGAAGTAATGGAGATGTGGCCAAGAAATATACATTTATAACTTTATGTGAATACAGTACAATTACTGTGAATGGTTGATGAACTCTTTAACTTTTTGATACTCATTGACAAGCATATTAAATTTCATTCTACCGCATCTGTCAGGGGAAATACAAAACTCTATTTACTGGGCCAATTAGAGAGAGAAAGAACATTCAATCAAATTTATGGAAGGTCTGAATAAGTTATATACCATTTATCCTTGGACAGGGCAAGTAAATGTTCTTAGTCTTTTGCACTTTTGATATAGGAAAGTAACTGAGAAAATGATGAAGAGTTCATGGCAAAAGATACATTTGCAAGGTCATAACATATTGGAGGACTCTCTGATGTAGACAACCTGAAGACCTGACCCTCGACGGAAAGAATGGCCAAGATCTCCACGAGGCCCAGAGGATCCACAATATCATTATGTAAATAAGGT
>NW_006293001.1:4469373-4492973 GCF_000327345.1 Myotis davidii | reverse complement strand
ACGACATTTTTATTTTATTTTTCTCTATTCTGCCTCTTAAAATATTTTATGATGGCAGTTTCTAGAGTTGTACCATGTTGTTTACATTCAGTCCCTGGATACATCAAAACACTGACACAGCATTTCCTTTAAACTGTAGTAATGGAAGCAAATATGTATTTTTGGGGTGTGCGTGTGTGTGTATGTGTGTGTGTGTGTGTGTGTGTGTGTGTGTGATGTCTATGCTATAGAAGGAAAGGAGGGGAGAGAAACAAAGGCTTTTTTTTAAAGGCATACCCAATTTCCCTTTAAAGGGCCTTGCTCAGTGATTTGATTGGCCCTTTCATGACGGTCATTGTGTTGGTCTGAGCCATGCTGATCTGCCTTTGGATGCAAAGCTGGGATCCTCTTAGGCAGGAGATTCTAAGGACTGCACAGGGAAGCGCAGAATCAACTGCAAGATCTGCTTCAAAAGGCTGCCTGCCTTTTAGACAATGGAGATTGCAACCAGAAAACTCAGGAAAGATTGGTAAGGAACTTAGTAAATTTGTCACAAAAATAAAAACTTTATTATGAAACAAAAAATTCTAGGCAATTGCCCAACAGATGAAAGATTAGTGTTTGGGAACATAGCATCACAGTATATGCGCTAATAATATTTATCATAAATTCCCATTACTGTCTCAGTGTTACCCAATTAGAGTATACTAAAACATTGCCTTTTGGTGGCCAGTCTTCAGACACGAGCAAGAGTATGAGTTTGGGCGCAGGGGGTACCAGAATTTCGATGTATTAAGCCAGCACAAGAATAAAACAAAACAAAACAAAACAAGCAGAAATACCTGGCCTTTTGAATCCTGGTAGGAGTAGGTTCACATCAACTGCCCCGAAATACCCAGTTCTACTACCACAGGTCTGGTTGGAGCCTCACACCCCAAGGGGTTCAGACATTAAGTCCGGAGTCCCCAAATCGGCATCATTGAATTGGCTCTTTGAAGCCATTCCCACTTTGCTGAGGTGAGGAAAAAGCCCTTTTCACGTCCCACGCTTGAAGACAGGGATGAGAGCTCAGCTTACAGACAACGGTCTCCAGAGAAATTTTCCTTCTCAGCTCTAGAGTACCCACTCTTCCCTGGCTGGAGGAAGATGATCCCTAGTACGGGCAAATAAATAGCTTTAGCATGGCAAGTCTCTTAGCATGGCAAGACACGTTTAGGTGGGCTAAAAGCGAATGCCTTCTGTTTTCTTTCATGTAACCCTAAATTTTTAATGAGGTACCTTCATGCATACTTTTGTGTTGATAATTAAAATTTTTATCTTATATTTAAATAGTTTCAAAAGATGGCATTAGAACAAAACCGGTCTCATTACTCTCGTAATATATGCAATGAAATCTATCAGAGCAATGTGATACTCAACACTATCCTTTTAAAATAGATGAACAAGATCTCTCACAGTTGGAAATTTTACATCTTCTTTTTACTCCTTGATTTAAAGTGTCATCCCCAATTCCTCCACAGGGGCTTTGCCTAAAGTAGTACATTTAAAGTTTGAAATTATTTTCCCGATCACCCCGTCAGGCTTTTCTGGGACTAAAACATGTGTATAAATCAAAATATAATTTAACAATCTGCAAGTTTCCAAGTATTTAAAAATATTCTGGATGAAATCCTCATTAAAATTATGATTACTATATAATTGATCAAGAAGAACAAACTCTCACTGTTTCCAGAGTTCCTGACAATCACACTCTTCAGAAAAATGCTATCTCCAGGTATTCAGAGTTAATCTACTCTCCTTACCAGTGATTCCAAGATGCTCAAATTTATACTTCTAGGGCAGGGGTCCTCAAACTTTTTAAACAGGGGGCCAGTTCACTGTGCCTCAGACCGTTGGAGGGCCGGACTATAGTTTTTAAAAAAAAATTATGAACAAATTCCTATGCACACTGCACATATCTTATTTTGAAGTAAAAAACAAAACGGGAACAAATACAATATTTAAAATGAAGAACAAGTAAAGTTAAATCAACAAACTTACCAGTATTTCAATGGGAACTATGGGCCTGCTTTTGGCTAATGCGATGGTCAATGTCCGGTTCCATATTTGTCACTGCTAGTCGTAACAAGTGATGTAAGTGTGCATCAGTTAGTCTGGATCTGGTTGGAGATTTCAGAAGTTTCATTCTGGAAAAAGGCTCTCCTAACTTCAAAAAAAGTCCCTACTTACTTCAAAAAAAAAAAAAAAATAGACCTCCTAACTTCAAAAAATAAATAAATCCTAACTTGTTCTTACCTCAGTCTTCAGACAGCAGCAGGCTCTGCACAGGCAAGCTTATGACTTGCCCAATCACACCCGAGACTGAGAGGAGGAGTCGAGAGACAGAGAGAAGGAGGGGAGTCGGAGAGTGCAGGGCACATTCCACACATGCGCACTGTGGCCCGGGATGAGTCGGCTGCTAAGCAGGACAGGCAGTGATGGCAAAAACACCCAGCGGGCGGGATAAATGTTTTCAGCGGGCGACATGTGGCCTGCGGGCTGTAGTTTGAGGACCGCTGTTCTAGAGGGTGGCCTTCAGTGGTTCTGTGAGGCTTTCTTATGTTAATGATCTATTGTACGTTTTATCATCTAACTGCTCTTTACATGTATGTTCAAGCTGTTTCATTTTCCTTTTAGATCCTTTAAGGGCATACATTGTATCACAACATCTCTGTATACACCTCTAGTGTTTGGACAGTTTTGAAAAGGCAGGAACTTAATTGTCTCCAGGACACAACTTAGTTACTATTAACAACTCCCTAACTAATTGTTCCTTGGTTCTTACAGCCTACAAACACTTGTTTCTGCCCGGGATCCCAGGGAAGACGAATGAATATTAGTGCTCTAAGACTCTTTGGCAGCACTGCCCCAAGTTTATATCACATTTCTTCCCGCATTTGCTACTATAAACTCTTAAGCACACAGAACGGAAGGTACTCATTGTTAGAGCTCTTATGAATTATGTGTTTTTCAAGTAGATATGCAATTAACAGGTATCCCCACTTCATCATTTTGGTGGCCCCAGAAGAATTACTGTGTCTTTCACCTTGTGGTTCAAATGAGTTCAAAAGAGGAAGATAGCATTACATGATGGAAAGGGCCTCATGAGCTCAATTAGATTAATAGATAGACACTCACCTTAATCCAGTTCCACAGTACCTAAGGCCTGCTGCATAAATAACAAACTAGTAAACATAGACCACATCATAGCCAGAATTCACTTTTGTTTGACATGCATTCCCAACTAAATGTGGGGAAAGAAAATGATAACCATTACTATTTATTGAATATTTAATATGTATAAAATCCTATGTATAGATTATCTCATGCTGATATTAATCTTATGGCACTGTTATGGGCCTCATTTTAAAAAATAGGGAATTGAAATTCAGATAAAATAAATTGTAATGAGTAAACTTGTATGGGCAGAATGTTCAGATAGTTCATACTTACATATGCCTCTCCTTCGTACTCCTACCTGATATCGGTATAGATGGGCAGAAATATAAAATACAGTATATGCTTTCAACCAAAGGGTCAAAATTGGAGGTGTGATAATTTCTGAAAATCTCCTCTCAAGTTTCAAGGGTCTCAGAGAACTGATAGTGTTTAAGTGACTTCAGTGGCAGTGTATCATCCTTGGAGGATTGAAATTGATTTTCTTCACTTACCCAGGGAGAATCCCAGCCGGCGCCCCCTGCCGGTTGGTTGCCTAGGAGTGTGCGGCCCGCTAACAGCTGTGGATGTGAGCGCTGGGCTTTGAGAGGCTCAAAAATGGGAGCAGCAGGGCTCGCATCCTGCTGCATTGTTTTGAAATTATTCTGCCAGACTGTACTTCCATTTCAGTTCATTCTCCTTCTCCGTGTGCTGCCGCATGGCCTAAACTTGCTTTTCTGAACTTCTGAGAAACAAAAATTGGTTAGCCACTAGCTCATGTTATTTGTACTATAAAAGCCCTGGGCTGGAATTTTGCAAACAAAGCTGAAATCTATATGGGCTGCGCTGTGTTCACTATCCTCTAGAAAGCGACCATAATTATCAAAAGTTGAAGAACGCCCCCCAGGCGCTGGTCAGTCAAGCTTTCAGAGCAATGATTGGTGATGGCAAAGCAACTTCATCCTGGAAGCAGCAAGGCCCTCTGGGAAGCTAATGAGGATAAGCTGCAGGGCCCTCCGTTTGCAGAGGAGCCTTCCAAGACCCTGAGAGAGGGGCCTAGCAGTGTGTTTATATGGCCACCTGCTTCTGCCAAATTCAAAATAAAGGCCTTTAGCTTCAATTGTTTGAAGAGTCATGCTTCCTCTCCACACTTCCTAGATGCCTGGTAGCATAGGAAAAGCCATCGGCATTTGGGTGATTTGGGTTAAGACACCTTGACTTGGAGATGCCCATCGTTTGGGCTTCCTGGGCTATATCGATGTAATTCTCAGGCATGTCTGTGTGCAGTGAAGTCCTCACTGTTCCATGTAAAAACAGCTCCCGGGGGGCTCCTATGACCTCCTGTGCCAGCCCACCTAGCTTTGTGACAGCAAATGCAATTGTCCTTGTGGAAAACAGTTATAATAAGACTTTCAAATTCGTCAGCAAAAAATAGAATCTCAAACATCCAGTGAATATAAAACATATCTCCTGTCAGGAATATACTTAATAATGTAACATATTGGGTTCTAAACACACCACCCTATATAGTCCTTCCAATTTCTTTTTTATGGAAATCACACAAAATAGCATTTATCACAATAGTCAAGTTTATAGGGCACAAGCTATAGCAGGAACAACAGAAAGGTTATTTGTAAAAAATTCACATAGAAATGAAACTTGATAAAGTTTCCAAAAACTTGGTGATCCTAGTGTTTCTAAAATATTACCAATAAGGATTTGTGAAGATGAAAAAAATTTTCTAAACTATCAATATGATGGAAACACTTTGCCTCTTTATAGGACAAACATGTCTATATTTTAATAGAGACTATTAATATAATTCAGTGCTTTTATAGCATCATATTCATAGAGTATTTATCCAAAAACTAAAGGAAAACATAGGAATGCCAGAAAATTAATTAGTAAAATACATAAAATTGGAATTTTATTTTTCCAGCATTGTGAGGATGCTGTATTTGACCATGGTTTTGAACTTATAAATTGTCCCGAAGCTTTTCTTTTCTTTTTTTATCATTTTAAGTAAACTTGCACCCTTAAACAGGTCCATTACTCCTAACGTTTGGGGGACTAAGAAAGAGTACAATGGAAATACATCTATATCGCATGTTTTAAATATGATAACTGTAACATAGAGCATGTCCTTCCCCCTTGACCATCATACCCCCATAATGATAAATTACAGGAAATGTTAAAAAACATACTGTTTTTAGGTGACTGGAAGTTAGGCAAAGGCGAAAGAGGACTGAAATTATTGTACACAGCTGGGTATTCTATTAATGGAATAATGATTTGGACGTGATAGTTACATAAAGATACGTATAATTCATCTATTATTGAAAACACTATGTATATTATAACAACCAAGACTTTTAATAATTTTTATAATTTTTATTTTATTGATGATGATGTCATATTATCAACATTTTTGAGTATTTTATAATTTTTTTTAAAAAATTCAATTTGGAGAAACTTTGCTCTCTTGGGGCAGTAGTGACTGAAATTGTCAGTAAGCATCTTAAAAAATACTTAGCTTCAGAAGTAAAACTTGAATTTTGACTATCATGTTCAAACATTATAAGGAGTCAGTCATATGTAATACATTATTGGTTATTGCAGAAAATATTATGAAACATTTTAAGTTTATCATATAAATAGCTCCTTCGTAATTGTAATTTAATCATCTTCACCCATATAGTGAGTCGAGAATCTATATTTACTTTAAGTATTTGTATCTCTCTCTATATATATAATTTGTATATATACAAATTGAAGAACAATATGAATTGTTTAATATTGAAAAATGTTTCCCAGCTGTCATTGAATACAAATGTTGTGAACATCATGCTGATCTTAAGAATATGAATGGAAGAATAAGGATGAGCGAACCCTTGGCATTACCTGAAACGGTACTTTAAGAAGCTGGACTCTCTTGCAATCATGCTTACTCAGAGAAATCAGTTTTTTCTGTTACCCAAGTAACTTTGCTTCTCAGAGCCTCTTCAAACTCTAAAGCAATGCCCATCCCAGATGTTGACATTAGCAAATCCCCCCCCCCCCCCCCCCCCGCTTTTTAAGGATATAGAACATCAGATGTGGATATGGCTTTCCCTGTGGCCTGTAAGGTGTTAGCTGTGAGCGCACATGTGTTTGGGTTTACAGGCTGTTCTGTGTTAGTGCTGAGTGTCAGATCCCAAGTGACAGAGGATCTGGGTTCTTTAATAAACTCGTGTGTGTGTGTGTGTGTGTGTGTGTGTGTATACAGAATAGGGGCTCCTCTTTTCTAGGTTTAAGGGAAACATTGCTATTGTATCTAATTTTATATTTATATTTTTTCTTAAAGTGGGCCCCAAAATGTTTAAGCTTCAACATTCACAAACTTAGACTTACCCCTGAAGAAAATTTCTGGGTAAACACTGCAGATCATATACATATGTGTTCACTATAACTCTTTTCTAAAAAATGCCTAACTAGTGATTTTTACTTAAAGTTATAAACCCATGAGAGAAAGTACTGAAATGAATCCAGCAACAACAGAATTTGGAAAGTCAAAAAACAGATGTGTGAGTCGTAACTGAATTAGTAGTCAAGATAAGATGAAAACTTAAGGTGTCAGTCAACCTTGAAGCCATTTTCTTTCACATCTAACATCCATCTCCTCAGACAATTCTACTGGGTCTACCTTCAAAATGCATGCAGAATCTCATCATTGCCCACCATCTTTACTAGGGCTAGCTACTGTTGTGGGTTAACCTGTGGTCCCCAAATGATAATTTTTGAAGTCCTAACCTCTGGTACCTATGAATGTGACCTTATTTGGAAATAAGGTCTTAGTAGATGTAATCAAGTTAAGATGAAGTCATACTGAAGTAGGATGGACCCGAAATCCAATGACTGACATAGTCTTAAGGAAAAAGGGATTAGGAGTTACGCCACACAGACAGAGAAATGGTCAAGTAAAGACAGAGGTAGAAATTGGGGTTATGCTTCCATAAACCAAGGGACACTGAGTTTCTAGCAAACACCAGAAGCTGGAGGAGAGAAGAAGGAATTCTTCCCAATAGCCTTCAGGGGGAGCAGAGTCTCACTGAAGCTTTGATTTTGTAGTGCCGGCGTTCTTGTTCCAGCCTCTAGAAGGGTCCGCAATCTGGAGAAGGCTGTGTGTAACTTAATAAAGAGTCCAGAGACGAGGCATAATTTTGAAAGGCATATTGGGGGGTCAGGGAAGCCTCACTAAAGAAATTAAGATCTCCTTGTCTCAGGACCCTATGCTTTTTATTAACACAAATTGTCCTGAGGTGAGGCCGAGATATACACTTCAAAGGGTCAGGTTTTGTATTGTCAGACTGGAAGAATTTGCCTATGGCTGTTCAGGTGTTTGGCCAGTAGTAGGCAATAACATGTAGATTAAGATGCCCAGAGCTGTCTGGCAGCAAGATAGCAATTTAAAGCAGCGGTTCTCAACCTGTGGGTTGCGACCCCTTTGGGGTCAAATGACCCTTTCACAGGGGTCGCCTAAGGCCATCGGAAAACACATATATAATTACATATTCTTTTTGTGATCAATCACTATGCTTTAATTATGTTCAATTTGTAACAATGAAATTGGGGGTCATCACAACATGAGGAACTGTATTAAAGGGTGGCAGCATTAGGAAGTTTGAGAACCACTGCAAAGCATCCTTTTCAGGTTTGGGGAAATGCCCTTCAGCCACCCCAGATTCAGCCCTGCTGTCATGCTGGAATTGGCTTCTGGCTTTGTAGCCCCCAGAAAGCCAGAGATTAAATGTTCATCATTTAAGATACACAGTTTTGGTAATGTGTTACGGCAGCTCCAGGAAAAAAAAATATAGCTACCATTAGTACTTGCCTGGATTAATGAAGTAACTCCTGACTATTCTGCCACTACCCTGGCCCTTCTTTCACTCTATTTTCAACATGGCAGCAGTGATCTTCCTAGAATATAAATCATACCATGTTGTTTCTGTGCTTACCAGCCTGTGTTGGCATTCTATTTCCTTCAGAGTGAAAGCCATTGTCTACAGTGCCAGCTGTGGGCAAACTACGGCCCACGGGCCGGGTCTGGCCCGTTTGAAATGAATAAAACTAAAAAAAAAAAAAGATTGTACCCTTTTATGTAATGATGTTTACTTTGAATTTATATTAGTTCGCACAAACACTCCATCCATGCTTTTATTCCGGCCCTCCGGTCCAGTTTAAGAACCCATTGTGGCCCTCGAGTCAAAAAGTTTGCCCACCCTTGGTCTACACAGTGGTATACAAGGCCCTCCATAATCAGGAGGCCTCAACTCATTCCACAAAAGCCGCACTGGCCTCCTAGCCATTCATGAAGCACATAAGGTATGTTCCCACCTCAGAAACTTGGCAGGACTGGTTCCCTCTGCCTGCTATACCCTTGCCCCATGTAGTCTCTTGGATAACTCTCTCACTTCCATCAAGTCTTCAGCCAAGTTCACCCTCTCACTAAGACCTCTCATTACTATCTTTATGAAACTACCACCTGCCTTTCATCTCCTGGCCCTCTCAATCCCCTTACCCTATTTAATGTTTTTTTCATGACACTTACCAGTCCCTAACTTGTTAAAATAATTGGCTTAGTTATTATGTGTCTTGTTTATTGACTGTTTCTTATACTCTTTAAACCCCTTGAGGAGAGGGAGTTTTGTTTTGTTTACTGTGATATCTCAAGTGCCTAATCCCTGCCTGGCACATGATAATAAATATTTGTTGAATGCATTTGTTGTATTGATTTAAGAATCTCAAAAGCATGTTAATCTCTATCAGAGAAGTCCAGAAATACCAAAAAACTCCAGAAGAGCAGAACTTCTAGAAATAGTAAGCTTTGGGGACTGAGACGCCATGTAAATTGCTAAATATTTATCAGGGCTTGTTGTGTGCAAGGCATTTTGGAGTGCTGGGAAAACATAATGCCATTATTATTGGTGCAGTATCACAATGAGAGATCCAGGACCAAAATTAGCACTTTTGTTTGGTGATCAGAGAGGACTGGGACAAAGAGATTTTGTGATTTAAGCAAAATCAAGCCATTAGCAAGAAAGTCCCACTGTGGCAATACTTCTCCTCTGGACCCATATTCCTCTGGGAAGTTGGCGTTGATGACGTTTCTGGTCTTATTTTTGTCTAATCAAGAGCCCACCTAGGAATTCCCATGGTTTATTAAATCAAAAGAGACAGATTACATTTGACGTTTTCTCAAAACATTTTGAGGTTTCCCCCCCTCCTTGTCTTCACCCAGACATTTTATTTTCAGCTAGTGAAGGGGGGGCAGGAGTTCAAGATGACTCCAGAAAGCTTATTGGCTCAGGCAATTACTTGATTTCCTCTCCTTGAAAATGTCATGTACATTTTAAGTACATTGACAAGCAAGTTTGAAATGCTTGTTACATTTGGAGATGCTACAAAATGCAGTCTGCAAGGAAAAATGGATCATTGGATTAAAAGCTGTTATTAGGTCCAATCTTTGTGATTTTTTTTTCAACTTTCAATGTAAAAACCACACTCTCCTCACCTATTCTCACTTCCTAAAGTTTTCTGAGACTCATTGTAATAGTTCATATTCTCTCAACTGCCAACAATAGAAACTCCAATTAAAATTGACTGAAACAGTATAGAAATGAATATTTTCACATTAGAAACCCGTGGATTCCACTTAAGTAAAGTCAGATGTTCAAAGTCATTACCATCTCTTTGCATTTCCATGTTTGCAGGTAGTGCCTTCCTTTTATAAGTGGTAAGATGACTCCAGCAATTCCAGGAGGTACATTTGGACATGACAATAACCAGAAGAAAAGAAGTCATTTCTTCTTATGGGTCCCTAGGAGCAAAACAAAACTTCCCAAAAGCCACTCCAACCAACTTCTCTTTACATGGTATCCTTAGATCAAATGTTCATTTTTTAATTAATCGCAATTATGATTGCATGATGTTAAAAATATGGAATGGAATAAATAAATGACTGTTGGGGAATTAATCACACTACTATCTTCATAGTTTTTTCACTTGTTTCTGATTGGCCACCTGTTCTTGACTCAAATTATTTTACCTCATTTTTTAAAAAAATATATTTTATTGATTTTTTACAGAGAGAACGGGAAAGGGATAGAGAGTTAGAAACATGGATGAGAGAGAAAGATTGATCAGCTGTCTCCTGCACACCCCCCACTGGGGATGTGCCTGCAACCAAGGTACATGCCCTTGACCGGAATTGAACCTGGGACCCTTCAGTCCGCAGGCCGACGCTCAATCCAGTGAGCCAAACCAGCTAGGGCAATTTACCTCATTTTAAGTTACAGTAAGTAAAAACAGTAAAAGCCAAACCACCATAGACTGTTATTCTTTTAATCTCACAGTGACTTTGTGTGCTAGGTACTGTTGTAATTCTCATTGTACAGATGTCGAAACTGAAGACTTAAATAACTAGGCCACCTTTGTAAATCAAGTAGGCCATACTCAACCAGTTTTACACAATACCTCTTACAAAATTTGTGGAGACCTCCTCTCTTGAGTTGAAACTAGCAAATTAATTTGAGAACATTTGTGAAAATTCCTATAATAAAACATAAATCCCCTCTTATGATAGCAGTATTTCAAGGGTTCATTCTTAGCACATACCATCTAAGGGGGAAAAATAAATTCTAGGCACAAAATTGTTGGAAAAAGTGCTGGGCTATGACTTAATGGGGTAAGATTTGAGTTACATTTTGAGACAAAGTGAGGGAAGGTGCTAGAAAGAAAGGACTTCAGTTTCATTAGAGATGAAATAGAAAAGACAGAAGCCTAGGAGTTTATTCTCACTGCTCCCAGGTACCTCCTCTGGGAGAAGCAATGCGATTATTACTTATTAGCTCCATTTTACTGTCACAGAAATTAAGACAGTAAAAAGGATAAGTTTTTCTAAAGTCTATCTAGAAGTTCAAACCTAGGTCAATTTTATTCCAAAGCACATCCCTTCCTCCACCTACTCTCACCAAGGATTTTCTTTGGAAGCAAAATGAATACAGTGAAATGAAGGATGGGTAAAAAAGTTAAAGATTCGCTATAGAAATGCAAAATTGATTGCACAATTGAGTTTGATATGTGCCCCAGCAAGGTTGGCCCAAATTCAGGGAGAATAATAATACTATTCCCAAGGTTGACAGGAAAGAACCAATATCACCTTTTTCCTAGGTGTTTGGAGTTGGTTGGGACTTTCTATGAAATGAGTGGAGGAAACATCAGGCAAGGGCTCAGCAATACCAAGTTTGCAGAACTTGAAAGAAAAAGCCTCAGAAAGTACGAAAGAGAAATTCTAGTTTGTTTTTATAAATGCTTTACCCTAGATTTTTTATCCAATTCACCAAGTTATATAGAGAAATTAAAATGTATGTTTCTCCCTACACCCAAGTCTGCCCTACCTGTTAATTTACAATCAAATGTTATGTTAGCTTTCCTGAAAGGAGCATTTTAAACCAATTTATATTTTTTAAGTCGACGGTCTGTCTACTATTAAATTGAAAACATTCTGAAAAAGTTACAAAAGGAATTTGTGGGTCCTTTCTTTTTCCTGGGGATGACTGTGGAGGGCCAGATTTATTTGAGTAAAACTGCTCCACCCCTAAGGGAGACAGAGCAAATTTGCTCACTCCTAGACTGGGAAAAGAAACATTTAATAGAGTTCTTCCTATCTAGTCAGAGAGCACGGTGTAGCTCTAAGTTAGAATTAAAGGAGTTGTTTGCATTTCCACTTCATGGTCTTGTTAGCTTTGTCCTATTAGAAACAATTTCTATTAATGAACTAAGAAGCAGATGGACCTCGACAGCAGAGCAAAGCATTGTTTTTAAGATGTGAGAAAAAATTAATTGAAAATGTCATCTAGAATTTGAACTTAGCAAGTACTAGCCTTCTTCTTACATATTTAACATTTTAAATAAATACATTGCTGACACAGGTTTATTTGATACCATTAAGAGCTAACTTATGAAAGGAAGGAAAAAAAGATAGTGCTTATATATAGGTTGTCCTAGAAAAAAAGTATACACACTTTGGATAATTATGAAGGCAGTGTTTATTAAAATACATTCATTTACAAAATGTAATAGAAATCAGCTGCTAAAGTGTGTACATTTGTTGGGGACACCCTGTATTCTTTTGTAATAAAAAATATTATGGTGGTTAGTTTTCTGTCCATTTTGCTTCTGTGTCCAAACAACACAATTAAGGAAATTGGAACACTATGGAGTTTTCTCACAAATTATGTAGTTCACACTCATTTAGTGGTAGATGCTGGGAAGGGAGAGAGGAAAACAATTTTAAATATGTAGGGGTTTTCATCTGCTATTTCACTTGAGAAGTTTATGTAGTTCCTGCTAGCACCCTAGCCTTGAAAGCATTTAAATAATGCTTAAATATACATATACGACACAAAAATTATCCTCAATACAACAATTTTATTTACACACAAAGCCATGTACTCTCTATTTTATAGGTAGTTAAAGGGATTTTTTAAAGCAATTTTAACTGACTTTTGTTTAAGTGCTATTTAAAGCCTGAACCAAAATCTTTAAGACATATTTTTCAAGTCAAAAATATATATATTTTTAAAAAGCTGTCAGTGCCCTAGCTGGTTTGGCTCAGTGGATAGGGCATTGGCCTGCAGACTGAAGGGTCCCAGGTTCAATTCTGGTCAAGAGCACATGCCTGGGTTGCAGGTCTGATCCCCAGTAGGGGGTGTGCAGGAAGCAGCTGATCAATGATTCTCTCTCATCATTGATGTTTCTGTCTCTCTCTCTCCCCCACTCTCCTTTCTTCTCTGAAATCAATATATATATATATATATATATAAAGCTGTCAGTTATAATGAAAGAAGAGTCTACTGAGTTTGGGCTTCTGGACCTATCTGTTAATATTTTATATTAAAAATAAATTATATACATAAAAAAAGACAGTATTTTATAGTCAACTTTTAAGACATATGTATTCAAATATACAAAGGCCTGAAAATCAATGAACATACAAAAGTGATTCAGGAATGTCCATTATTATAATATGTTCTCAACTGAATTTCTTTCAATGGCAGGGAAATAACACACGCCATTATCAGTTCATAATTTCCACACTAATACTTGTGAGTGCTAATAAAAAGAACAGGGTCAGATTCAGTTTTTCTTGCTGCAATAGCAAAATTTAGAGTCAGATATAGGAGAGAAAATGAGAGAGAACTAATAGTGATAGTAAGAAAATAGAAGAGCCAGTTGGTCTAATAATTCATACTTCTGTATCAGCTGATATATTTTCCTTTGACTTTATTATAAGTTTATTAATTATATTACTTCCTATATTTCCATTGTATCAAGGAACACTGCTTTGTTGACATACATGCCTAAGTGGAAAGTAAAAATTTGGGGGTCAAATTCTACCATTCACACTAGGAAACCACCTTACATTTGAACGCTCATGAAGTCTTTCATATTACACTTATTTTCTCTGTTTTTTAGAAGCAGAATAGTATTTATTTCCATTTTCAAACCCTCTGCACATTAGAACCACCCAAGAAACTTCTAAATATGCAATGCAGAGGGCTGTTTTCCAGAAATTCTCATTTAATTGGGTCTGAGATAGACCTTGGGCACTGGAAAAAATGGAAGCTTCCCAGGTGGTTGTAATGGTGTAATGGGTGGAAAACTACTGCAGGATCTCAATATGAGTTTTGGACATGTAACGGGGTCACCATGTAAAAACAAGTGTAAAGAGGGAGAGAAAGTTAACATAGATCTAGTAATGGTCACTGTGGGTATGACTATGATTATCAAGTATAGGATGCCATGGAAAGCAGCCTTTTAAAGATGATTTTTAAAAATATACATTAAGTGATTAAATTGCAAATAGCTTGACTATAACTATAGGGTGACTCAAAAATGTATATACACACACACTTCGAATAATTATAAATGCAGTGTTTATTAAAATGCCTCTCATTTTCAAAATTGAGCTATCAGCTGTTAAAGTGCATACATAGTTTGGGACACCATGTATATAAGAGAACAATAATAACAATGTTAAGAATATTTATTGAGTACCTAAGATGGACAATGAATACAAAAATAGAATTATACTGAAGTTATACAAATGGGTACTTGAGACTTGAGAATTATACTGAAGTTATACAAATGGGTACTTGAGACTTGGTCCAGTAAAATCATTACACAAAGAAACTAAATGTGATTAATATCAAAAAAGGAAACATGACTTATAGCTTATTTGCAACAGCCTTATGGATTTCAGTACCTGCCTAAGAATTCACATGCTTATAAGTAAACTAGAGCCCCAGTGCATGAAATTCGTGCCCTGTGGTGGGCGGGGAGGTGTCCCTCAGCCTGGTCTGCATCCTCTTCAATCTGGGATCCACAGGGATCAGGCCTAAACTGGCAGTCGGACATCCCTCTCACAATCCGGGACTGCTGGCTCCCAACCGCTCACCTGCCTGCCAGCCTGATTCCCCTAACCACTCCCCTGCCAGTCTGATCGATGCCTAACTGCTCCCCTGACTGCCTGATCGCCCCCAACTGCCCTCCCCTGCCAGCCTGGTCGCCCCCAACTGCCTTCCCCTGTCAGAGGTGACATGCGAACTCATTTTTTTGGTTGATTTTTCTTTGTTAAATGGCATTTAAATATATAACATAAATATCACAAATATAAGTCTTTGTTTTATTATGGTTGCAAATATCAAAAAATTTCTATATGTGACACGGGACCAGAGTTAAGTTAGGGTTTTTCAAAATGTTGACACGCCGAGTTCAAAAGGTTCACCATCACTGATGTAGGATGTGATATACACCACAACAATAGCACTATGGTTTAATCTTAGTTATTAAAAAATGACTTAAGATACAAATTATCAATTCAAAATTGATATTAATGAATATAATCAATATTTTATCTTTCCATTCTCTGAAAGTTATTCCAAACTAATGTTTTAGCTACTCAACACTTTTTATAATGACTTAGCATTTTATTAATAAAGAATGCTGAAAAGTTGAAAACATTAGGCATTGAATTTGTCAGTTGTATGTTGAATGAATGAATGGAGAACATAAAAAACTGTTTTTTATTTTTCCTACATGAATATTATGGGTTTTTTTCAGCATCATATTATCTCAGTGACAATCAGAGTATCTGAAAATAAATTTATTAATGTGACAACAGTTCTGAGCAAAGCCACTTGTCTGTTTATACCTTGTTCTGTTTCATTTGCCCTATGAGAGATTAATGTCACCTAGCAATACTAGCAAACACATGCTTCATTGCTATGCGTCAGGCACTATTCTAAGCATGGTACATATATTAGCTCATTTAAGAACCTCATTCGTAATAAGGGTTCAGCTAACATAATATGGATCATCATTATTTATGAAGTCTAAAACAAATACTTTTAGGCAGAACTGATTAGATCCAATTGGTTTCCAGGAAATGTATATCAGAAAACTAAATCATTAATTGTATTTTAAATATTCAGAAGTGGTTTGTTTGACAAAAGTAGTTCCAAAGATGTTATTCATAATGATCTAACCCTTTTGATGAGTTCAAGAATGACTCTGCATCCTAATTTTTTATCTTTCTCGTGATTTTTCTCTTTTTCATTTTTTCACCACCCCCTCTAATGAATAATCTTTAACAATGAGGCCACAGTTGACTTCTTGTTTCTGTTGTCTTGGCCATACCATCCACTTCCTATAATCTCAATGGTGTTTTGGATCAGAACCAATCACCCACTTGATTCAAACTTTCAGAAGATGCCCCGGCCACTGCAATATGCTTTTGCTGTCTCCTATCCCTGTTCCCACAGTCCAGTCCTCTCAAGCTCTTTTATTGTCTGTCCCTTCTTCCAACCTTGCCCTGCCATTTTTCTTGTTTCCAAACTATCCATTGAGGTTAGTTTTCTACATTCCTTCCTCTTTAATTTAAATAAAAGGGCCAATGAAAGTCTTTCTTAGTAGAAAACTTATGCCAGTTTCCTTTAGCTTTATTCTTATTTGAGAAATTGTTATGTATTGAATATACCTACCCCCTCACCAATTCATATATGGAAGTCCTAACACATAGTACCTCAAATATGAACCATTTGAAAATAAGGTTGTTGCAGGAGTAGTTATTTAAGTTAAGATCCTACTGGAAGAAGGTGGAGTCCCATTTGACTGGTGTGCTTATAAAAAGTATACGTTAGGATGCACATCTGCACACTAGGAAAACACCATATGAACATGACAGCAGAGATCAGGGCAATGCATCTATGAGCAAGGAATGGCAAATGCTGCCAGTAAACCATCAGAATCTAGGAGAGAGAAAAATATTTGGAACAAATTCTCCTTCACAGCCTTCAGAAGATACCAACCCTGCTGACACCTTGAGCTCAGACTTTTCGCCTACAGGAACTAGGAGACAAAAAATGTCTATTGTCTAAGACACCCACTTTGAGGTACTTTGTGACAGCAGCCTTAGAAAACTAATACAAAAACTAAATATCTAGCTACTTCACTACTGTATCTGTCCTTCCCTACCAGTCGACATGATGGGTACTTTGAACCAGCTGTCTTTAGAAATAAGTACAGTGAAAACACCCCATCACCTTCTGCAAGGGAGCTGAATAGGAGGATGAACAAGTCCCTGAGTCAAAGAATGGAGACTTAGCATCAAGTTTTCTTTCCCTCTCTTTCTTGCCATGCAAATTTGGGAATGATCTGGTTTTACCCAGCTGATTTCTTTATCTGTGAAATGAGATAGCAGCACACACTATTATTATGAGATAGTATAGTAAGAGTCTAGCTCTAGAACTGACATAGCTAAGTTCTCTGTCAGCTTCCCTACTTAATGCTGGTATAATCTCAGGGAAGTCCTGAGGTGCCTATTTCTTATTGTAACAGAATGAAATCCCTTGACTACAGGTATGGGCACTAGACCTAAGCGGAACCAGTAGGATAACATCTTCCTATTCATGGCAATTGGTTCACTGATGGACATGAGACCCAAGCCAGCCCAACAGGCAACTCTGCAGATGGAGTAGCTGGTAGGGGATGTGCTCTTTGGTCATGCTACCTTCATTGGGAAATTGAACACAACCACCTCCTGCCTATTAGGCCTTAAGCAAAGTCCTATGACCTCTCTAAGTCTGTTTTCCTTCTTTGTTTAAAAAAAAGGGGAGATGGGACAATCATATCTTATTCTTAGAACTTTTGTGTGATATAAAGTTTTTAGGACAGTGCCTGAAATGAACTATCATTAGTTCTATTATCATTCATGCCCTTCCCAAGCTGGTCATGTTAGAGATGGCCAGGAAAAGTCTCTTCATTCTCTCACATTCCAGAACTATTAGAATGTGGCTCCAGAGATGCCAGTGACACCACACCAGCAAAATCCAGCAAGACGTGGAAGTCCCAGAGATTCTCGGAGAGGGCTTTGGGAGTGTCTGTTCCTCCAATCCAGTCCCGTAGGTCCGCTTGCTTCACAGCTGTGAGCTTGTCTAGCATCTACCTATAACTCTCCTTTTCCCTCTTAATTTAATGAGTCGAATTTCTGTGACTTATATATAACTTAATCTCTCTCAGTCTCTCTTCATCAATAACACATGATCAGTAATAGTGGATACCTCACTGGGCTATTGTAAAGATAAGATATAAAGTTCTTAGCACAATGCGTGGCACATAATAAGCTACTGATGATAATAATTATTAATTTTACTACTGCTTTGAGTTATTAAGAAAACCTGAATATATGTAAATATATTTGGGAGATTATAGTCTGAAGTATATAAAGGCAAGATTATCTGACAAGGGTAAAAGGCATTTCTGATAATTTCATATAAGAAAATTCACCATCAAATGGTCATTGCTCTTGGCAAAGCTTCTGTGAGTTCTGCCCTTTACTGATTTGGTTAAAGTGGTGCTAATGAAAACTTTCTCCAGTTATATGTTAAGAAGAGAAAAAAAATAAATTAATACACATGCTCATAATAAGCTCATGACATTGGCACCCACATACAAAAGTCATAGAGGAGTAAAAATTCTGAATACACTACCTTCTGGGTGGGTGAGTTTTGACAGGCTACTTTAGGATTCTGAACCTTAGTTTTTCATCTAGGTCAGCATATTTATTCTCAGTTTACCTGCCATGAGTAAGAAGAAAAAAATGAGATATAAGTATGTTCTGAGAAACATTACCCTATTGAGAATCAACATCCCCACCACCATTTCCAGAAAATATCCAAGAAAAATCATTTAGAAGCACTGAGCAGGTGTTAGTGGGAAAAACAAATCATTGGGTAGAGAAAGAATTTCACCGAATGGACAAAAAAACAGAATTCCACTTCAAGTTTTGAGTTGAAGTAGAATGAAAAGTGGGAATAATAGTTATTTTTTTTTTCTTATTAAATCCAGAATTTCTCAACATTTCCTTGATGGTATTGGCATTTAAACGGTTACTGTCTAAATGTACATTTCAGTGATTGTGAAAGGAAGAAGTTTTAAAATGGAATGTTGCCAACATTTTGTGAAGAAAACACTGTCTGGCAAAGACCTAATGCCATCACTTTCGTCCTGAATTTCAAAAGGTTAGTGTGAACACGTATTTCCATTTTTTTTCCTCTCAGGTAATTTAATACATTCAACTGGCCTTTGCTAGCTCTGTATTTAAAACTATTTTAGTATTTGATTTAAGTATAATGCCAACAAGGTAAGTTGAAGCCAGGTCATCCTTGTTATTTTTAGAAGTTAGGTTGGGAAAACCTATTTGATTTTATAAATTAAAAAAAGTAGTCTGGATGACCAGAAAAACTGAAAATAAAAGTTTACATTGATCTTTATGTTCAGCAAAGTACTCAGAAAAGCAGTGTGATGATTGATGTTATTTTAAATACCTTAGGGTTTTTTTATTTTGTTTTGCTACAAATAGTTGAAAGTTTGTATCCTTCTTAATAATGATACAATATTAATTTTTATGTGTTATTTTATTTTTATGTCACCTGTTAATACTAATTTTTATTAGTAAATAATATACTTGCTTTGTTTTTTCATTCTGTTCTCTTATGTGTGTGGTTGTTTTAAAATATTTGTTTTTTTTATTTCTATGAATATCACATTTTAAAATCCTCACAACAAAGAAAAACTGTCTTCAAACTTTTTTTAATTTAGGGTAGAGCTGTGTAAATCTTAAGCAGAAAGTTAAGCCCTCTTACTGTAATTTTAATTTGCAATCACAGTATGAAGGGAGAAAATATTATATTTTAAACTTGATGAAACAACAAACATATTTAAAGAGAGGACTTGACAGAAATCATAACTTCAATCACAAAGAACAAAAGTTAGAGTAATTAGCATAATGAAGGCTGGGAGTACCTGTAGAAATATAATGACAAAATATCAGAATATCCTCTTCAATCTTGTGTTCACTCGTTTTCTAAAACACGTGTCTGGAATAAATTCAATTGTTTACATTTCAAATGTTTGGAGACATGAAACTGACAGAAATATTTTGCAAAAATAAAAACTTAAGAAACCTTCTCCCTGCAAGCCCCCACCATTGTTAATGGGCAGGGGTTAGGCGTTATAGTTAAAACTCTTTATAATAGTTAAAAACTGGTCAACTCACATCCAACTTGCTCTACTCTAGAACCACAGAAATACCAAAAGTAAAAATTAACAAGAATTGAAAAAGTTAAGTAAATTTAAGCATAATGAAAAAAACACCACATTGCTATATAACAACAATGGTTTACTAGCAGGTAGAGTTCTGTTAAATGGAAGTCCTCTGGTCCTACAGAGCATGCTAATGGATTGGGTTGTGCCATGGGCAGGCTAGGAATAGCCACTGGAGATTGCCTGGTTGCTGTGCATAGTGAGAGAATTTTTATCCTCAGAAGGAAGCAGATGAGGAGGAATGATGAGAAGAAGAATGGAGACAGACCAACCAGCCAGCTCTCATGAGTGCCAGTCAGTATGAATTATCTTGAGACAGATTTCCATCACAGAATGGTCTGAAGAACATAAAGCCTAATATTCAATTGGAATTTCTTTACTTTCTGTGATGTAAACAATTCTCCAACTCTCCAAGTAGTCTAATGGCACGTAAATACCCTCTGGGCATGGCTATGTGGGAATAAAATAAAAGGTCTGGTTTAGGAAAGTGAAGGACAACATTCTTGAGATGGCAAGGATGTGGTCATTAGAAAGCCTTGCGTGCTTACCACATGGGCCTCTCAAGGATTGCTTGGGAAACTCTAGCTGAACATGTAAGCTAGGAAGCTGCTTGCTCCCTGACATGCCTTCAAATGAGACCACAGGCCCAGCAGACTACAGATTCATCAGAGAGCTAGAGTCAGAAACACCCAGCCAAGCTATGTCCACAGAAATTGCAAGATAAAAAAAAAATGTTTGTTGTTTTAAGTCTCTGTTTTAGAGCAATTTATTGCACAATGCACACATTAGCATACATATAGGTAACCCATACTCTAAGAGTAAAAGAGAGATTTGGCAGGTCAGGCACTACTCAGAAACCCTCCAATCACCTACATGCTGAAAGTACTAAATCCTACATAGACAATATTTCATATCACTGGTCTTAAACCTATCTCTTTTAAGTTTCCACGATGACCTTATTCATACAATTGATGAACTTCAACAATTTAGAAGTTGCTACCTTCCAAAATTATTTGAAACAATTAGAAGGGTGATCCCAGGACAAAAAAGATCAGGAGCAGAAAATCAAGTAACTTGTCAAAATTATGCAATTATTAAGTGATGGGGCTAAGACCAGAGAGCAGGTTGGCAAGCTCAACATGCTTCATCACCATATTATATAATTTTCTTTTTAGAAAGTATTTGCATCCCTTCCCAGCATGACAATGAAATGTGAAGTTTGTAGTTAGAAAGAGGAGGCATGTGGTATTAGGTGCTCTGAACTTCTTAGAGAAGAAGAAGCAAACAGATGGAGAGAGATAGTCCCGTGCATCTCAGAGTGGTCACTTGCAAGGGTAGATGTCCTACCGAGGCATCAGTGAGGGTTTCTTTATCCAATGTCCACATGATAAGTTATATTTTCCTCAAGGAGATAAAAGGAAATAGATGCTCCTGTTTAACCTTTTTTCCTTGGTTACATTTAGGAATATTTTCGGTTTTGCTACTACTTACTACTTACTAAGAATAGATCTTTAATTAAATTCTTAAGAGATGTTGGTGTCCTTGGTTTTGTGTGAATGATCACCTATTCCAAATGCATAAGAAATTTTTTCTGCTATTATTTAAAAGAAAAATAGTTCACATTAAAGAAGAGAGGAGCAGAGGGACTCGTGATCATGATAATTAATACAAACAAGTATATGACACACACACACACAAAAAAAATAAAACACACAAAAAGAACTTGAAGTAACAGTATTTTTCACTCTATCCAAGAAACATAATACTTCAAAGGCTCATAGTTAGTAAGAAACCTGACTTGTTGACAGCTGGAAATATTCGTGAATGTCATTTCTATATTCTTTCTACTGCTTAGATAATGTGTTGGGGTTTTTTACACTTAAATGTCAACAAGTTTGATTCAGTATAAATAGGTTACCACATTAGTCAGTGACAGCAAAATCTCAAAATGTTAGAAGAGACAAGACTTGGAAAGTTTTTCAGGTTTTTTTTTTTGTCAAAAGTTCATTTATTCATTATTCATTGCTGATAACTCATAACCAATATATTATAAATGTTGGAAGGATTAACAAGATGTCTCATAATTATTTTTACCCCAGTGATAAATGATTTACTAATAATATGAAGCCTCCCATTTAACACAGCCTTTGGACTCCTTGAGCTAAGATTGTCTTATAAATGAGACCAGTGTATAATGAGGTCTTTTTGTTTGTCAGTAACAAAATCCTATTGCAAAAAGCAAAGCCATGAACATATCTCAGGCTGAACTCTGACTTTTAAAGAGCCACATTATAAGGAGATGCCACTACAGACAGTAGCATATTCTGTATAATTGTTAGCCCTGTCACCCAAAAGAGCAAGAGCACTGTGATGTTTGACTGTACATGGAATGGTAGTTGTGAAAACATTTTAGTTCCACCATATTTCTAAGATAAATTTCAATCAGAATTGGAATAATATCTCCAGTATTATCAAAGAAGCTGGAAGCAGAATCAAGGTCTATTATGAACTATTGCAGTTCTTTGGCCCTTGGAGAACATTTCTTTCCATGCCACAGCACTAGAAATGTAAATAGAAGAAAAGTTATGGATTGTACATAGATATGAGAAAGAGATAGAGGAGCCAAGGTATTGATGCAGGTCAAGGCCATTAAGCTTGCACGGAAGTCTCAAGAAGAGAGCATGCTCATAAAATGATGTACTAAACCTTTCTTTCTTTGTTTATTTTGTCATATTTACGATTCTCCAAGTGTTGACTTCATATATGCTCCAATGGATTATCCATGGTTTCATCACATTATGTTCTTGTCTTCAAGGTTTATTAATGTTTTTCAACTCATTATGTTATCTTCCTAATGTGTCTGAAAGAAGCATTTTAGCACATCATATCATTTTTTAACATAGAATATCAATGCATGCCTAGTTTTTCTTTTATGGTTGGCTGGAGGAATGACTATCCACAGGCAGATGAGCTATATAAGTAAATTGGTACATCAAAATAAAGAGTGGATAGTCAGAAACAAAAATTAAAATAAACAGTTTTTATTATTTTATCAATTAGAGAAATACCTACTTGGATATTGACATTTCTTGATAGAGCTTGTCAAGAGAGCTCATTGGACTTTCCAGGTTTGATTTACTCTGGAGTATTTATTTTTCCAGCATTATTAAGCTAAAATTGGCAAATATAATCTATATATATAAAAGCCTAAGCGACCAGCTGACCTGACGGTAGTTACGACATGCACTGACCACCAGGGGGCAGATGCTCAATGACCTACAGGTGCCATATGCTGGGCTCATGGCTGGCAAGCACAACTGTGGCAGTGCAAGCTTCTCCCACCTCCATGGCAGTGCTACCAAGCCAACTGCTGCTTCACACACTACTACATCCTCCGACGGATCCCGGATTGTGAGAGGGCACAGGCCAGGCTGAGAGACCCCACCGGTACACGAATCCATGCATCAAGCCTCTAGTCTATAATAATAAAAGTGAAATATGTTAATTAGATCAGGCAGCCAAACGACCTTCCAGATATCATTCTGGATGTCCTTCCAGCCAAAGCCGCACTGGTGGGGGCTGAGGCAGATGTGGTTAGGGACAGTCAGATAGGCAAGCGAGCAGTTAGGGCCATCAGGCAGGCAGGCAGAGCAGTTAGGGGCAATCAGGCAGGCAGGCAGGCAGTTAGGGGCGACCAGGCATGCAGAATGGTTAGGGGCAAT
>NW_006293001.1:4463715-4469333 GCF_000327345.1 Myotis davidii | reverse complement strand
ATATTTTTCACAATAAAATTTAAAGCATTTCAATACGTAAAACAGATAAAAGAAAGGCCTGAACCAGAATAATCTATAATAATAAAAGCATAATATGCTAATTAGATTGAACAGCCGAACAACCTTCTGGACGTCATTCCGGACGAAGTCGCTGCAGAGGGGCCTGAGACAGAGGTGGTTAGGGGTGACCAGGCAAGCAGTTAGGGGTGATAAGGCAGGCAGGCAGAGTGGTTAGGGGCAAGCAGGCAGGCAGGCAGGCCAGCGGTTAGGAGCCATGAGTCCCAGATTGTGAGATGGTGCAGGCTGGGCTGAGGGACCCCCTCCCATGCATGAATTTTGTGGACTGGGTCTCTAGTTGTAATATAAAATGTAAAAATGTGAGGATTTGATATATGAATATATTGTGAAAGAATGCCAATATCAAGTTAATTAAAACATCCATCAATCACATATTTTTATTTTTTAGTTTTTGGTGAGAACACTTAAATTCTCTTTTAAGTTACAGTTGACTGCAGGGCTATCCCCTCAAACACACTTTACTGCACATATTTTGTAGAAAGAAATGTCAGAGTTCTTCCAGTTTTTGATGTTGCCTTCTAACCCATAATCCCCTAACTTTATCAGTACTTCTATCCTATTCAATACAACAAGAATAGTGAGAATTAGTATTTATCTTCATAGAACCACACAGTAACATATATTAAATTTGCTGCTTCCCATCTTCTATCTTAAAATATCTCCAGACAATAAAAAGTATTTAAACCAAAGATAATTAAGAAAGGATTGCATGGCCGGAACCGGTTTGGCTCAGTGGATAGAGAGTCGGCTTGCGGACTGAAAGGTCCCAGGTTCAATTCCGGTCAAGGGCATGTACCTGGGTTGCAGGCACATCCCAGTGGGAGATATGCAGGAGGCAGCTGATCGATGTTTCTCTCTCATCGATGTTTCTAACTCTCTATCTCTCTCCCTTCCTCTCTGTAACAAATCAATAAAATATATTTTTAAAAAAGAAAGGATTGCATGTCTTATTAAAATATAACTTATTTTAATATATATTATAATGTGATTTTAGCATTATGGTTGTTTTGGTAAACAGCACAAGAGAGACAGATCCTTGGCTGCTAGTGCTGAAATAACCAATGAGCCCTGTAGCTGATCTACCTTTGGACATACTGTTATGTGATATAATAAATGTCCTTATTGCTTATGCCACTTTCAGTTGCATTTTCTTTTACTTTAAGCTGAAAACATTTTAGAAAATGCAGAGATATTATCTCATTAATGCCTTTATTTTAGTGCTTGAATAAAATGAATAAACAGTGAAAACAAAGGTGGGGAGCTTAGGAAGACATTAGCAATCTTTGTGAAAATGACTACTTAAGGGAATTTGATGTCCTGCTAATTGTAATAATCCCCAGCTTAACAATTTGGCCTAGGATTAGTCTTATTATAAATTTCTGATTCTGCAGTGAATTATTAGCTGCTAATGGATTGCAAACATCTGTTCCTCCAACGCGGTGATATTTTACCCTTTTTTTTTACTGTTTAAAGATAGGGTTGCTGTCACCGTCACTGTCCTCAAAGTCATATTCTAGAAAATTGGTCAGTAACTAACATTTTTTTCACTATTAATAAGCTGGAAATTTAAGGTATTCACTGATTTTCCTCAAGATATTCCAGGTAATAGGTAAATCCAGAACTAAAATACATCTGATTTTCAAAGACTCTAGATCCTTAATTCTACCTAATACTATAAATATTTCACTGAACATATATAACCTTCTTAAAGAGAACATTTTTTTCCCTTTACTCCAAACAAGCTATTGTAGTTTCCTAGAACTGCAATGGAATTAACAATATAAAAAATTATAAATTGCATACAACTGTCTGTATATTTCTGTACATGCATGCACAAGTACACACACATATGTATATGAAAACAAATTTATCTGGAAAAAACATAAATAAATCATAAATACATTTTAAAATACACCATATTAGGGATTTTTTAGATGCATATCTGAAATTATTTAGTTAAAAAATAAATATACACTTAGAACTGATCTTATCCCCAGTTAATAAAAGCCAGTGAGTTTACTTACATCACATAAAGATAGCCAAACAAAATGATTTTAGGTTAAAAATAACCAGATAGGAAAAGCCCATTTTTGACATTCAGCGACCTGACCTGTCCAACCATAAAGTTAACATTTTTTTTCATTTGGTTGAGCTTCCCTTTGTATGTCTTAGATAGTCACAGTCCTTTTTTTCCCCCCTATAAGAGTGATTTCTTGGACCATTGTCCTGGCTTCTCTCTTCCCAACCTCCCTTCCCTCCCCAGAATTATGTTGCTATCTACATTAGATCTCATAACAACAACAACAACAACAAAGAAGTTAAAGCATTCTTTAGGCAAATGAGACTATTCAGGAGAGTCAATAATACCAGTGGCATGTCTATCACTCCATCATTTGTCGATATGTGTTGCGCTCAAATGCTCAAATTTACCAGGTCTATGTTCCAAATGCTGATTGGAAAAAATCATCTAATATGCATTACATGCAGTAAAGTCGCACTTGAATTTCAGCACAGGTTTTACATTATAGTTCCTGCTCATAATCTAAATAAACATAGCATTTTTCAGCTTAAATTTATTTCAGGCATGCTCTCTCCAAAAGATTTAAAAATTAAAATCTTTCCATGGAAGAATGAGAATGTTTATCTACTTAAGATACTTAGAAATATAAGGAGTAATCATCTTTCTTTTCTGTGCAATGCAGTTTTTGACGAACAGAGATCATTTTGAACTATATTTAACAAGTAGCTTGTTTCAGCTTCCATATTAGCTTGATTTACCATCTGCAGAATTACCAATAACATGATGCATTTATTACCCGTAAAAGCTATTAGCAGGTCATTTTTTTCAGTTCATCATATGTGTCTTGAGACACAATCTGGCGTCTAACAGATTTTCATACATTGATGTCGCAGAGAATCAGACTGTTCTTTAATTGATTGTTTCTTGCTAGACTCCTTTTGATTAAAACAGGTTACGTTACTTGCTTTTAGTTCCACATTTCTCCACTTCAAATCTGGCCGCAGAAAGCAGAAATTATTCTCATTTCTCTAGATTCCTTTAATTCAAAGTGAATGTATATATTTAAAAGTCGGCCATAATCAAGGGCTTTAAAAATGGTTTCAGTTTTTCCAATCTGTGACTCCCTCCACTAGAATACAGTCGTTACCATGACTTTAAAAAACGGGTTTATCTTTTCCTGCCAAGTCATCGAATTGTGAACCTCAGAACCTCAAGTGACTGCAGATCACAGGGACCAAAGGGAATAGGAAGGGCTCCCTCAAAGCACTCTTTCACTCACAATTTGCACAGACCCAGACAGGCAAAGCTGAATCCTGGTGATAGTGCTGTCTCCTTCTCCAGAGGGAAAAGAAGAAAGGGCCTTTTGCTAAACTGGTTTCAGAAGGCCTAACTCATATTGTTCATGTAAGCAAAGCGATTGGTAGTTCCTACTCTCTACCCTTTACCACTCCCACTCTCCTCCGAACCAAAAAAAAAAAGAAAGAAAGAAAGAAAAAAAAAAAAGAAAAGGAAAAGGAAGGAAAAAGAAAAGGAGAAAACTCCAAAAGCTATGTGAATTTAGGGGAGTAAGGTCGATGCTTCTGTCCTGGCCTCCTACCCACATTCCCCACACGGTTAACACCGTAAAGATGAGAGAGCTGCATCAGATCAGTACTCATCGACAGGAAGAGAAACAGCTCACAGGCTCCACACAAGAGCCTAATTCACTATTCAAAAGGTTTTTGTTTGCCTAATGTCAGAAACAAACATAAAACTTTCTATCATGACATCTATGACACTAGGGGAGAGCAGTCACCCTTCCTTTGGGCGTCTGTCTGCGGCAGACAAAGGCCATCAATAGCGCCTTTGTTTTCTACCTCAGCCCTCTGTCTTCATTGATGAGTCAGCCAATCATCCCCCATTGTCAGCTGCTCTTTCCAGGTGAAATTCCCAAGTTCCCAGTCACACACCCCTCTGTTCCAGGATGCACTAGTTCACATAATAATATCCTGGCCAATAGAATTCTGAGCAGATCAACAATTTTCTCAGGAAGCAGAAATGACTTTAAATTTTATTTGAAATCTTTCTATTGTTTGCACAATAATTTGTGAAATACTCGATGTTTAAAAATTACTTTGGGCAACGAGAAATATATAAATTTACCATAACTTCTTTTGCCATTTTAGCCACAATTAACTTCCTAACATTTATACAAAGTGCAGATGCCTGGGGATTCTAAAAGATTTTTAATGATTTAAACTTGAAAGCCACTATTCAGAACCAGTGAAGCAGAGAAGGAAATTATGTAAGTTATATCTTTAGAAATTAGTTTTACTGTTGAATTTATTTAAAATCAAGTTGTGCCGATCATTTAAAATCTTGCACTAAATTTAATAGAAAACCTCTTGGTGGAGGTTTAGTTGAAATTGAAAAGCTTAAATGGCTTAAAAATAGCTATGAAACATAATGTAGACACATGAGGCAGTTATTATGTTTAAATGATGGGAGTTTAATGGTCTTCTCATACATTAACCCCACACTCTGATGGTGAGAAATGCCTGCATCTTATTATAGAAATGGATAAACATAAACATTTAGGCTTAGTAAACCTGATGACTTATTTAGCATCTCCTTACCTATTTGTTATATATATTTTTTAAAATCAATGTGTTTAATTTTTATGGCTCAGAGTTCATTAGCTACAATGGAGCCTTCAGATATTTAATAAATAGTATGCACTAAAGACAACTTGCTGAAGGAGAGCCCTGTGTGCTCTCGTGGTATTTCCCAGTCTGTATCTCTGTGAAGTTACAAAACAGCAGCAACAACAATACCATCTTATCAGATTGAAATACTTTTAGATATTAATTCTAGGAAATACCATTTGTTAGCCAACTCTTGAGTAATAAGTATATTATATTCATGAAAACATTCTCTCAAAGGCAGCGCAAGTTGCTAAAGTGTATAATTATTTTATTTAGAAAGTGAAATAAGTCACTTTTTTTTTTTCAATGAGTCCATTATGGGAGTTGTATTACAGGAACATTTGCTTCTAGAAAGTGTTGTATGAAACAGTTCATATTCATTACAAACTGGGCAACTAACTGAATGTGTTTAAAAAGAAATGTTTTGGGTGTTGTTTTTTTTTAATGATAAGCTTCCCTAAATAAAAATCTGAACTTTTGCTAGGTTTCCTTTGAGAGAGAGAAGGAAAAAAGGAAAACCACATTCTCTGGAGTACTCTTCAGTGTTATCTGGTCCTATCCAAAATGCAAAGTTCTGAGACTTATTATGAGCATAACCAATGGACACAGATGGGGGCAGGCATGGGTGAGGGCATGGGCTAGGGGATGGGGGCGGCCAGGGAGTGCTCAATGGGGGGAAAAGGAGACTTATGTAATACTTTAAACAATAAAGAATTTAATTTTTTAAGAAAACTAAATCAAATCAAATCACAATAAAGAATAAGGCTCCCTGACTGGTTTGGCTCAGTGGATAGAGCGTTGGCTTGCAGACTCAGGGGTCCTGGGTTTAATTCCAG
>NW_006293001.1:4449335-4463649 GCF_000327345.1 Myotis davidii | reverse complement strand
AAAAAAAAAATCTATAAATTCCTTTACTAGCTCTGTACCAGTTACTTATGTTGATAAACAGGATTGGTTAAATATATTAAAATAGAAGTTGTATCTCTCTGAAAAGTGAAGTAATAGATTTTATTGATACTATTATTATTATTATTATTAAAATCCAAAAGGGACTTTCTATGCATGTCCATGCAGATATCATATTAAAAATAATATAAATTTTCTTTCACCCTATGTCTTCCTTAGTAGTGAAAAATAAGATCAAATAACTTGTGTTAAATCCTGATTTTACTTTAGACAGATCTCCATCTCCAGCTTTGAGGAACGTTCCATCATAAATGGATTCAAAGGATTTTAACAGTATTATATATGAAAAAATAGGCTTGAGGATGCAGTTACTTCTATTTGTTCATTCAAAAAGGAAAACAAAAGACAAACCTCTTCCTTGTCACACTAGTTTGCTTTATGCTCCTAGCAGAAACCAAAGCCTAGTTCATTTTGTGAATATAGGTCATTGGCTAGTGGATGGGAGAGGCTTCACATTATTTCTCACATTTGTTCTTTGGAACTGATGTTCTTTTAGAAGAAAACTGAAGCAGACAGTCCTCTTTCTCCTAACCACCTACTTGCATACCTTTTTCTTTGACTGTATTCCATGCTATGAAACAAATCTCTTCATGCCAACCATCAGGATAGCATGTAGAGGTCAGGCCAACTGGTGCCTCAATGGCCATCAAATGATGTGGTGGTTAAAAACAAAACAAAACACTGAGCAGGGATAAGAGGACACAGGGACTGGTTTCCACCAGGAAATTTCTAAGTAAATGTAAGCCCAGGGGTTCACTTAATAATCATCACATTTTTTTACTGAATGCTTGAATACAAAAAGCACACTCTTCTACTCTCTTTGATTACTTATTACAATCTTATCATTATGCCCATCTTACAAATGATTAAATAAGGCCCTCAGAATTTAAGAGGGTAAGAGCTGAGATTTGAATAGGGCTACAGAGCCTTACTTTAAATCAGTGGTTCTAAACCAGCTGTGGGCAAACTACGGCCCGCGGGCCGGATCTGGCCCATTTGAAATGAATAAAACTAAAAAAAGACCGTACCCTTTTATGTAATGATGTTTACTTTGAATTTATGCTTTTGTTCCGGCCCTCTGGTCCAGTTTAAGAACCCATTGTGGCCCTCGAGTCAAAAAGTTTGCCCACCCTGTAACCTTGGCCGAACATTAGAATCACAGCAATGCTAAGGATGTCCGACTGCTGGCTTAGGCCCAACTTCCCCTGAGGGCTCCAGGACTTGGAGAGGGCACAGACCGGGCTGAGGGACCCCCTCTCCCCAGTGCATGAATTTTGTGCACCAGGCCTCTAGTTATCAATAAGAAGCATAAAGATGCAAAAACAAAACACTAAATATGCCTAAAACAGGACACTTGTTTACAGTATGAGAACTGAACAGGGAAGCAGAACACAGCCTTCTTTGGCCTCATCTTGGGACATGAGTGCCCAGCATCTCAAAGTTTTCACAACTATGCACATGTGCATGTCCAGAAAGTGTCTAGAGTATTGATGTTGGGATTACAGATACATTTTAGAGAGTAAGCACATTTATAAATACAGAACCCACGATCAATGAGGATGATTGTGTGTTTGTGTATCCTTTTGTCTGATCTCTGTTTTTTTCTGCCTTTCTCCTTTCCCATTGTGCCCTCTTTTATCTTTTCTAGATAAAAGTAAGTAATCAAAAATTAAAACTTCTCCTTTTTTACTTTGTTTCTGCAATCTTTATTTTCTTCAGTTTTTCAGAAATGTCAGGGCTATCTACACATACACAAACACACACAATCTTTGATTTCAAATAAATTCAGCAGACATCTATGTTGCCAACAATGTGGTGGCTGATTATAAAGTATAATTGTTTTATATAACATGATGTCTGCTTGACAAATTGTCTTTAAACTGTACATAATATCTCAACAGAGAATCAGAGGCACGTCTAGCAATTCTTACTTTTTCTTTTCTTTTCCTGACCTCTATATCACCTCATACTATACAGGGCAAGAACGTCTGTATTTCTGATTTCTTTTAAAGCTTCAAATTACTTGAATTTAATTTAGCAATCTGTTCTTCATTGGAGACTAGTTGAATTTACAAAAGCAATTACACCAGTTTCCTGTGACTTTGAAGGATTTATATAGTTGTGTTAATTAAGTAGAAGAGGAGAAAGTGTGGATTGCTGGTGATTTTCCAGTGGGGAAACAAAACAATTGTCGTCATCTGTGCCGCATTAATTGCTACATAGGGTAGGAGATCAATATTTTTAACATTTTAAGTGGTTTTGCATAAATGTTAGCAATAAGCAAGCCATTTCATGTCTTATTGGTTTGCATTTTTAATAATATTGGAATGTTAGCCTTCCCATAAAGGGAAGATTGCAACAAAACTGAAATAGTGTTTCAACCTTGCTAGTTATGTGCAAACTGACCTCGTGTACCCCCTTTGGGGAACACTCAAAGACAACGGTACTGTTGAAAACATAAAAAGAGGAGGAGGTAATTTATTTTTAATTTTTCTTACATTTGTAAATTTAGTGCCATGTGAAGCTAACAGCACTGGCCAAGGACTCCAAGGAATAAATTCCATGAACACTATATCTTTTCTTTTATTATGTTACATTAGGTCTTCTTTTAAGAACTGATCATTAACTTAGTAACATTGCACCAAAATATTGATTGGTATTATTTACTTGTACAAAGAGAAAACTCAACCAGATTCTCTGCTATTATTTAAAACGGAGAATCTGAAAATGTAATGATCATGATTCATGTGTTCAACAATGATTCCTGGGTTCCTGGGTTGTACCAGGCCCTGTTCTAGAAGTGAGAATGTAAAGTGAGCATGAAAGTTACATTCTGTGGGCATACGGGTGGTTGTTGCAGGACTAATCATAAAAAAAAAAAAAAAAAAAAATTAGCACACTGTTTTCAGGTAATGCTAAGAAACAAAATAAAACTGCTGGTACTTTAGAGAGGGTTTAAACAGCCAGGTCCAGGAAGGCCTCCCTGCAAAGGTGACATTTCTGCTGCTAGCTGAATGAGGAGAAGCAAGCTATTAAAGATATGGGGGAGCTCGGGCCAGTGTGGCTCAGTTGGGTGGAGCGCCATCCTGCACACTGAAAGGTCCTGGGTTCAATTTCCGCTCAGGGCAGATACCCAGGTTGCAGGTTCAGTCTCTCTCTCTCACACCAATGGAAGCGTGTCCTTGGGTAAAGATTTACAAGAGAAAAGGTATGGGGGAGGTTTCCATGCAGTGAGGACAGCAGGTACCAGTCCTGCTGAGTGGGCAAAGGAGTGAGGAGAGATAAGACTAGAAAGGCCAGAGCCAGACCACAGAGGGCCTTGCATGCCATAGAAAGGACACTGGAGGCCTTCTAAGTGCAATGGGAAGCCATCACAGGCTGTGAGCGGGGAAGTGCCTACACTTCTATTACTTATAAAGTGAAATCTGGCTGTGACGAGAATGAACAGGAGGAAGGCCTGGTGGGAGAAGAGTGGACAAAGGAGTTAGTAAAATCTTATTCATCATTGTAACTCCAGGTCGAACAGAAGCAGCATGGACCCGGGAGAGACAGGGCAGCCAATGTGGGCACCACGATATTTCTGTCACAAAGCTGCTCATTGGCTGTAGTTGGACTATGTTATTTTAACATTCAGTTCTTATCGAGGTTTTAAGGAGGAAAGTGGGGCTTTTCAATGTTGATTAGTGCTGCATGTATGGAAATGAACAACAGACTTACCAGGTAGGTCACTGTTTTCCTGCCTCAGAGGGAAAATGAGCTTATCCAGAGTTTCCGGGGGATTCTAATGCTGATGTTGTGAAGTTCCCTCATTTGTCAGTGCCTCATCTGAGAGGGATCAGATAGAGAAACCTTTCCATTTTGCATTTAGGGAATACACAACACTAGAAGCAGAAGCAGATTAAGTAGGGCATTTAAAGAATAATTACTGCTGTTTTTGAGGGATATAAAGTATGCTTATGTTCATGATACTGTTATACACTAATTAACACAGTCCTTGTGACCAGTGACAACTCCAGCATTTTTGTGCAGAAGGGCTGTTGAAGCTGCATTTAAATAGCAAGCACTGTATCTTTTAGTAGGCTAATTGAGAGTTAGCTGGTAAGTGGCGGTGGGTGGGTATTTAATCAGGGTTCTCCAGAGCAACAGATTCACTAGGAGCTGTATATTTGTATGTATACACACATGTTGTAGTGTGTGTGTGTGCATGTGCGTGTGTGTGTGTGTGTGTGTGTGTGTGTGTGTGTAGAGAGATTTATTATAAGGAATCGGCTTATGTGTTTATGGAGACTTAGAAGTACCAGATCTGTAATAAGCAGGCAGGAGACCCAAGAGAGCCAATGGTACAGTTTGAGTCCAGCTCCAAAGACTTGAGAAGCAGGAATATGGTGTAAGTTTCAGTCTGAATCTGAGATCTGAGTCTGAGTCTGAGTCTGAAGGCAGGAGAAACCAATGTTCCAACTTAAAGACAGTCAGGCAGACAGAGTGAGTCTCCCTCCTCAGCCTTTTTGATCTATTCAGACTTTCAGTGGCTTGGGTGAGCTGACAGGTGTTGGGGAACACAATATGTTTTACTAAGGTTACTAATTCAAATGCTGATCCCAGCCAGAACCATCCTTACAAACATACCAGAATAATGTTTAACCAAATATCTGGGCATCCCATGGCCCAGTCACGTTGACATCAAATTAACCATCATGGTGGGAACTGATGAAAATAATCCCCCCTTGGTGTTCTCATGACTGACAAGTGAAGTCATCTAATCACTCAAAATCACAGTCTTCTTATCTTTAAAATGGAAATAATACAGGGAACTCTGTAAGTGGGATCCAGAAAAATAAATCATGTAAACTTCAGGGTTATATTATTATAAGGTTTATGATGTTATCTGAACCCGAGCAGATAACTGATTTGGAATTCATGGGTCTGCAAACCAATTGCAAATATTTGGAAGAGTAGATAGCATGATGCATATAAAGCACTTAATAGTGTCACGTGGCACAGAAAAAACTTATTAAGACAAATTATTTTTCAGTATTTCTCTTTTTCCCTCATCTTCCTTCTTTTTCTTAGTCTTCTTATGATTCATATTCTTCTACAACAACTTCAACAAACATCTAACACTCTTGGACATTCAATCTTTCTAGAAACACTTTGTTTGCCATAATACCACATTCTGACAATCTTCTTTTAAATGTCTGACATTTCTTTTCTCTGACTCTTTAGAGGACTTTTACTCGACACTCTTCAATTGATAAAATGTCTCAGCATCTGATTCCTGGTCCACTGTAATCTTCCTCTGTACAATCACCTTAGGTGAGCTCTCCATGCTCCAAGTTTCAACTACCACCTAAGTACTGAAGTTCCCAACCAGTGTTCTCAGCCAAGATTCACTCAAAAAATCAAAAAGTGAATGTATTATTGCCCATTCAAACCTTAATTCTTGTATCTATCCCTGTGCCTCCTCACCAATTATTCACCAAGTCTGTTTGTTGTATCTGTCTTTGCCAACTTTTCTACAATTGCTTTGGCTGCCCAAATTCATGCTCTTTTCTGCTCTTTACATTAGAGCATCCCAGCTACACATAAACTAAAACACAGTTCTCTTCTGCTTGACACACTCCACTGACAGCATCAAAGCTCTTCCACCTGACCTGCAGGTCCCCCTTTAATGTGGTTACTGCCCATGTCTCCGGCCTCTTTCTCAAGCACTCCCTGCTTTTTATTTTATGATTCACCAACTTTGAATATGTTTTCATCCCACCCATACACCAAGCATTTTCTCCTCTTGTTCCCTCTGCCTCAAATGTCTACCTTCTCCAACATGGCCTTGTCCTAACTAACTCATCAAATCTTAGGGTAGCTCAGAAGTCATGCTTCAGACAGATTTTCCTGACACCTCTAGTCTGGTGAAGATGTTGTTCCTTTCTGATATTAAATAATTTATCTTATTGCTATTGCATCTGGTTTCTCTCTTTTTTAAAATGTATTTTTATTGATTTCAGAGAGAAAGGGTGAAGGAGATAGAGACAGAAATATCAATGATGAGAGAGACTCATTGATCAGCTGCCTCCTGAACACCCCACACTGAGGATCAAGCCTGAAATCCAGGCATGTGCCCTTGACCAGAATAGAACTCGGGACCCTTCAATCTGCAGGCCAATGCTCTATCCACTGAGCCAAACAAGCTAGGGCTGATTTCCACAATGTACTAGTCAGTTGGGGCTGCTATGACATCATATCATAAGCTGGGTTGCTAACAACAACAAGAATTTATTTCTCATAATTGGGAGCTGGGAAGTTTAAGATCAAAGTGCAGCTCCATTCAGTGCCTGGTGAAGGCCCTCTACCTAACTGCTGCCAGCCTTTGGTTGTACCTTTACATAGAGGAAAGCAGAGTGAGCTCTCGTGTCTCTTCTCATGGGAGCACAAATCCATTGAAGAGAACTCCCCCACCATGACCTTAATTACTTCCCTCAGGGTCCACATTCTAATGCCATTACCTTGAGGGTTAGAATTTCAAAAATGGACTTGGGAGGAGGGACACAAGTAACGCCCGTAATATCTGCTAAACTAGGAGCAGCTAACTGGGGAAGAACTCATCTTCATTCTCTATAAATTCCCTATTTCTGGTACATTCTCATGCTAAGAGATGCTCAATAACCGTTTCTTATAAAGCACACCTAGATTAGGAAAATATTGTTCCAAACTTTCAGAAGTTTACTTATTATGTTTACTTATATTCTCAGAAACATAAAACAAATTAGAAAACAAAGCAAAGTTAGCAAAAACAACACAAAACAAAAATTCAAAATATGTGTTTAATAAAATAAAATAAATATACACTGTAATCATTTCGAACTAATGTCTTATGATTATTAACAGATTGTCATTTTGTGCATGCACAAAAGTTAAGAAATTAATTTCTGCGTAGTCTCCTAAGGACACCTTTAACAATTCAGTTCATCATTCAGACTTAAAGCTTAACGGCTGTAAAATGTGGTGCTCAATTTATTTTAATTCAATTCAATTTATTTCAAGAAATATTTATGAAATGTCTGCTCTGGATAAAGTGAGTTAGATATTTTTATGGTCATTATGGTGATTAAAATATAGTCTCTGTTCTTGAGGAGTGTGCATGATGGTAGGGATGCTTAGACAAGTGTACACATATCTATAAAGCATAAGCTGAAAGTCATAAAAGTGCTTTAAATAATGTATCATAAAGAATCAGAGGGAGCAGATAAATTAGTAGGCTTTGAAGGGACTGTAAGGAGGATCTAGAATGAATTCCTAAGAGCAAGATATATCAAAGAAGATTTAGTTTTTTATTCTGAGTTTCATTTTGGGTTACTACATATGGCAGCCATAGACAAAATATAACTTAATTTCGTGTGGTAATAACAAACAGACTCGGGTTTTAACCCTGTTTTTACACTCAACAGGTTATGTGAGTTGAGAAATTAACTGTCTCTAAGCTTTAGTTTCCTAATTTTTAAAGTGATGACAATGTCACCTGCCTTATGGTGTTATTCTGCTGACTCCAATGAATGTGGTTAGGACTCAGGAGACATGAGGATTGGATGATAGGTGTTTTAGTGATTGGTGGGACAACCACACTTCAGATTCTTTATTAATGAATGGGTTTTAAAAGAAAGTATCTAGCAGTTCACCACATTTGAGTTTATTTTCTAAATTCTTATTGTAGTTTGGGTTGAAGACAGAAATCTTGGTTAGAAAGTTTGCAGACAACAAAGGTGGTTACTAGCAATTTGATTTAAAGAATTTTAGAATTCTAAAACCATCTGCTTTAGCATCATTATTTTAGAACTAAGAAAATGAAGTCTATCCCTGGACAGGTGGCTCAGTTGGTTGGAGTATTGCCCCATACACCAAAAGGCTGTGGGTTTGAGCCCGTCAGGCACATAAGGGTGGGGCAGCTGATCAATGGATGTTTCTCTTATATCAATGTTTCTCTCTCTTTCTCCGCCCTACCCCACCTTTCTTTCTCTTTAAAAGAGTCAACAAAAACATATCATTGGGTGAGGTTTAAAAAACACAACAAAACCAAGTCTAAGATGGCAGACAAGGCCATCGTAGTACCACGGCTAAGATCCTGGTCTTGGATATTGAGATCTGGAGTTGTAGGTGAGCATTCGAGGAAGAATATCAGTCTCTCGTTCCATATGTGAAGAACAACAAGAATGCAGACAAAGATTGGTTCCAACTGCAGTCTAACAAGGAAGGTACCAGGTGGTTTGGAAAAAGATGGTTCATCCATGACCTACACAAATATGAGTTTGACATTGAGTTCGGCAGTCCTATCATGTTTCTCATTACTGCTCCAGAAATGGCAGTTCCTGAGCTGGATGAAAAACAGCAAATATGTAGAGAGGTAGCAAAATATGCCTGACCCATCACTCTAAGCTTTCTTGGTTCAGGAATGTGCCCACTTTTGGATTAGCTCATCTCATGGCCATGGGGCTGGGTCCATAGCTGGCAATGGAAATCCCCAGTCTCATTTAGAAGGACCTGATTCAGCATAAAGAGAAATGCAACCAATAAAGAAGCAAGCAGCCATTGAAACAGGATAAAAGGACCTTTGATAGGCTTTTATTTCTGTTTTCCTGTGCATCACTTTTCTTACTCATGTAACCGCTTCCCCGGTATCACTCCATCTGTAGTTTTTACCATGTAGCTGCAGCAGGCCTTGCTGGGGGTAAGAAAAGAATTGCTCTTGAATTTCTAAGTTAGGTTACATGGGGAAGGAAAGACTCGGGCTTTGGAAAACAAAACAAGAAATTACTATTCCCTCCCCAGGTGGAGAAATTTGAGATCCTAGAGGAACAGAGGGTAGCTGAAAGTGGGCACACAGTCTTTCTGTTTTTTTTGTTGATAACTCATCAATATAAGCTGCATTCTCTGATTTAAAAAGTAGTGGGGAAAACTGAGTTTATTAAAAACTGTTTCATTTCACTTACCATAACTTTTTATGACACAACAAACTTTTATACTGTATTTGAGGAAATATTTTGTATTAACTATAAAATGTAATGATCTACATTCTGCAACATCTACACCATCACAGAAGAAATGGGCACCATATTATCAGAAAACTGACAAGCCCAAGTCACTCATCAGAGGCCATAACGATGGAAGAGGGCCTGAAAAATGGTCCTTGCCCTTGTGGAAGAAACAAAAGTTGTTCAGTATAAAGGAAAAAGATATATAGATATAACACCTATTCACATCAATTTCAATGGCAATTGCATAGCATATCCTTTACATTGCTTCAATAGAAAGTACCTGGGCATATGGGAAGACATTACAAAGAGGAGATTTTTAGTTTGAAATAACTAAAAATTAGGACAGTCCAAAAGTATCTGCCTTATAAAATCATTTGCGAAACATAATTATAAGATTATTTATTCTCAATAGAAAGGATTTAATTCATTTATTGTTCTCTGTTCTTATATTTTCAATATGATTTTACCAACATAAATATGACTTAAAAATTTCTTTTAAGCCCACCTCCCCCCCACCCCCTCTGCCAGTTGGATTTGAATTAGTTAACTTCTCAATGACCACTTTCATTTTTTTAGGTCAGAAATTTAGAATTACATATTCTGGACTGTAAATTGTACTGGAGGGAGAAAACATAAGCGTCAACAATTCTCCTTTCCAAATACTATAACAAGAATTTAGAAATCGCATGCCATTTGTGTTTTGAATGGGAAAATTATTTTAGTTTGATTACTGAGATAAAATGGATAAGAGTTATCATGAAATAGATAGGTAAGAATCACCCTAGACACAATATATAGCATGAAAAAAAAGATAAGTGAAAAAGAACAGATGGAGAATGTAAAGAGAAAAGAAAACTTATGGATAGAAATTAATGAATACTGACATTATTTATGGAAGAAAAGTGAAGAATATTGACATTAATTTCCAATACCTGATCATCTCAGAGGTCAGAAATTCTGAGTTCCGGCATTAGGTCTATAAATTACAGGGTGACCATTTGAATAAACTGATAAATATTTCTGAGCATTTTCTTTATGTTTAAGGTGAGGGAAATGAAATAACCTGGGGCTATCTTGGGGCTCACAAATAATTATTGTCAGGTAGTTTATCAAAGAAATTATAAATGTCTTACCTTTTAATAATAATTTTGTGCAGAAAGGGGGTTTCATTTTTAAAAAGAAAGAAAAATCTAGGCTTTTCTCCAAGTGCTTCATTTTACACTGTCACATTGGTTTGGCTATTTGTCAGAGAATCTTTTGAGACATTATATCTCATATCAGAACTGTCTCGGAGAATAATTGTTTGCTTTGGGGTCTTATGGCAGTAATTCTAAAATCTCTGGAGGCAAGGTTATTTACAGAATAAGGTGAGAAAATTTGGGACATTGCTAAAAACAAAGACAGTCCCCTCAAGTAACTTTCAGAAAACACATCTAATATTTTCTATAACATGTATGGCCAATCCCAGAAGCTGCCATTAAATTTCATACTTATATTATTGAGAGTTAATTACAGTGAGAGATAAGAAATAGAAGAAACAGCTATAATAATTCTCTAAGATATTGCACTTTTAACTTGCTAAGATAGAAGTTAAAAATGGCATCTCTAATACAGCACCTAGGGCGATACCAAGAACTCCTCTGGACTCAGTAAATGTTTGTTAAATGAAGGTCCCAGTTTATCAGTCATATCAAGTGCCAATCAATGGATCAATGTCAAAATAATACAAAAATGTTCGAATTACTTGGGAATGGTAAACAGAGAATTTGAAAAAAAATAATTTAGTGACCAGAAATGTATATTTTTTATCATCATTTTCTTTAAAAATGTACATTTATTATCAACAAAAGCTGAAAGATAAAAGAAGCTTATTACTACACAGATAAACAATATCACCATTAGGTATCTACTCTGCAATGTGGGCCTCAGTTGGAGGCCATCCAAAAACCTTTAAAAACTAAAGGAAATTGAAAATATGTTCCACTTGGCTCACTGATAATAAAACAAATTCTAATCATCACAAACATGATTTATGATCAGGTTTCAAAACCAAAAATCAGTCCAGTTTTGCCATATTTCGGTTCCCTTTCTGCCCCATGTAAGACAGGCCGCATCTCAGATATGAGCAGATCATCTACTTAATGAAGATCAATAGAATGTAAACCATTGTATGTCTCACAGAGAAACTGATTCTTTAGGTACTGAAATTGGCCTTAGAAGGAGGGCATGTATATATTTATCAAATAAATTCAAAGATGACTAAAAATAAATGAATTAAAACTCCCTTTGAATTTAGGGTTTAGCTCCACCCCTCCTCTACCCCATTAAAGTCTCTGGACTTTTATTGCAGATGAACTATACACAGCTCTCAAAGACAAATATATACAAAAACACAATCTTTTAATAAAGGCTTCTGCATTTCCTAATGCAGGTGCAGCCACCTATTTTACAAGATACATTTTAATGAATGTAAAAGAGCAGGAGAAAGTGATGAGAGTTTAATTTATTTTGGAAGTAATGGTTTGTACAGTAATTATCGAGAAGCAGCCACTTGTCAAATGAAATCAGTAACAAGTGCAGTTGGGAGATGTTTTCTGCTGCACAGGCATTGTGAAATGTTTTACTTGCAATGAGAATGGACTCACCGACAATAGTTTATGTTGCTTAAAACACACACACACACACACACACACACACACAGAACTATAAGACAAATATATTTGAGGAACTCTATGTGCTAGAATGTTTGTGAAGATTAATTTTATTTTACATCAATTCTCTTAGTTTATAACAAAAATATATAGAAGGCTTCAATGACAGATAGATAGTATTTAATATATTGTAACTTTATTCACTATTTCATTCACCCTTGGCCTGGAAACACTGACTTGGGTGTGTGGGCAGGAGAGATGGAGAGTCACAGAGTCCGTGGAGCATATTCAAGGAAGCAGCACCTAGGGAACAGGCCTAACAAAAACTCAAGTAGATTATCAAGAAATATATAACACATTAGTGGCAGAGAGTGAGAGGCATTTCAGAGAGATCTCGGGGATAAATGATGAGAAAGGTTAGAATCCAGAAAAAAAGGTCCTTGGACTGAACTGATCAATAGGTAAAGAATTCACAAGTGGCTCAATCAACTCATTCTGTTTTTCGACTTTAAAAATTAATGCAAGTTATTTTCTTGTCCTTTGTCTATGTCACATTTGCATTCAAGGTAACGCAGTTTAAGGAATTCACTGGAACAGCTCATAGATAAACAGAAGATCTGATTTCACCACACCTTGCTCTGGTTGTTGACATATCTAAATTAACTGATCTACATATCAAGTTCTAGTTGTTATATGCTATAGTGCTCAGGGGATGATTGGAACTCTTCTCTCACTCCATTCCCTGGAAAGTAGCATGTGTAAATCACTTTGCATGTAGCAGTTATAACATTCATTTATAACAAACACAAACTAACAAGAGTGAGTTTTACCCTCTTTGTCTGAAAAAACAAAACAAAACACAAAAGAAACAAAAAGTTTGTCAAAATATATAAAACATTTTTTGTTTCACCAAGGATGGTGATTACTGACAGATAGGAAACAAACAAGTGAGCCCTAGTTTGCTGCCTTGAAAGAATTTCCAGGACATGGCACAGGGAGGGAGCCCTGAGCGGGGCAGTCCTGCAGACTCCCCGAAGCTGAAGGAAGCTAAGGTACCTGGGAGACAAAGGCAGCTAGAGTTCATATGACAGAATAAAAGAGAGGAGAGCTACACGGAGGGAAAATTCTTGGAGATCTGCACACTGTTGACCTTGAGTTTCCAACAGAATACTGATCAGTACCTGCATACGATGAAACCCTATAAAGCTGGGGAACATATACCTGAAACTTTTAAATAAGCAGTACCTTCTGGTCTAGGACTCCCTGTTCCCTTCAGTAGAGCAGAACACCTCATCATTCAGAGACAATTGATTTTAGAATTTGGACATGCTTGCTCAGTAGTGGGGAATAGTTAGCCCTAGACTAAACACGTTCTTGTAAAGTACTAAAGAAAACAATTGTCAACCCAGTATCCTGGGCCTTTCAAAAATAAAATGAAATTAGATTTTTTCAGACATTTAAAAGGGATAGAAATTTACTTCCTGAAGAAATGTTAAAGAAAGTTCTTCAGGCAGAAAGAAAATTAGTCCCGATGGAAATATGGACCTACACAAAGGCACAAACAGCACTGGGTAATACATAAGATTATTTTCTCATTAGACTTTAAATATCTCTTTACATAATAATTGGCCTTTTAAACAAAAAAATTAAAATATAAACAACAGAGTTTAAAACCTATGTAAAGGTAAAATGTGTGACCCGAAAAGCATTAATACCAGACGGAAGAAATTGACATATACTGGGATTAGGTTCTTATCCTATATGTGAAGTGAAATAATCTATTATAATAAAAGCATAATATGCTAATTACACTGGACAGTAGAATGACCTTCTGGACGTTCTTCCAGACACCCTTCCCGATGAAGCCAGAGCTATGAGGGCCGAGCCCCTTGCACGAATTTCGTGCATCTGGCCTCTAGTATTATATGAAAGTAAACTGCAATAAGTTGAAGGTTTGCTATAAAATGTAAAACAGTTTGGCAGTTTCTTAAAGATAAACATATACCTACTACCCAACAACATTTAGAGATTCCACTCCTGGTTACTGACCCTTGAAACAGGGAAGCTAATGTCGCTGAAGTCACACACCTTAATATTTGTAGCAGTTTATTATGATGGCACAAACTGTACAAAAACAAAATCTCAGGCAACAGGTGAATAGATAAAATAATTGTGGTATAGTCAAACAATAGAATACTACTCAACATTAAAAAAGAAAGAACTACTGTTTGTAATATGTTTGACAGTGAAAATAATTATGCTGAGTGAAAGAAGCCAGATTTCTAAGAGGTCACATTGTTTGATTCTATGTACATAAAACTCTAGAAAACACAAATCCTATCTAATAAAAGACAAAAATGGTAATTGGCGTACGACCAATACCCTTTTCATTGGCTAATCAGGGCTATATGCAAATTAACTGCCAACAAGATGGCGGTTAATTTGCATATGTAGGCACAATGCAGGGAGGCGAAAGGGAAAGCAGGAAGAAGCCCCCTGCCACTGACAGTGATCAGAAACCCAGGGGGGAGCTAAGAGCTGGGGGGCAGGGCAAAGGTGGCC
>NW_006293001.1:4422043-4448834 GCF_000327345.1 Myotis davidii | reverse complement strand
GTGATGGGGGGAAATGAGGGTCCCCTGCCCAGGCGTCAGGCCTGGGCAAGGGGCCGATCCTGTGATTGGAGGGTGATGGGGGTCAATGCCTGAGGGTTCCCAGTATGTGAGAGGAGGTAGGCTGGGCTGAGGGACACTCCCCCCACACACACACCAAGTGCACGAATTTCGTGCACCAGGCCCCTAGTTAATCTCTAATAACGGAAACCAGATCAGTACATTGCTAAGACAGTAAGACAGGTTTCTGGGCAGTATAGGTGGGAAAGAGAATATAGGATTGCCAAAAGGTCAGGAGGAAACCTTCAGGGATGATCCTATATAATAAGAGTAGGATATGCTAATTAGTCACAACCAGTATGCAAATTGACCATCAATTCAACACACAAGATGGCCACCCCCATGTGGTCAAAGATGGCCGCCCCCATATGGCCACAAGATGACCTGCACGGGAGGGCAGTTGTGGGCGATCAGGCCACCAGGGGAGGGCAATTGGGGTGGGTCAGGCCTGCAGGGGAGGGCAGTTAGGGGCAATCGGGCCAGAGGGGGAGCAGTCAGGCATCGATCAGGCTGGCAGGGGAGTGGTTAGGGGGTGATCAGGCTGGCAGGCAGAAGCGGTTAGGGGCAATCAGGCAGGCAGGCTGGAGAGAGTTTGGGAGCCAGCAGTCCTGGATTGTGAGAGGGATGTCCAACTGCCTGTTTAGGCCCGATCCTGGGTGGAGGGGTCCCGAGTAGGAGAGGGTGCAGGCTTGGCTGAGGGACACACACACACACACACACACACACACACACACACATGAATTTCGTGCACAGGGCCTCTAAAATTTTATATATACTCTCAATCATGATTGTGGAGATGGTTTCATCATTGTAAATATATGTCAAAATTTACACTTTAAATGTATGCAATTTATTGAATGCCTACTATACCTCAATAGAGATGTTTTAAGTAAACCTAGTTGTTGTTAAAATACTGCCATACCTGCTATTTGTTTGGTTTTCTGTTGCTAGTCATAGTACTGACTACTGTCTAATTTCATCCTTCAGACTTGTCAAAACTTAACTTGAAATTGCTTTTGGCGTCTGTCCTCATCCTGCCTGTTGCTTATTTATCTTTGCCCAGGAAATTGTCCATGTTAGGAAAATTGTCATAGTCTGGTCCTCCAGCCATAGCAGATATTAGCTGTTAATATCTTTCCCTTATTTCCTTCTTATTGGATGAAGACAGGTTATATTATGCTCTCTTGTTCAGCTTGCAAGTCTCTCCGGTGATATATCAGTTTCAACCCATGTTAAATAAACCATACGTATATCCAGGTTCAATGGAGAAAACACATAGAAAATGAAAGTTTAATAATGCCCACTAAACATTAGGGTCCTGGAAAAGTCTGCCACTGGTGTATTCTAACTTGGTTAGAAGGTATTGTATTTTACTTGTTTCACAAAGTGCGTAAAACCCTTCTCTTCAGACTGCATTTATCTACCTCCTTCTAGCAGCCTTGGTTCTGAAGCATTCCCAGTGGAGACAGTGATTTGTCTCCAGGTCTGCTTTTATAGAGATTCCTATTCATCCCACCAAGAGTCAAAGAAAAAATAGCTACTCCCTAACCACTCATCAAAAGCATTGATGTTTAAGAATTACTTCCTCCAACTTAAAAAAATATATTTCTCCATTCCCTTAGGAAACTTTGATCTAAAATAGATTGACCACCTGATGAATTGCCTGATTTTAAATTCCTTACATTTTTTTTCATTTTGTTTAACATATTTTAAAATGCTAAATTAGTTCATTTAAACATGTACCATTAAATTTAGCTGAAATGCATGGATTTTGCATAACATCTTTCTAATTTCTTCATATCATTATTTTTGTAAAATTGTAGGACTGGGAATAGTTATAATTCCACAAATTCATAGGATCTTGAAGATAGAATGTTAAGGATAATCTGCTTCAATTGAATATTTGCTCATTACTTAATCCAAGTTTTAGTTTCTCCTTATCAATACTAATAATGATCCCCACTTGCTAATAATGAAAGTTTTCAGTGATGTGCCAATGCTCTGGCAATATTATTATTTTAATTCTACGCAAATAGAGATGGGTCTTGCTCTCTGCATTTCGCACACTAAGAAACGGACACCTAAGGAGTTAAAGACGTTTCTCCCAGTTTTGGAGCCAATAAGGAGCAGAGTTGTGACTCACATCCCCACCCATGCGATGACACAATCTGTGCTCTCACCCACTGTCAACGATATTTCATGCCTATAAAATAAGGAGTGTATAAAAATTGAATGAGATAAAAGGTGAAAGTGGATAGAACAGTGCCTGGAAAATGGACTCTTAAAAAATGATAGTGTTCTAATGCCGTTTGAGCATCCCTCAACAGGTGGTCAATTTATCCTCCATTGGAATCCTTATGGTCACAAAAGGTTAACTATTTCACATTCTGTTCCAATTCTGGATAATTCTAACTCATAGAAGATGCTTTCTTATACTGAGCTGAAAACTGCTCCCCTATAGCTATCACCTCTTTGACCTGTTTCTGCCCTCCAGTTGGAATATTGATTGCAATTTCATTAAATTTAGCGCTTAATTTAGGGAGAATTGGCATCCTTACAATATTGAGTCTTCCTATGCAAGAATAATTTGAAGCTCTGATTAATTCAAGTTTTCTTCAAAGATGTCCTGCACAGGTGATTTTGAAGAGTGTATGCCTTCTGGTGGTGGCATAATGGAAAAAGGGTGACTTTCATTTCAAAAACAATTCAGGCTTAAATTCTGGATACATCTTTTATTGAATGAAAATTTAAATTCTCGTGGTCTGTTTCTAAATTGATAAAATGAAAATATAATCATCTTCCTCCTGTGGTTCTTGTATGTAAAATTGCTTTGCACGGTGTCTGCAACATAATGATATTCATTAACATTAGCTACTATAATTAATATTGATCACCCAGCCTATTTTCTAGCATTTTAGGAAAAGACACCACACACTCTTGGAAATCTATGCTAATGTGTCAGAGCCTTCATTATCAGAACATTATTCTCAAATTAATAGTAATAGCATAAGTATTTTGCATTGTCATAGTTTTCTTTCAGAAGACAGTAGTATATAAGAATAAGGCTTTTGAGAATATGGGATCTTGAAACAGACACAACTGGGCTTCAATACTGACTTCTACATTTATTAGCTGTGCTACCTTTGGGAAGTCTTAGCACTTGTTTAGACTTATTTCCTTGTCTGTTAACATGGCAGGAAAAGATAGTACTTACCCAAGGAGCTGCTTTGAGTATTAAATGAGACTGACACATGCTAGTTTTTGCTGCTGTATTAAATGAGATAATGCATAGTAAAAGCATAGGTAGTAATGGATATGTAACCACATCAATTATGGTAATTGTTATTTCTCAGACGAAGCCAGATTTGTAATAGGATCCATAAAACAGGTTTATGAAACCTGCACAACAGTGGCACACTCCCTTGATGTGGTTGCTTATTGGGAAAGCCTGCTAATTCCATATGTAAATTCTTTAACAGAACTGTCACTGGCTTTACTCATTTACTCCAAGAGAAATGTGGGTTTGGTTGTTTTTGTTTTTTGTGGGGGTTTTTTTTGTGGGTTTTTTTTTCCAAGTCAGAACTGGAAGAAGGCAGAACCCAGTAGAAACTCTTCAAGAATCTAACTTTCCCAGCAATACAAGGGTGTTATTTACTAGTTTGAGTCTACGCAAAATTTACAAAGCAGGTGACTTCTCAATCCCATGCTTACTTTAGTCCTTCCTCTGTCTCAATTTAAAAAATATTTTATAAACTTTATTGTTGCAAGTATTACAGATATCCCTTTATCCTTCCATTGACCACTCTAGCCTGCACTCCCCACCCTACCCCAGTCCTTCACCACACTACTGTCTGTGTCCATGGGCTATGCATATATGCATATACATTCTTTGGTTAATCTCTTCCCACCCACCCACTCCTGCCTTCCCTCTGTCCCATTGTATATCTCCTTATGATCCTATAGTCATATCTATGTGAATATTAAGTACTCACTATTGTATTGAGTATTGTACTGTGGCTATTATTACTTTTTGAAACCAATGATTTAATAACTCATTAAAATGTCTGTAAATAAAAAGAGATCCTTCAATTTAGAACAGTAGTTCTCAACCTTCTGGCCCTTTAAATACAGTTCCTCATGTTGTGACCCAACCATAAAATTATTTTCGTTGCTCTGTTGCAGCTCATCCTAGCCCCACAGTGCCTGCCCAGCGCTGCCACGGAGGCGGGAGAGGCTCCTGCCGCTGCAGCTGCATTTGCCAGCTGTGAGCCCGGCTTCTGGCTGAACAGTGCTCCTCCTGTGGGAACACACTGACCATCAGGGGACAGCTCCGGCATTGAGCTTCTGCCCCCTTGTGGTCAGTGAGCATCATAGCAAGTGGTCGACCAGCCATTCTGGTTGTTCAGTAGTAATGGTCGCTTAGGCTTGTATACATATAGATGTGAGATTAACAGCAAAATTTTGTGAGGTAGAAAGCAGGGAAACTAGTGATAACCGACCTAGGCTTCAGCAATTTCCATTCTTCAACTAAATTCCTAATTGTTAGGACAATTCTGACAACTTAAGTCCATTTTTTGGGAGTTTTCTCTTAGCATTTTTTTGACAATGTCTTTGCTTCCATTTTTCCCATTCTCCATTTCTAGAACTCTTATGTATTAGAGGTTTGAATGTACTAAATTATTCTCTAATTATCTTATCCTGATTTTACTATTTTCCTTCTACTTTCTGAAATATTTCCTCAACTTTACTTTCAGATGTTTTAATTTTTTGGTGTTTTGTTTGTGTTTGTTAACACTACTTCATTTTCTCTAACAATTGTGCAATGAAACTTATTATTTTATATTAGTAAGTTTCAAGTGCTATTGTTGATTTTTATGGCTATTATTTTTATAAAAATAATATGTTTTTTTATAAAGAGTTCAATATTTTTTCTTATCTTTCTGAGGATATTACTATAGCTTGCTACTTAATTGATTTATACAGTTGTTTCATACATCTATTGATTAATTATTGATTAATTAGTGAGGTTTTTCTTTCCCCACTACCCAATTCCATAGCTGAAAAGAGAATATTACATTTCTGGCTGATTCATTTTCCATTATTTTACTCAGGAAGTACTATGTTTCTCTTCCCTTAAATTTCAATTCATTGCTATCCACCACTGCTTCTTCCAAAAACAAAAACAGAGATGAGTCTTCACATATTTGGAAGAACTTATTTTCTCCTCTTCACTCATTAAGAAGGTTCTTGCTTTGGAAAGCCAGCAAGTGGGGATGACATCTATGAGAGTCGAGGGCACAGAGTCTCTGAGGGAACCACTGATTTCCCTGATCATGACTACCATGCACTGAGCACTTGGTATATGCCAAGGCCGTATGCTGAGTACTTTGCATTTATTTTCTAACTCAATCTTGGATATAAACCAACAGTTCAAGTATTATCATCATTTAGAGATGAGGAAACTGAGGCATGGAGAGACATAATAGCATATGTACTACTGTCTGGGCAACAAATGGTAGAGCAGAAATTCAATCTTACCACTAAATCAGTTAAGAGGCAACACTGCAATTAACCTAAAAAACAATACCGCCTCTTCCTCTCACCAGAGAGCAAAAGGAAGCTAGGTTGAAGCTGTGCTAGCTCATCTCACTACTGCTCCTTAAAAGAACTCATGCCTTGAAAGGTAGGATTGGGAAAGGGAATAAAAAAGATGAAATGTTTTCCTTTTCACACAGAACAGGCTAATAATCAGAGGGACAATATAAGAGCTCATTAGCTCTTAATGAGAAACTCTGATTTATTGGTAATGAAGGTTGGCTTCAGTATGCCCAATGTCTTCTAATGGGCAAATGATACTGAAATGGCAATGAAACTCACGTTAAACAGACACAAACAGGGGTCTGCATACAAAAGGAAATTGGACATAGAACAGAGCATAAGATGTGGTTTCAGATTCAACACTGCAACTAACCTTTACAAAACTACGCTTTGTCAATTTTGGTGAGGCATCAAAAAAGAACATTCAGAATTACCTGGAAAGGCTATCAAAATGCTCCTCTATTTTCTGACTGTATATCTATGTGTGGACAGATTTTATTCATACACTTCAACCAAAATGACATATTTTCAATAGATTAGATGAAGACCAACTTTGAGATTCCTACTGTTTTCTATTAAGCCAGATATTTAAAAGATTTGCAAATATATAAATACTAGAGGCCCAGTGCACGAAATTTGTGCATGGGGAGTGGGTGTGTCCCTCAGCCCAGCCTGCAACCTTCCAATCTGGGACACTCAGGGGATGTCCAACTGCCCTTTTAGGCCCGATCCTGGTAATAAAATATCAAATTAGTGGAGAAAAACTAGAAAAATCTTCAGAATTTGAGTAAACTCTTTTTCATAGGATTATAAACTCCTTGAGGACAAGAATGTCATCTTTTATTGGTGTATGACTAGCACCAAACACTCAGTGCCTGTAGCACTCAATAAATGAAAGACAAAAAGATTCATGGGTATATGAGTAGGTAGATTAGAGAGCTGAAACAAATAGGCAGATGACTTGAAGTGTAGACCAGGTTACCTAGACAAACATTAATTCAGAAATACTTCCAGGAAAATTGGTTCTTGATCTCTCAGGTGGAGTCAGTAAAAGGGCTTTGATGTCATCAAAAGCATTTCTCTAAAAATAACCCCAATTTTCTGCTTTGGAATAACGTTAGACCATCTAAAAGGTAAAGAAAACTAAATACAAATGTTAAACCAATCTTCAGTAGAACTAGATTAGATTTTAAAAAAAAAACTAAAAAGGAGGGTATACCTTAAACAATATTACAACATGCAGATAACAAAGTATAACCGTCCAGGAATATAGCATGCAATATTAATTGGAAAAGAAAGATGTGTTATAATATATGCTTTTTTAATTAAGAAATTTAAAAGAAAGTTGGGAAGGAGGTCAGCATTACATAATGTATTTTATTGAAGAAGATAGATATATTAGAATTAGTTACTAGAAATGAAATTTATTAGATCAGTGAATTGAGGAACTATATAAAGATTTTTAAGAGAATATGAAATATTGACATGATCAGGAGGACATTGAATAATATGTACATTCCTGGAACTGCAAAAGTAAGAGCAAATAAGACATGGTTGGAGTTTGTTAAAGTGGATTAGTGAAGTACATGCAATTGAGAGATTGCCCCTGAGGGCCCACTCTTAATGCACGATGTGTCTCTATTCTTATGTTAATGGTACTATAAGGAGGGAAAAAAGCACATGCAAATCTGAAAAATAGCAGTCAAAGGTGGGGTTGGATGTATTCAAGTGTAAACTAGTTTCTGCTTGAAAGAAGATCTAAGAAGAAGTTAGGGATGGTTTATTTGGTGGTCAAAGGATGAAGTCACATAGTGATAGTCAGGTTATAGATAAAAGAGACTGCACTCACTGAGTATGTGTAATCTTGCACTCCTCAAGTACTGAAGCCTGTGATCTATCCGCTAATTGGGATGTTTCAGTATATGTAATGAATTAGATGCACTGTGCCATCACATTGCTTCACCTGTATGTTTGATGCAATTCTGAATGGAAGCAAAAGCAAGAGGAAATAAGCTATCTGAGTCAACAGCTTAAAGGAATTAGATAAAATAACCAAGAAGTTAGGGTGCAAAAGGAACAACTGAAAAATATAGGCTTCTAACATATAGAAAAAGAAATGTCAAAATGTTTGTGATAAATATTTGAAAATAGTTTATCAATTAATGGAATTAAGAACCACAATGTAGACTTTAAAGCAGCAAATTCTGAACAAATAAAAGTAAAGTAATACTTTGGCTAAATAATACAGGTGCTAAACAAAAGGAATCTATTATGACAAATAATCATACAGACTAAAAAATACAGATAGTTGCAAGAGTTTTAGGTAAATGTATTTGGCTGTGACAGAACACCAGGATATTTAAAAGCATATTCTAGTGTTTGAAGATAACATCAAAGAAGACAGTGGGATATTCTTTGGGAATAGTTAGTGTCTGAAAATTGGGTTGTACCAAAGAACTAACCTAATATAACAATCTATATGCTTCCAATTGGAAGAAAAGGGAAAAGAAAAGCCATTGGTCATCTTCGGTTCAAAGGCCAGCCATTTTGAATTCCAGACAGCAATCACTTGTAGTGATGGTGGTTTGGAGTACGGTACCTTTGTTTCCAATGAATTTATACCAGTGAGTAAGTCTGTATAGAAATACTTTGGTGTTAATAGCACACTTTGTTCATTTCCCATGGTATAGCTTATGCAAAAATGGAATGACCCATTAAGTGGAAAAACATCTCCCCTTTGGGCTATACCATCTTCTTTAACCTTTCCTTTGTGGGTCTATTTTTCATCCATTAGATAATGTCTGTCACTGCTATTGCATATGCCCCAATATTCAATAAGCACATATTTCACAGTGGCAGTACTACATTACCGACTCTTATTCACCTTACTAAGAGCCCCAGGTCTAGTTCTGGCCACTCATTCTAGCCATTCCCATCTTTTATCAGATTAGTAATCATCTGTGCCTAATACTTATTTTGTACTTGCCCTTTTCTGAACTTGTGTTGACAGGCCATTTCTTATTTGTCAGAGTTCCTTTGAATTAATTTCCTCCTTTTTTTCTTGCCTAACTAGGTTATTGGAAAATCTAATAAGGAGGCTTTCTCTTCCATCATTCAGAGCATTGATAAACATTACTGGAATCGACTTGATCTGAAAGGAACATCCGTTGTATACCTTATCTTCTTTTCTTAGGCTTCTCATGTGAGTCCAACATTTCTCCCTTTGAAGAATTATCACTGATGGGCAGTTCAGTCTGACAATGGCTTATAGTTAAATTTAATCACTTTCACTTTAATTCTTTCCTAGTACAGATGTTCCCCAGTCCTTGACCTGTGTGGAAGCCACTAGGTTTATGAATGCCATCCAAATAATGCTGTCCATTCCCCATGTAAACACAGAGCTCTAGAACTTCTTGAGGAACCAAGCTCATCCTTAAGACACGTAATGTGACACAGAATTGACCAGATAGCTGTTCCTATTTGATAACTGTGCAGCCTGAAGATACTAGGTTGCATCGTGCTCATTTTACAGCTGGGAGCTCAGTCATTCTTTATTGGGCATGAAACCAGTTATGATGAAGCTGGGGTCTTAAAGAAGTATCCCATCTAAAGTTTGCCTTTGGATAATATGAAATTTCCTAATAAATTAACAAAACACTTGTTTTAGCTGTACTTCTGATATTCCCCATGGCCATTTGAAATAATTTGAAGGATGAGTTATGTGAGTGATCTCTTTAATGTTGGGTGTGATTTGATAAGGAAGAAATTTAAATGTTAGTAAATGTAACAAAATTAAGGTGTATGTACCCACAATTTTTATTCAATTTAGAAAGCATTGAATGTGTGACTCTGTGATTTTCTTATAGTTGGAACTGAGAATAGAGAGGAACTAAAAAATTATTGAGTAACACAGTGCATTGGCACAGCTAAAAAGCTGATATACAAATAAGAACCTATGAACACTTTCAACTTACAAATCAAGGAGAAAAACGCCTTCAGAGTTTATTCTTTCATGATTCTACTACATTAGAATTGTTGAAAAGCTATATGACACTAATTTTAATAACACCAGTATCAATTCAATTGTCATATGGCCCATATCTCAGTACTTTTTTAATGTTCCAATCGTTAAGCTTCTAGACAAGCAGATGAAAAATTGCTCAGCATCTCATACAAAGTTAGCATGATGTGCCAGTAGCGTCACATTAAATATGGCAGTGGAGTATCTCTTCCAAAGGAAACACATTTGTCCGTTTCTAACCATGGCTGTAAAGAAGCTTCTAAATGGCAACTCTCAAATTGGGGGTCTAATTTAGAAATGGTAGTAGGATGGCTGAGCACTCTTTACTTTAATTCCAAAATTAAGTTAAACATTAGTTTTCAAAGATTTGTTGTACTTAGTACTATTTAGAAGGCTAAGTCATTCTGAGTTGGCATGCTATAAATTAATAGAAAACGAAGAGATTATTAATATAATTTGAACTATTGAATATCTTTAGGTTTATTTCTTTAACAAACATGTATGTAAGTACTTTCAATGTGCCAGGCAGTCTTCTAAGTGATTTACAGAGGTTAATTTATTTAATCCTCAAAGCAACCCTATGATTGATGTATTGTTATTATCATTCTCATTTTTCAGATGAAGAAATTGAGGGACTAAGAGATTAAATAACTTGTTTAAGGTCATATTACTAATAAATGACAGAACTGGGATTTGACCCCATATAGTCTGGCTCCAAATTCTGTGCTTTTAAGCACTATTCAATTTTATCAAACAAGAATGAAAGGCTTATAGCAAATTGATAAATCTCTCATTTATGACATTACAATTGCTTAAAGTTTGTACTATGCAAAACATGGTTCTAACACCATAAACAGTGGTATACTCACAACTTAATAATCATATTTTTGTTGTGCAAAAGATATGCTTATAAAATGTTATGATGAGGAGCTTTAAATTTAGAAGAAAAAAAATGTTAAAATAGTAGAATTTTCCCCATCATTTAGAATGTCAGGCAAAATGGTGAAACAAAATGATCACCTTTCAAAGAGTAGCATTATCCAAACAAGGAAGTAATCTTAGAAAAAGTAACAAATTTGAAGTCCTTTGACTCTGGAACACTGAATACTGTGCTGTGTGCACAGCGGAAGATCTGTAAATATTTGTGATGAGTGGAGATTTCTGCTGGCAGACCTTTCTTCTGAGGAGATACTTACATTTTCATCCCTGAGGTAAATGCTCAGCTAAATTGTTTTTCTTTCTGTATGCCCAATCAAAGAAGATCACCTATGTGGGTACCTAGCACCCACCCATCATGGAATTTTTCTTAATAAAATGACTGCTGGCTAAGGACAAAATTTTCTCATCCTTGGACTCCCCTTCTTTTCCAAAGCATCTACAAACTCATTTTAGAAAGTAAGTGGGTAAACCCACTCATGCTGAGATGTAAATAACTCGGAGAACTCTGGACATCACTCTACTCAGTTGTGTTTAAATTATAAGAGTAAGTGTAGGTGTTAACCAGTTGGGCCAGGGAGACATCTGAGAATAAATGTTTTTAGCTCCCAGAAAATCATTTTTTTCCTCTGAAGTCTTTTAGGAAGACAAATTTGCTCCTCTGCATTTTACTTATGAATGTTGTAAAAAGGGGGGTATAATGGAGACCTCAGCTGATATAGAATGCAGCAAAACCACTCCTAACGGAATTTAGACAAAAAGGCCACATCATTCACAGCACTCCATTTCTTATGAAACTAAATGATGGTTGACAATGAAATTCAAGCTTCTGATTTGTATTAAGTCTGACTATTGAAACTTGATTAGGCCTATAATTACACACTGCTTGAATCAAGAATGTCAAATAATGGGGCAGGACCTTTATAGTTGAGGAATCAACTTACAACCCACGTTGGTCCAGGAACAACCTGCTCAGACAGCACTCAGTCATAAATTGTCCCGAGTTTAACCTCATAAGAATTGTTGGGAGGATATTTTTGTCAAGTGTTCAAAACTGAATTCTTTATTTTGGAAACTCTAACTGATCCTGGGTAAGAGAGGGAGAAGGAGAGGGAGAGAGAGAGAAAGAAAGCAAGACTAGATATGGCCTGTAAATCTGTGGCTAACAACTAAAATGTACTAGATTTTATAAAAATTTGTTATGCATAAGTACAAAAAAACCCCAGTTTAACTGAAATTAAGTTTTCATTACTTTGCTGATTGTCATGTAGAAATAACCTAACTAAAATATACTTTTTTAATTGTTTAAAAGAAAAGAAAATTTGATGTACTACATACTAATACAATGCATAGGGATGAATGTAATGTGTAAGTAAAAATATGCTACTCTGCTTCATGGAGGCTTAATAGAATCTAATTTGGGAGAAGAATAAACAGGATTTGCTTCCAATGTGATATGCAATGTGTGTAAGGAAATGTAAGAAAATTTGTAGTTATACTTTGAGAAGTTTCTCCTTTTTGTAGTTTTAGGAATTTCACAATGGTTATCAGTTACATACACTATATAGCTACCTGCCATAAAATAGTAGCAGCTTTGGTTGAATAGATCATAGTTTATGTGACCTGAGAGCTTAAACTGGTAAATGAACACATTTAAGAGATGTAAATCACATATATTAAAAACCAGAATGTCTAGGCAAAAGCATCATGATCTTGAGTGTGTTTTTAATCTGCCCTATGTATTATATGACCCATGCTTACCTCACTCCTCAGTTCCACGTCGGCCCGGTTGACTTTGACTGTACTCCTTCTTGGCCAACTAGATTAACTTGGGGTTTCTGGCAGTAGCTCTACTCAATTCAATCTTGGCTTGTCCTCCAGCTTAATCCTATAGTGTAGACAAATCCACTGCTTCAGTTCCAACATCCTTGTTTTCTTCTGGGGGTAAATGACTTTTAAAAGCTGTAGGAGTATATAAAAATTTAGTTCTGTTCTAGCGGTTTGGAATTCTGTTCTTTGTTCTGCCAAAAACTAGTGGTGTGACCTTGGTAAATTATCTAACTGTTCTACTTTTCTTTTTTTGAATTATTTGTTTTGAAATGTGATGGCTGGATTATTAAATCTCTTATAGAAATTATGGTATCTGTTTGTTATTACTTGGGTAAATGCAATCATTTTATCTATTCTGAGGGTAATACATTATTTGAAAGTGGATAAAAACAAACTATATTAGATGTAGTGCCAATGGCCATTGATATATTAAGAAAATTTAAGAAATTGTTGGTTTAGACACTAAATAAGCCAAGAAATATTTTTAAATACGTGAGCCTCTCTGTATTTCCCTATAGCATTTTATCATAGTTTGCAATCCTTCTAGTTTCCGTGTTCTGCTGGGAGATCAGCTTAAATCAGTGAGATGTTAACATCAAGCTATCTGCATTTTTTCAGCTTTTAATTCACAAAACATCTACAAGTAAAATGATTGTTTTTGACATTATTTTACTTTCTTGATTCAAGTAGGGTGTAATTATACCCCTGATCAAGTTACTGTAGACAGCTTGAGTCCAAAGAGAGATACCACATATGGAAGTGTTATGGTTAATCACAAACAGATACAACTGGATTTTTGTTACCACACATTGTATGCTTAAGGTGACATCTAGTTTTTATAATAAATATAATAAAAAACCTATTCATATACTAATATATATATAGTTTTTAATTAAATTTGAAATTTGGAAGTTGGTATAAATTTAAAAACATTACTCTTAGGTTCACAGTGTAGAATTATAAAGACCTTTAAGTTAAATATCTTATTTTAATAATGATATATGTACTTATTTGCTACTAAAACTCAAGTTGATCATTCTGACGTGGACCAGCTATTGGGGGATGGAGAGATGGGTGTGTGTGTGTGAATGGAATAAGCAAAAAAGGGAAAAAAAGAGAAAGAACGCATGGACATGGACAACAGTAAGGTGATTGCTGGGTAGAGGGGGGAATAGAGAGAGGTGGAAGAGGGTATAGGGGGGATAAATGGTGATGGATAGAGACTTGACTTGGGGTTGTAAACACACAATACAGTGTACGGATGATGTGTTGTAGAATTGTGCTCTTGAAACCTGTATACATTTATTAACCAATATTATCCCAATAAAATTAATAAAAAGGAAAAAAATGTTTAAAGGATTATATAAATAAATAAATTAAAATAACCTCAGAAAACAACAATAATAAAAACTCAACCAATTGAGCCATGTAGATCCACTTGCATAATCATCCTTTTTATTTCTCATATAAAGGTACTATAATGAGTACTGAACATTTATCTCACCAAGTCAAGTTTTAGGAAAAGAAAAGCTATGAATTATTATGTATGTTATTTACTGACTTTTCTATTTATTACAAACTGTCTTCTGGGATTAACTGCACTATCTTCAATTACTAAAATGGAGGTCAATTTCTAAAAATAAAATGAAATTAGTATTAAAACAGTAAAATGGAAGGAACTTCTACCATTCGCAACAGCATGAATGGACCTGGAGAGCATTACGCTAAGCGAAATAAGTCAGTCAGAGAAAGATAAGTATCACATGATCTCACTCATTTGTGGACTATAATGAACAACATAAACTGATGAACAAAAACAGTTCAAGAGACAGAGAACAGCGATCAGACCGTCAGCCGAAGGACTTGTATGCATTCATATAAGCATAACCAGTGGAAACAGACACTAGGGGTGTGAGGGGTACCAGCAGAGTGTGGGGGGCAATGGGAGGATAAGGACACATATGTAATACCTTAATCAATAAAGGAAAAAAAAAACAAATGGAATTATCACTATGCTGAAAATTTGTTAATATAAGTAAGCAAAAACTATATTCTTCCTACCTTGTTTGAAATGTGAAAAATTATGAAGCATTTAGGTGTTTCATCATCAGGAGATCAAAATTTTAATACTTTGAGATTTTTAACATATAAGATATATACCAGTAGTTGCCTCTAAAATGTAGTTATGGAATAGCTATTAAACATAAATGTTATAAAAACATAGGACATGTTAAGAGATATTACAGAAGAATAAGTTTGCTATACAGAAGAGACCTATTAAAAAGATGGTACAGAAGCAAATGGCTTTCAAAATAGGAAGCTTGGATGCCCCAAATCTATTTTGAGAGAATTAGTGTAATAAACAAAAAACAAAAGCTAAAATTATGGGAAATTTATATTGGGGTCAGTAATACAAGTGGAAAAACCCATTATATTTCTGGCTAGAATTTTATGATTGCTAACCAATAAAATCTTTTTTATTTTACTTTAAATACACTTTAAAAATGATAAATTGCAATACCTAGAGTTCTTGGAGTTCAACCTTTTATCACCTACGTCCCTGTTATGGGTTGAATTGTGTCTCCTCAAAAGTCCTAACCCTGGATACTTGTGAACATGACCCTATTTGGAAATAGAATCTTTGTAGGTGTAATCAATGTAAAGCTGTCATTAGGGTAGGCCCTAATGTAATATGAGGGTGTCTTTATAAAAAGAGGAAAATACCATGTGCAGACAGAGGCAAACAGAAAGAGGGCCTTGTGGCAAGAGAAGCAGAGGCTGGAGTGATGTAGCTGCAAGGCAGGGAATGTCGGAGCCTGGCAGCCACTACCAGAAGCTAGGAAGAAGCAAAAAGGAATCTTACCCAGAGTCTCAGAGGGACCATGGCCCTGCGGGAACCTTGTTTTCAGACTTCTGGCCTCCAGACTCTGAGAGAATAAATTTCGGCAGTTTCTGGGTTGCCCTAGGAAATGAATGCAGTCTCTAACCAGCATTCATCGTATTACCTTGGTTGTAAAGGAAAATGTGAACAGTATTAAATAAAGCTTGATATGACAGTATCTTATCAGCCATCCTGCACTCATGGGCAACAGCTTTCAATTCCAGTGTATGACTGAAGACAGCCTGAGGTTTAGAAGCTGTAAGGCAGAACATTTTAAAGATATAAAACCACCGTTAGCTTCGAGTATGACATCCTGTTTTAATTAATGGAAATGTTTTAGTTTTTTTTTTTCTTTCTAAAAGGCTTATTAAGAATTCACACTGAGAAAGTTCATTTTGCAAATTTAGCAATGGTTCGTCTTTGGTGAAAGAAAGCAATTGATAGTGGTTTCTTTTCTGATTCTTGACCAGTTCTCATTTAAAATGAGGAAGAGAAAGGAACTCCTTGAACCTTGCAAGAATATTTATTTTTTACTTTAATGAAGCTTTGAAAGGAATTGTTTTCCAGCTTGAATTAAATTTATTTTTTCAGAATGCATCACTCAGTACTCTACCAAATGTCTGCCCCACCACCAACCCCTCTCAAAAGAAAGAAAGAAAGAAAGAAAGAAAGAAAGAAAGAAAGAAAGAAAACTTCCCTCCAGCAAAAGAGAGAGGGAGGGAGGGAGGGAGGGAGGGAGGGAGGAAGGAAGGAAGGAAGGAAGGAAGGAAGGAAGGAAGGAAGGAAGGAAGGAAGACATTGTCTTCTCACACTTTTTGTCTGCTATTCTCATCAACAGCTTGTTAACTTCGGCTTTCAGATGTACTAGATATCTCAGTGGGTGTTACAAAATACACAGATGGGTGCTGGGTGACAAGACTACCAAAATTATTAAATAACTGGGATTAAACATATATCATTTCAAATAGGTTCAATTACATCCTATTCAATAAATATATTTTATATCTGTCTTTTCTCCCTTGGAATATGCTGTTCTTTTTTTGTAGAAATGCAGTGCTTTTCCCCATGTGTTAGTTTCTATATTAATTTAATTGTAACCCTCTCGAAGGTAATTGTATGATTGGAAAGCAGAGTGACACAAGAATGTTTAAGAGCTAAATCTGCTCAGATTTATTGTATATTTGATTGACTGGGGAAATGACTTTCAGTTGACATCTGAGCCAACAAGTTAGCTGAAATAAAATTTTGCTTAATACCTTTGCATCAATAATCTAGGCACAGCCTCATTGATTGAGAAAGTCTGATCAATAGAGTATTACTGGCTGCCTAACTGTAACTTTGTTAGACTTTTTTGCTAATTCTGCTGATGACCTTCTTACCACTGCTTCTCGGGTTCACCTTTTTTCCACTTTGAAATTCAATTTGCTCCATTTGCTGTTATTTAAAGAATTTACACATCCATTGATTTGATCCACCTGCGATAGTTAGTATATAGGATGCAAAAAATTGCACGTGATTGTGGCGAAGCTTTGAAACTGCCAAAGTACTCAAATATTTAGAAAGTATTTTTATCTCAAATATAAGGGGAGAAAAGTAACCCAGAACAAATAAATCATGGGCCTAAAAAATACAATATGGAATATTCCACTTTTAACAATGATTTACACAGTAAGAAATCTACAAATATTAAAGAGAATATTATCGAACTGAGAAAAAAATAAAAATAAGAAGTGGCTCTGATTTTCAGGATACCAGGATGATACTGAAAAGGAGGCAAAACAACACAAAAACATCCTGATGACGAAAGAAGGCTCATGGAATGTGCTTTCGCTCAATGAAATTTAGAAACAATTGTCAAGAATTGTGAAGGTCTGAGCTTTTTCATCTATATCCAGCGAAGAAGTTAACTTGCTACAGTTTCATGAGTGCTAGCAGAAGACACAAAACCCCTGGGTCAGAGACAAAGAACTTTTTATCTCACAGCAATAACAGAAGCTAATTTATCAGCATTTGTGCTGTCTCCAAACCCTAATCCCCAAGAGCACTGTGAAGAGGACCAGGTAACACCTGATCATGGTGTCTTTGTGGTATAAAAGATTGACTGTCCTAACCTTTTATAGTAAAGCACACTTGTTTTTTATTCCAGTGGGAGACACAACCTCTATCTTGCAAGACTTTATAAACACCCTTGAAACAATAATCCAGAGCAAAAGCAGTTAGTGTCTTTGCTTGTGAAATCTGCAGAAACAAGAAAGACTCATGGAGAATTGTTTCCCAAAAATTATATGATATTAACCTCCCAATTTGTAGTTATTAAACTAGAATAGGCTGAGATCTGAAGGACCACATTCTCCCAGTAAATCCTTAACTTCTCCGCCTCTTGACCTCTGTACCTTCAATGACTTTCTTTTCCATCCTAATTCAGCCAGTCATCCTCACGGCTCACTGCCGAGCTTGTCATCACCCAGACCTATTCTATATCTGGAAAACAAAAATTAAACCTCATCTCATTACCAACCACAGACTCCTTCCCTTTCAGCCCTCACTTAGTGACTGCACCTCTTCTCAGGCCCTCCATTACCTGCACCCCTCTACTTCACCCTGATTTGTCAGAAGCCATTACTCTTCACATACTTTACCTTCCAGCTCAGATTCCATTGTCTAGCTAGCCCTTCAGTTCTTCTCATGTCAACATCTTCAAATTCCTCATCCCGTTTTTTTCTTGGCATTTTCCCAATAAAACCCCCATTTTGAATAATATTACCTCCCAGCTTTTCTCTTAGGCACACCCGGAATGCTGGGCGCTGCTAGTGAAAATTGCGCAACTGTGCAGGTTGGTTTCAATCTAAATTCATGATCTCCAACCTCAATCTGATTCTCCAAACAGATTTCACTCCCTTACTCTTCTTAGATCTGACTCTATTTGACCCACATTCAGCACAGAAAAAAGAAGTAGAAACCACCAGATAAAAATTCTTACACCAAACATGGTAAAAATAGCTGCAATGCCATCTATCTTGTTCTCCTCTTCAAATGTAGGCAATGCCTCCCCTGTCATCTGAGACTAAGATAAACTCTGTTATCCATGCCTTGAAGTTGTGTCAGAGTTTGCTAATTGTCCTGCAATAAGCATTACCCACTTTCTCTGAGCTAATATAACAAAAGAATAAGTCATATTTAGAACTGTGATCATCTTTCTTCAAATTTTTCATCATGTTACTGTTGAAAGACATTTTAAAAATTCCTTTCCCAAATAGCTCTGTCAGATCAAAATAATTGGAGCAAAATGATCAGAGTTTAAGCTTAATGAGGAAACAAACAAAAAAATAATCCACCACCATTATGATTAGATTCTTTACTTTTAGTGAAACATTCCACCTAATACTTACGAGATTAAGTGTAATTGTAATATTTACAATGTTCTATTTTAATATATTTCCTTCATATTTCTGTACCCAAGGAATATTTAGAACCAACTCCAAGTAAGTTGTTTTGAGAAGGAAATTTTTCACAACTGTGAAATTTCAGAACATTGAACAGCCACAAAGACAGGAATAGAGGATCAAGCACTATGGCTGCATAACATTCCTGACATAACTCAATGTTTATTTGTAGAAACTAATGCCCCAGTTTTTTTTCCCTTTAGTTGGCAATTCTTAATGTCCATTATCCAACTATAATAATGTAAAGATGTAATTTGCTTGTATTAAGAAAATAGTTCACAACTTCACACAATTTTTCTCAGTTAACGTATTAACTTAGAAAAGGGAATGTATTTGAGTGTGAATAGCATGCTAGGATTAAAAAAAATACTTAAAACAAGCCCTTGCCTACTTAATATATGTATAGTCTCTAACTCAAAAAGCTGAAGTTTTTAGAGCATCATTTGCATGATTACTCAAAATTTAAATATATATTTTAGTTGATTTAGTATTTAAAATGTTCAAAATTAACTTATTTTGTCATGTAAGTAATGCATGTTCACTGTAGAAAAATTAAAAAAGCATGCAAACAAAAGAAGAAAATAAAAATAACCCATGATCTCAACACTCAGAGATAATTGCTTTAATTATATTGTGGTGTTCTTTCAGACTTTTCTTATGCATAAACACACCCACAAACTGTTTTTAAAAACAAATATGGGATTTTCATCTAGATCCTTTTTTGTAAATTTTCTACTTTTTTCAGTAATATTTGCTGTAGCACTAACTTGGAGTATAATGATAAATTTACTAGACAAATCATGGTGAACAATAAAGAATTAACTGACTTTATCTGCTCTTAATGTACCATCTACAGCAGCATGATACGTAACATATTGGCTTCCTTCTGATTTAGAGAGAATCTTGACTCTAATAAATCTGACAAACTTACTCAAGCTCCCTAGGCAAAGCTGAGAGGATATTTCGGGTAATTATTAAGAAAGTTTATAGTTTTTGAAAGTAAATGTGTAATTGAGGAAATGTATAATTGAATAATGAACTGAAGCTTGGGGCCCTATATTATCTCAATTATTTAATTACACTGATCAAATGCACCAAATTTATTCAATAAGTCACCCAAGCAATCTAACTATAAACCATCAAGGAATCTTAGGAAAATTGGGAACAGGGATACCAATTTTAACATATGCAGATAACTAGTGTAACTATTCTCCTTTTATTCATACGATGTGCATAGTGAAGACACAGACCTACTATGTCCTGTAAAAAAATAGCTTTCCACATTATAGGCAGTGATTCACATCATGTTTGAAAGGATTTTAAAAATAGTCGGTGTGTGAAGGGCATTTGGAGATTTAAGCTTTCCCCGCTGCATGGTTCACTGCTAATATATCTGGGATATATCTATATTGGCACAAACATAACCAGTGAAATAATGTTTCAAAGATGACATTTTTAATGTGGGAGAGAAAAGTGTGACCCGATGTTAATTACAGATGTCAATTATATTTGTGTTGTTTAGGGAACATTATGTCATTGGCAGTGTATTAAAAGATGGGCAGCCATAATTTGAAATTATTTCGGCAAGTTGCTGTCCGTGATGGAAAGGAACAGCGGCTGCCATCTGCTAATTGCTTAGCGGCCCTACCAATAAAGTATATCATTAGAAAACATCAGAATTTATGACACAAATATATAAATAAGTTGTGATGACTTCAGCTAAAAAAGAAAATAAGCCAGCACTGGATAATTTTTCTTGTTATCTTCAAGCTGAAGGAGGATGACCATAAAGACGACAGTGACCAGCTGTTCTTCAGGCTGCAGCAGGAGATGGCTTAACTTGCGAGACAAATTTAAGTTGACATAATGTAAGAACTTCTTGACAGCATTGAATTTTAATCACCTAAAATAGGCTCCTAAGGACAGCGGAGGGAAATGTCTGCCTTGAAAATCTTTAGTGTTATGATTATGATAAGTATTACAATTGGCTGGTGGGATGTGAATGAGGGGCCTTCTAGAAGGAGCCAGCAGGTTTTACGCAGGTTTACTAAGTGTGCCCACAACTCCCCCTGTCCTACATTCTTATATTGTCTCACACCGTCACTCCAAAAGTATTCCAACCAAATAACTTCATTTCTTACATGTGTCACAGTATTAAGTGCTTTCTCTTTGCTCCAGTGTGTGGAGAGATTGCATCAATTTATTTGCCTAAAATGTATAGATATAACATTTTTTTTCAATGGCTCTTGTGTTTAAAGGTGCCTTTTTGTTAATAATTATTTCTTAGTCAGATAACGGGTATTTTGTATTTAGCACGGGTATGACCACCACATAATGTTGAGAAGATATTAAGAAATGGAATATGCCCAGCCGGTGTTGCTCAGTGGTTGAGCACTGACATGTGCCCCAAGAGATTGCTGGTTTGATTCCCAGTCAGGGCACATGCCCAGATTATGGGCTCAATCTCCGGTGGGGGCTGTGTAAGAGGCAGCCAATCAATGTTTCTCTCTCATCGATGTTTCTATCTCTCTCTCCCTCTCCCTTCTTCTCTCTCTAAAAATCAATAAAGACATATTTTTTAAAAAAGAATATGGAATGTACTTCTTCTGATACTGTGGGGTTACCAGGAATGTTCAGACCATGTAGGATATCAAACAGATCCAGGGTAAAAAGAGATAATCATTCTGATAAATTTGCATCTCTTATCATTTCAAAGTTTTATTTGTTCCTAAGTTGTGTGGTGTTTTGGTTTGTTGTTGTTGTTTATTTGTTTGTTGTTTTTAAGGAAAGCTGCACATAATACAGTCAAGTTTAAGGGAAACCCACATAACATAAAAGCTATTCTAATCATAATGTCTAATTACTAAAATAAAAATTTCAACAGAAACAGCTTAAAGGACTATTAGATTCAATGGGAGATGTATGGGAGCATCTTAGATGTACATGAGCACTTTAGCATTGGGCTCTTAAATATAATAGTGATTAATTAAGAGACTGGTAGATATTGACAGTCTCAAAATATAAAGTAATTGAAGGAATATGTTCCAACATTAAGAATTGACAAATAGTGGGTGATGGGTAAAAACAAAGGTGGAAGTTCTTAAAAAGGGAAAAGGAAATTACACAAATTCCATTTGAAAGGGAGTCCATGCCACTCAGGGTTTCCAGAGGCCTTCTGGAAGCAGTGAGGCTCTCTGATTCTGCTTCTTTATATCTTGAAGTCTATGCTTCCGGGCTTATTCAGCCGCATCACACTGGACCTCCCACTGAGAGATATCATTAAAATGGCAGCTCCTCCAATCTTCCACCTGAGAAATGGCCACTGCATTCACAGATTTTCATCCCCCACTGCACTCCCTCGCATCCCACCGATTTCAAAAGGAGCTGCGTATCGAAGACAGATGCAGGGCGGCAGAGAGGGATGTTTAGGTTCTTATTTTTCTAAAAGCACACAGTTGTGCGAGAAGGATCAATATTTTTCTACATAATTTAATCAGGTGAATTGTACACAGCACTGTTATTACATGTATCAAGAAAGAATGCTTTACTGATTTATTTTATTCTTTTTATTTATTTATAACTTTACAATAAGATAGAAACACATATCATTTTTTTAAAATTATATGGTCTATACTGTATTACTGCAACTTGGTTTTTCCCTGAATGTTAATATGTGGGTTCCGCAGCCAATATCCCATAAGGTTACACTTACATATGTCACAAGTAAATTCCAAAAGAACAATGTTATACACACAACATATCCATTCTTACATAATACTAGAGGCCCGATGCACAAAATTTGTGCACTGGGGGGTGGGGGGGCCCTAAGCCCGGCCTGCGCCCTCTCACAGTCTGGGAACCCTTGGGGGATGTCCAACTGATGGACCTAAGCTGCAGTCAGACATCCTTAGCATTGCCAGGGAGGCAGGAGAGGCTCCCACCACCGCCACTGTGCTCGCCAGCCATGAACCTGGCTTCTGGCACACTGACCACCAGGGGGCAGCTCCTGCATTGTCAGGGCACATAATAGCAACTGGTTGTTTTGCAGTTTGGTCAATTTGCATAACCTTTTATTACATAGGATTGCTTCACCTTATGCAACAGGTGTAATTCTGAAAATTTTGGTCATGATTGCATTTTCAACTCAAATTCTGTCCTAAATGACTTTAATAACTTCAGTGAACTAGTATTTCAAGGAAATCTAGGTTGAATCTTTCTTTAAAATAAATAATCCTTCCCTAGCTTGTTTTGCTCAGTGGATAGAGCAACTGTGATCAACTAATTCTTTAGGATATCAATATTACCCAAATATAAAATTTTTATTAAATAATATTTGGAGACTTATTTTTCAAACTCCAATGAATAGCGGTTTTGATTTTCTTTTTTACTATGTGATGCCTCAGGGCCACTAATATGTTAATATCCATTAGGTAATATCTAAATGAGAATATACTAGGCATAAGGAGTTTCTCAGATGTACTGACCATGGAATTCAGGTTTTTGTGAGCCTATGAGAGTAATGCTCCAAGGACCATCTTTTGGCTAATACTGAAGTTGATGAACTTTAAGTTGCTTTCCAAAGTTCTGGTATTAGGTGGTTTCTAAAGTCTGTTCTTTAAAGCCTGGAGAGTAGGATAGTTTAACCAGCTGAGTCTCAGAACCGTCCCTCTCATTTCAAACCACGCCATTTTACATTTGATCTCTTTTAAGTATTAGAGATCTAAAATTTTATTTGAAACAAAAAAATGGCTTGGCAGCTTAAAATAAACACCCAATTTACATATTTTTTTCAAAACCATTCAATAAAATTGTGTTTACTTGTCCTGGCAGTGTCACTTTACTTTTATGCTGTTAACTGCAAAAAGGATAGCTGAATAACTTAAGTTATAATATCTGTTTTATAATATAAATCCTGGATATATCCATTTATGTATCTCCTATTAAACTAATCATCATTATTTGCCCATTTGTAAGCTTAAATTTGATGTAAAGAATATCTTAATTTTAATTATAAGTATATTGGTCAGTAAAAGGTATATATATATGTACATACATATAGTGTGTTTCAATAATAGAGAATACTATGTTAAATGAAATAAATCAGACAAAGACAAATACCATACGATTTCACTTATATGTGGTATCTAAAGGGCAAAATAAACAAACAAGCAAAATAGAAACAGACTCATAGATATAGAAACAGGCTGGTGGTTGCCAGAGGGAAGAGAGAAGGGGGGCTGGGAAGGTGAAGGAATTAAGTACAGATTGGTAGTTACAAAATAGTTACAGTGGTACAAAGAACAGCACAGGGAATATAGTCAATAATGTTGTGATAAGTATGCATGGTGCTAGGTGGGTACTTGAAATATTGAGAGGACCACTTTGTAAAATGCAGATTTGTCTGATCACTATGCTGTACTCTTGAAACTAATGACTATAATATGACTATAAGCTCCATTCAAAAATAAATAAATAAATAAAGTAAACGTTCTCTGAAAAAAATATTATTGGAAGAATTCCTTATATCTTACAATTTTAATAAATGATAAATAAATATCACCGCAACATTTATCTGCATAGGCTACAAATGAAATATGTAAACTTTTTAAAATGTGTAAAATAAATATTACTTCAAATAAAAGTTCTTTTTAATGTCAAACTGCGAATTAAAATAGAAAAACCAAACAATAAAGCTCAAAATAATAGTGGGAACATGAAAAATAAAGCAACAGCATCAGCACACACTATTGTGTTTCTGTGTCACAAGACCTTACCAAAAGCCAATCCTGAGAAATTTCTAAGTAAGATAAAACCTACTCCGTTTGATAAAACATAAAATTTGTAAAGTGATGGTAAATGACAAATGTGAATTTTTAAGTACCTGTGAATAAATACAGAAAATGCAACAATATTGTCATTACTTTGAAAAATATGTTGGAAATAAATACAATGATAATTATAATGACAAGGAGCCAATTAAATCCAGATGCTATATTAGCAGAATGTGAAGATTTTAAAAACCAAAAATTTACATAAAAATAATATAAAATGACTGGATAAAAATTCATGACAAATTAAGCTTTCTTTTCCCTAATATCTGTTCCTGATTTGTAACAGGATATTTCCACTTGTGGTCAAGCCATGTCATAGCCCTAGCACTGTAGCATCACACTTACCTATTTTATAAATTTCAATATATCAGCACTCAACTGCAAGCATTGAGGAGCACTTCCAAATCACCAACTCCATTTAACACTTTCAAATAAGCACTAGGTGGTTTGGCAATGTGAAGGTTTTCCTTTGCTTTTGCTTTAATAAAGTGCTCAACAGAATGCTATTCGTGTAATTTAGTCTCCAAATCACTGTGAAAGATTAGAAATTAGGTGATGTATGTTTTTTAAATATACTTTCTTCTCCACCTCCACCAAACAAGAAAGTTAGAGCTGTAATCAAAATGGCTATTTACAGATCATATTAGTGTATTTTGATTAAAGTTTTATCGTTTTTAAAAATCAGTGCCAAAGGTTTTATAGATCTGAGGTGCATGCAAGAAAGTAATCTCTTAGAAGAAAAGCTGGAGACTGTCTTCATGGCCTCTGGTAAATAAGACTGAGAAGCATGAACCATAAAGAAAAAGTGATAAATTAGATAATATTACATTTAATAATTTATTTTTCATCAATAGAAACAACAGAATAAAATAAAGCAATCCAAAGAGTGGGAAATTATATCAAAAATAAAGGGAGAGGAAACAGATATCTGAAAGTACATTTGTATCCAGAATATATAAAGAACATCTACAAAAAAATTTTAAAAAGTAGAAACCCAGTTAAAATATATAAAACCATGTTGATTAGGCAAGGCTCAAAAGGGAATAATCAAAAGGTTACTAAACATTTTAAAAGGTGATCAGCCATATTAGTCAACAAGGAAATGCAATTATACCTGAAATGAGTTGCCACAACACACCCACCATCATACCCAGAGCATCAGGGGTAGGTGAAGAGGTGGAGCTAGTGGAATTCTAATACATTGCTGAGACTATCAATTGGTACATCGCTCCTGGGAAGCAGTTTGGAAATATCTACTAATGCTGAACACATACATTACCTAGAACCACCTCTCCATGGATATGTACACCAAAAGTACATCAAAAATGTTCAGCGCAGCACTATCCATAGTCAGATCAAAGGGGCAACTACCACAAGGTACAAAAACACGTATAACCATAAGAATGAGTGAATCTCACATACAACGTTGATCAGAAAATGCCAGCTCACAAGAAAGGTACATACAATAGGATCCCATTGATATGGACTTCAAAATCAGGCATAACTGAAATTTGTCATTAGAAGCCAGGATAATATTTACATTGGAGGGTAGTAGTGACTGGTGCCTTGGGGTGCAGGTAATGATTTTTTTTCTCTATTTGAATATTGGTTGTACATTTACCTTATTAAGAAAAACTCCATTCAGTAGTATACTTACTATTTATATGCATTTCTGCTATGTACATTATACTGAATAAAATGTTTAATTTTTTAAAAATAATAGTTTTGCAAATGGTCACTAAGTGTTGCACTGGAAGTAGCAGTCATTATTAAATGTTCAAATGCTAAACTTGAATAGTTGAGGCATGAAGAAAGACCCATGTAGTTGGAGAAATCCTGGACCATTTGAAGCTAGTTTCATGAAATACTTGGACATAATCCTTCACTAAAAACACACACATATATATAGGTACAGTCAGAAGTGACTAACAAGTACTACCTATGATGCCAGGAGTTACCTTTGATATTTTTCAAATTTCAGCTTGCATACATCTATTTTTTGGGGGGTTATAAATAATTACAATACCTTTTTAAACATAACTTTCCTTTATTGGTTCTAACAAATTCATATTTGTATACTTCATTTTCTTCCTGTGATTAAGTCAGTCCTCTGAAACATTGACTATGCCCATTTGATACCATGGTAATTAGCCTAGTTATTAATAACAGGACAAGAACAAAGGGGGCAGCCAGC
>NW_006293001.1:4401835-4421306 GCF_000327345.1 Myotis davidii | reverse complement strand
ATTAAGTCCCTTAGCTTTTTGATGGAGTCTCTAGGGTTTTGTATGTATAATATCATGTCGTCTGCAAATAAGGACAGTTTTACTTCCTCTTTTCCAATTTGGATGCCTTTTATTTCTTCTTCTTGCCTAATTGCAATGGCTAACACTTACAATACCTTTTTAAACATAACTTTCCTTTATTGGTTCTAACAAATTCATATTTGTATACTTCATTTTCTTCCTGTGATTAAGTCAGTCCTCTGAAACATTGACTATGCCCATTTGATACCATGGTAATTAGCCTAGTTATTAATAACAGGACAAGAACAAAGGGGGAAGCCAGCCATAATAGGCTTGTCATTTAGGCAGCTTCATCAGGAAACTAAAGTTTTACACTCCCCAGAAAGCCACACTCTGTTCCCCAAAAATCACTGGGGGAAGGAACTGGACAGGGAGGAGAATAGACAATGCATGCCCAGTAAAGTGGGGATGATGTCAGGGAGGTACTGGTCTGTCAGTCACATCTGGGAACAGGCCATTGGCCAGAAGGGTCATGGCCACTGCAAGGGTGAAAAATTTTGGATATTTAATCCCCTAAACAAAGGAGTTTGTTCTCTTATGCTCTTGGTTCCTCCCATGCTCTTGGGACTCTTACTGCTCAGGGCACACTCACCTGCTCACAGCCATGTGAACCCCACACACAATGGATGAATGGACTGCAACTAGCCTGATGTTAAGCGGGACCCAGCTGCCACATGGGAAAGAAACTCTGGACGCTGGATCTGCTTCTAGCTTTACCAAAACCCCAGCTACGCTTCTTCTCTGGGGAAAATAGGACTTTGGAAATGCGCAAGTCTCAGAATTTTCTTTTTCTCAAGATATAAGACCCAATCCCCAGCACCCAGTGAGGAAGAGGACACCCCAATTTGTCAGATAGCACATATAGACAAAAACTTTGGGGAATGAGTCCACATGAGGCAAAAAGATTTCCAAAATTAAGAATATACTTGATGTGGCTAGACTAATCCTTGGGCAGACAACGTCAGTAGTTGATCTTTTCCTGCTGCTTAAGGGTAAGGCCTGCATTTATGTAGCTATGAATTCCTTTATAAATAGCTGTTCTGCTGGGGTTTGTCCTGTTGTTTATCAGTTTCATTTCTGACCAGAAGGAAAGCATGGGGATTTTAGATCAGGGTGGAGTACTTCTCCAAACTTCATAACATCACTGATCCTTCCATTTAATAATCTAAGTATTCTGGATATTAAATGACCATTATTACACTATTTTCTGCTTTTAAACTTTTTAGGATTTATATTTAAATATGTCTTTCCTCTGTGTAAATTTTTTTTGTTAACAATTAGCATAGAATCATGTAAATATGGGTTTAAGACAAAATGAAAGCACTCCACACAAATGCAATGAAAGCATCATTATTTAGAAAGTATCTACTCAACATACTATTTCCCCTGAGCACTGAAAGCGAAACCTAGCCTTCCATTTACCTTTTGTTAATGGCTTTTAGTTAATATGATTTTTGTTAACTATACGAGAAGCTATGTGCTTTTCTTAAGAGTGGTGAGTAAATACAATTTCCCAAGCCATACATGAAAATCAACCTTATACCTGCCTCATGCTTTTTGTTACCTATGGAAAATGAATATTAAATATATGCCCTAATTGATCTCATTTAGGTATCATTGGTAAGTTACATGTTTAAAAGGAAATCTTAGCCCTCTCTTTAAGTTTTCCTAACATGGAAAACCCTAAATTATATAGAAAAACAAATAAGTAGTGTTTGTTTCTTCCAGTAAGTGGGTAATTTGATTTCTCAGAAGGCAGGTGGAGAGTGCAGGAAGGAAGTGAGGCAAGACTTGGTGGGAATTAAGAAATTTAGAAGGTTTGGAAATTAAATAAGGTTTAAGTTGGTTGTCATTGTGAATGTCTAAACTTTTTGCCCTTCCTGGGTGAAGTGTCATAAAGTCAGGTGTGAATAGACTGTGAAATGAGCTTTTCTTATGCAGCACTCTTTAGCCAAATGATAATCTCCTATAAATACATATGACAGCAGCCTATTTTGATTATACTAATAGATTAGTAACATTTTTATTCTTAAATATTTACCAGAGCAATGACGAACACATAGATAGTATATTTTCCCTGTCATTCTATTAAAAAAAGATTTCTGAGTAGAGAAATGCGTTGATCCTTAAAATAGAAACTTTGATGAAGGACTGGGCGAACAGTGCAATGATTCATAGTACTTAGATTAGACCTTTAAACAAACTCCTCCTCAATTCTTCCAATGAATGTAGAAACTCTTTTTTAGAGGGAATAGATATGAGTACAGCATAACTATAACCAAAGTTTTGGGAAGCCAGCTTCATCCTCCTTAGGAAAAAGCCCCAGGAATATCCATAAAGTGAAGCAAGTTGAAAATCATGTTATTTTCATTTTAATATCTTGGTTTTTGTTTACAATACTTCTCTTTTAGGCATGACCACCCTCTTTAATTCCATCTACCTAATTTTGACCATTTTGAAAGGCCAACTAAAATCCCAAAATCTTCAGTGAAGTCTTCATTGGTTTGTTTAGCTCACATCAATGGCTCACTTTGATTAAGTGGTAATAGACATTGTCCAGCATTAAAATATTTTTCAGCCTTCAATTATAACTTTAAACATATAGAAAGGGAAAAGACTAGTTCAATAACTTCTCATGTATTCACCACCCAAATTCAATAATTGGCATCTACTTTCTTTCAAGCACACCTGGAGCATTCACAAGGTGGAAAATTTTCTGGGCCATAAAACAAATCTTAATTTTTTTAGATAATTAAAACTATAGAAAATATTATTTTACTCTAAGGAAATTAAACTAGAAACAAATAGTTCAAAGATATCTGGAAAATACCAGAATGTTTTGAAAATAAACAACACAACTCTAAGTAACTCATAGGTCAAAGAAAAACTCAAAGAAAAAATGAAGTTAAATTAAAATGAATTTAATACAATATATCAAAATTGCAAGCTTCAGCTAAAACAGAGCTTAGAAGGAAATTTAAATCAATAAATGCATATGTTAGAAAAGAAGAAACATCTCAGATTATCTAAGCTTAAGAAACTAGAAAAAGATGAGCAAGTTAAACCCAAAGCAAGCAGAGAAAAATAAGTATTAAAGATACAAGCAGAGATCAAGTGAAATGACCACATAAAATAATGGAAAATTTAAGAAAATAATTCCTAACATTAGTAAACATCTTGCAAAAATGTCTAAAAAGTAGACACATTTATTAATATCAGCAATAAAATGTGGCATTAAAGATCCTTCAGACATTAACAGGATAGATAATAAGAGAATGTTATAAAAAATGTATGCCCATAAATTCAACAATATAAATGGCATGAGCTAATTTTTTGAAAGTCACAAAGTATTATATTTCATACAAAAAACAAGATACCCTGCACATATGTATAAATAAAGAAAATTTATGGTAATTAAAATCCTTCCAAGAAAGGAAATTCTAGGCCTTAATAATATCACTAGAAAATTCTACACAACATTTTAGAAAGAAGTTATATTAGTTTTAACAAACTTCTAGAATACAGTAGAGAAGAAAGCACTTCCAAATGTACTTTATAAGGCTAGCATAATCCAGAGCAAGGCATTATAATAAAAAAATTCCAAACTAATCTTATTCATGAACAACCTCAAAAAATGGCAAATTGAATCTAGCATTATATTAAAATATATTACTAAAACCCCATTAAAAGACTAAGATACTTTTTAAATATTTGAAGCTTGCTTTCTGATCTCCAAAGGACTGATCAAGAAATATCACTAATTGTTGGAATTAAAACATATCATTATAGATCCCACAAGTACTAAAATGATACAAATTAGGCTTTATGAAATGGCATGTCATTAATAAAAGAGATTAAATCCTAGGGGGAAACAACTTAGAATAATCAACTCTGTATGAAATAAAATCTGTAACTTAAAATCTTCCATATAAAAATTTATTTCTATGATCAAAATTTTAAAAATAATTGCAGCCTCACACAAACTCTTCCAGAGTTCAGAAAAAAAGAACAAACTTTACAACGTTTAATGAGTTGAATGAAATCTTTTTTTTCTTAAATCTTTATTGTTGAAAGCATTACATATGTTCCCATTTCTACCCCATTGACCTCTTCTAGCCTGCTCTGTCCCCCATCCCAGGCCTTCACCACCCTATTGTCTGTGTCCATGGGTTATGCACATATGTATACAAGTTCTTTGGTTTGACTTATCCCACTCACCTGCCCTCCCCACCTTCCTCTGAGATTGGACAGTCTGTTCCATGCTTCTATGTCTCTAGACCGATTTTGTTCATCAGTTTATTTATAAATACTTGACAAAGACATTCAAGGAAAGAAAGAAAACTATAAGAAAATCTCTCTAATAATCACAGATGAAAAAATCTTAAATAAAACATCAGCAACTCAGTGAAACACTACATAAAAAGGATCATATAACACAATTAAGTATGGCTGTTTTAAGAATATAAGACTGGTATGATTTAAATTCAATCTGTAATTCAATACAGCAGCAGAATAAAGATGAAAAATTATAATTCTTCTCAATGGAAGTAGAAAACACTTCTGATAAAAACTTAATACCCTTTGCCTGGCTGGTGTGGCTCAACAGTTGAGTGTACACCTGTGAACCAGGATGTCACAGTTCAATTTCCAGTCAGGTCTCATGCCTTGGTTGTGGGCTCGATCCCCAGTAGAGGGTGTGCAGGAGGCAGCCGATCAATGATTCTCATCATTGATGTTTCTATCTCTCTCTCTCTCTCTCCCTTCCTCTCTGAAATCAATAAAAAATACATTTTTTACAAGTTAACATCCTTTTATAATAAAACATTTGAAAAAGTAAACAAAATAAAAATTTCCTTATTCTGATAAAGTATCTTTCAACAAACTTATACTTAATAGTAAAATATAGAAAATTTTCATCCTGAAATTCAAATTAAGACCAGAGTGCCACTATTACCTCTTTTGTACAGCATTTTACTGGTGGTGCTATTAAAATTAAGAATTACAAATAAAATATGGAAATAAACTTTGGAAGTAACAAAATGCCCATTACATTTAAATAGCATAATTTTATGGTCAAGAAAGTCCAAATAAATCTAGAGAAACACTATTAGAATTCATAAGAAATTTAGCAAAGTCTGTATACAAAATCAATATTAAAAATAGTTTCTATTTTTTAAATAGAAAAAATTGTTTCTATATGCCACAACATATAATTAGAACATGACAATTTTTTAAGATATACAATTCAAAATAATATACGTAATATTAAATACCAAAAAGAAATATCTCAAAAATGTTTAATATCACTATTTAATAATCTATGACACATTATTAAAATAATAAATAATAGAAAGATATGCCATATTCATGGATTAGAAAGCTCCATATTCTAAATGGTCATATTAACCATGGTCACCCTAATAAATAAAACAAAATAAATAAATCTCTCTATATATAAAAGCCTAAGCAACCATTCGACCGTTAGCTATGACATGCACTGACCACCAGGGGGCATACACTCCATGCACAGACATGGAAACATGGAACAAACTTATGAATCTCTGAGGGAAGTGGGGTGGGGAGAGGGCAGAAAGAGATTAACCAAAGATCTTATATGTGCATACTACAGACACAGTGCATGGATTTGTGAGTTCGTGGGGTCCCTCAGCCTGGCCTGTGGGGATCAGGCTGAAATGGGTAGTCCAATATCCCCCAAGGGGTCCCAGATTATGAGAGGGTGCAGGCCAAGCTGAGAGACCCCCCCCACCAGTGCACAAATCCGTGCACTGGGCCTCTAGTAAATAATAAAAGAGCAACATTAACAAAAATAACTTCTTGAAATAAATTTTAGTCAGTGTCAATTATAATTTTCTATTATAGAATACTTAAAAATAATGATAAGAAAATAACAGGAGACAATACAAAAGATGTCAGAAGCAAACCATACCACAAAATATTTTCAATTGCCAAATGAGAAAAAAAATGAATGAATTGGCATTCAACTGAAAATAAAATATAACATAAACCTGAAATAAATCTAAGGAAAGCAGGAATTAATACAAATGAAAGCAGGGATTTTTAAACAGGTATAAAATCAGAAAAATTGGACAAAGGAAATAGACTAACAAAAGTAACAATGCCTTTCGTGTGTATCATAAATAACTAATTATAATATATTATGACATCACATTAATAATAGTATCCATAGAATCTAACTTATTAGGAGTTAACTTCATAAGATATATAGAACATTCATGTTATAAACAAAAACTTTATTTGAGAGACGTAAAAGAAGATCTGAATCAAAACTGTGGCATGTGATGTTCTTGAAGGAAATTTTCAGTGTTTTTAATAATGCCAGTAACCTCTCTATTAGTTTTCTATTGCTGTAACAGATTACAACAAATTTTGTGGGTGAAAACAACATAAATATATTATTTTATGGTACTGATGGTTAGAAGTCCAAAATGGGTCTCATTAGACTACAATCAAGGTGTCACTAGGCTGCTTTCCTTCTGGATGCTCAGGAGTAGAATTACTTTCGCTTTTTTTTTCAGCTTCTGAGGCCCCCTGATTTCCTTGTCTCATGTCACCCTTCTCCATCAACAAAGCCAGCTGTATGGTATCATCAAATCCCTCTCTGTCTTCTGCTCCCCTCATCTCCTTTCCTGCTTCTAACTAACATGCCTCACTGTTTTCCCACAAGGACACCTTGCTATTATTACATTGAGTCCACCTAGATAATCCAGGGAAATATCTCAGGATAGTTAATTTAATCACACCTGCAAAGTCCCTTTTTACTATGTAAAGTAACAAATTCACAGGTTCTAGGAATTAGGGCATGGAGATATTGGAGGTGGTTGGTCATTATTCTGTCCATCACAATCTCCAAATAGATTTATACAATTAGTTCAACTCAATTTATTTTTAGTTAACAGAATTATTAAAAATATAACAAAAAAAAACAGAACAAATAAAACTCATAAATTGTATCATGACCTCACTTATATGTGGAATCTAATAAACAACATAAACTGATGAACAAATAGGTCCAGAGACATAGAAGCATGCAATACTGTCAGATCTCAGAGGGAAAGGGGGTTGTGGGGAGAGATTAACCAAATAACTTATATACATATAAGCATAGTCCATGGACACAGGGCCAGGGGTGGGGCAGTAGCTGGGCACAGGAGGATAAGAGTGGAGGAGGAAAGGTAGATATCTGAAATTGCCTCAACGATAAAAATAAATTTTTTAAAAAAGGAAAAGACTTTCATTGCCAGATATGAAAACATATGGCACCATCATGATTATAGTAGTAGCATAAGAATAGATGTATCTAGGAAGAGAACTTTAAAAAATATATATGCATATGTAATTAGTATTATAATACATGAAGTGGCATTTAAGATCTGAAGGAAAGGGCTGATTATTTAGTGAATTATGCTGGGCAAATAGGTTAATTATTTGGGGGAGGGGGGATATGTTGGGATTAAAGTTAGATATGTACTTTTTATCACACATCAAAATAAAGTCTTGATAGATAATAGCATTAAACAACAAAAAACAACATTAATTTTGAAAGTAAAATATCAATTAATAGTTATCCTTTGATGAACAAAGTTAAAAGAACTAAGTATATTAAAAAGGAAAAAATAAAGGGGAAATCAATAGCTTTGGCAACATTAATGCATACACATGGAAACTAGCAAACATCAAAAATACCATAAACAGAAGTAAAATAAACAAAAACTAATGGGAAAATGTATTTTCAATCATATGATAAACAACCAAGATAAAAAAAAATCTTATTAGGAAAAAGGCAAAGAAATTGTTTTAACTTTGTTAAATTAATGTTTGTTAAGGTAACGGATGGTGACTCTGCCACAGACCACAAGAAATCAAAATAGAGACATTGATTACTCACAGGTCCTGGAGGAAACACCTTGAAGGGCCACAGGAGGGGATAAAGGCAGGTGGAGAGAGGGAGAGAGAGAGAGAGAGAGAGAGAGAGAGAGAGAGAGAGAGAGAGAGAGAGAGATTGATTCCAGGTCACATGTTTTTACTAGGATCTGTGGGTAAATAGTGCTTTGGGGTCCCCAGAAGAATTCTGAATTGATCAAAGGGGTGCACACACACAGGGAAGGCTCTGCGGGGCAGAGGCGGCTGCTAATCACAAGAGCCACTGGGGAAAAGTCAGATCAGGAACTTACATTTGCCTGTGACTCTGAGGGTTGTTATCTGGAACATGAGCTTCCATGAGTGTTAGTATGGTTCAAAGTCACTGCTGGCCACTTTGCCAAACAAAATAGATGCCAAGGCATCAATACCTTGTAGTACCTTAGCTAAACTCTGGACAGAAATATTAACTGACAAGGGGAAATTGCAAATGATTAATAAATACATTTTGAAAACATTCAAACTGTCCTGCCAATTAAAGAAATACAAATAAAATACTTATGCAATGCCAATTTCTCTATCAAATGAGCAGTTGTTTTTTTCCCCCCTTATAGTATTATCCAGTTTCCAAAAGGGTGGAGAAATAGATAAATAATACCATTCTAGTGTAGAAATAAATTGGCAAACAGTTTCTGGAAGATATTTAGTATATTTTAATAGGCTAATGCCCAGCTGAAGTGGCTCAGTTGGTTGAGCTCCTTCCTGTGCATGGAAGCGTTGCTGGTTCAATTCCCGGTCAGGGCACATACCTGGGTTGCTGGTCTATCCCTAGTTGGTGAGCATGAGCTGAGTAGCATCAATGTTTCTCACATGGGTGTTTCTCTCTCTTTCTCCCTTCCTCTCTAAGCATATCCTTGGGTGAGAATTAAACAAAAAAGGCTTAAAAATTACAAACACTTTCACTTAGACACATACAGAAGTGCTTTTAAAGAAGAATCCTATATAATAATAACCCAGGTGGTGTCATGCCCTCACTCAATGTGAAGATGGCTGCCACAAGATGGCCACCTTCATGTCATCACAAGATGGCTGGCAGGGGAGGCAAGTTGGGGGCAAACAGGCGGGCAGGGGAGGGCAGTTGGGGGTGATCGGGGCAGCAGGGGTGGGAAGTTGGGGGTGATCGGGGCAGCAGGGGTGCAGTTAAGGGGCAATCAGGCTGGCAGGCAGAAGCAGTTAGGGGCAAGCAGGCAGGTAGGCAGGCGAGTGGTTGGGAACCAGCAGTCCCAGATAGTGAGAGGGATGTCTGACTGCCAGTTTAGACCCCATCCCTGTGGACAGTCAGACATCCCCCAAGGGGTCCCAGATTGGAGAAGATGCAGGCCAGGCTGAGGGGCTCCCTCCCACTCAGTGCATGGATTTTGTGCACTAGGCCTCTAGTATTATTCATAATTGCAAAACAGAAATAACGTTAACTACTAAACTTCCATCAATAATGGATTGGCTAAATAAATTATATGTTCACAAGAGTAAATATATAAAACAATTTTTAAGATCTAATTTTAAAAGTATATTTAAAGATATGTGAAAATGTTCATAATATATTAAGTGAAAAGCATATTATGAAACTGCTCAGATAATTTTTAAACTATGTAAATGCATTACATTTAAGAGAAGGCTAAACAGAAAAAAATACTAACAGTGTTTTTCTCCAACTATTGAAGATTCAAATTAAGTTTTTGCGTATGGGATTTTCTGTTTTCATTGTTAGGTTATACAATGAACAATGTTTTATGATCACAGCAATTGTTAATATCATCTTAATAATAGAGCAAAAGAATATAGAATAATTAAATTGCCCTTAATCAAGCCTTAATTTTTTAAAAAATATCTTTGGCTCCCCCTAACCCCACATCAGAAGTGATTCTATTTTAATGTTTAAAGTGTTTATATCACTCTGGACTGATAATATCTTATACAGATCAACTTGGACTCACCAACACAGATGTAGTTTTATGCTTCCAATCAATGAGACTATCTTACAGTACATCTCAGGTAGGATTTGAAGTGAACTTCCCCAGATAGAATAAAAGCTTAAGAGTGTGGAAAACCTCCCTAACTCATACACCCTTCATATTATTACTGAACCCTAAAACAGTGCCATGACCATGATTGCTGGATGACAATATAGGTTGAGCTCAGCTCAACTCAGCTCTAAAAAAGAAATTCTTGAAAATAGACAATAAAGTCAGAAAGGTTATAGGATCCCAGTGTTTAAATTTGTACTTTCGCCTTAGTCTAGTTTCTAATATTGATATTAGACATAATTTTTCTTTGGGTCATACCTACATGGCTTCTCACAATTTCTCAGATTCTCTGAAATGCTTTCTTACTTTGTGTTTGCAATTTATATATATACAGATCAACTTGGACTGACCAACACAGATGTAATTTTATGCTTCCAATTAATGAGACTATCTTACAGTACATCTCAGGTAGGATTTGAAGTGAACTTCCCCAGATAGAATAAAAGCTTAAGGGTGTGGAAAACCTCCTTAACTCATACCCCCTTTTATATATATATATATTAAAGATAGCTGGCTTAGTATATTTGTTTTAAAGTTAAAATTACAAATCCAGTTTGTTTGCTTTTTCTTTATATTGCTCAGTCTACAAGCACCTAAAATTGAACATTTACAGAATGTGGCTCATCTGTATAAGGAAAATGACCAATAGCCATAATGCGGCATCCATAAGAATAACTTTCTCCCAACGGACTTAGAAAGTGCTGTGATGGTGAATGCCATACACCTTTGATATATAAGGGCCAGAATAGAACATTAATATACAAACCAGACTCTTACTTAGGATAATGAAACAGTAAGTTCTCCAAGGAACAAAATGGGTGTCTTAGGAAAATAACTATTCTTTCATGTGGTGCGTGGTTGAAAGAGGTCATCCTTTTTATTCTTAATATCAGTGCCCACATTTTTCTGACTCACATTATCTCTGGAAATATCACCAAATTTTTTTTTCTTCCCTTGTCCTTTCAATTTCAGAGCTAAACTCTCAAACCTTTCGTAACAAAGGGCATTGATTAAGAAACTTGACTTGGAGAACAATCTCAAACATGGTAACATGTACTGCAGTGTGAGCTATTAAACGATTTAATAGGTCAGAAATAGTTTTAAGCTAGATTTTTTTTTCTTTCTACCTTTCCATGCATTATCACTCCATCTATTTCTAAACAGAATTTCAGGCTGGGTCTTGTAAACCCAGAGCCTTACACTGAAAGCTATAATTTGTACATGTAAGGAAGAACTGTGAGGTCACGGACAAATTAGAACATGAGCTAGTTATTTAGAAAGCTTTCAGGGTTTTTTTCCCCCCTCATATGTTTGTTTATCTGTTCTTTAAATTCTCCTAATATACATCTAAATGATCTGGCCAGTTCATTAGGTTCTATTGAGCAATTAATTCATAGCCAGTCAATTTAACCTGAATAGTGGGTTTGTGTGAATAGACAGGGCATAGTCAAATGCAAATTTGGATGTCATTCAGCTAATTTGATCTGGGAACAGAATAAATAATAACCATTAGTGTGGAGTTTGGGATCTGATTCTCGTGGCCAGGCCTTCTAAATTGGTCAGAGTAAGATAATTGCCAAGTTCTAAATGTTGTTCGGTGTGTTGCTCTGTTGTATAGACACAAGGGATTTCACTTGGCTTATGCCTTCTTCTCCTCTCCACTTCTACAACATTATACTCTAAATCACATCCAACATTTTGCACATTTTTTTCTGAGTTCTTTACATTGTAACAACAATATAGCATATTTGATGTCAAATCTGTACATTCTAATTATGCAAAACCAAAAGCAGATAGGCCCTGTGTGCTTGTGAACTGAATACAGGCAAATGTTTCCATTTGTGAGCCCAAGATTACTGGGGAATTTCAAATATTTCTGTATTTCTCAATAACAAAAGGGGCATGCTTTCAGACTTTAGGTAAAAATAGTCTTTTTAAAATTCATTCAGCTTGAGATAAATAAAAAATGTTTCTTCGTATGTGCTTGTTTAGAGTCTGGTTTTAAGAATTTCTTACAATGTTTTCACTAGAAATGTTGTAGGTTAGTTTCCCCTACACCCCTGGAATCTAAGAGGTGAAATGGACAAGCAATAAAAATTAAACTGACTAGTCCAATTTCATTGCCCAAACAAAAAGAAATTCGGGGGTATAGAGAAAAGCAGAAAAGAGTGCTGAAAATACATTTGTATTTTAAAAGTCCATTTTAATCTTCTAAATCCTTATTGAAAACAAAACAATAAAATTTACAGGACATAACTATTTATGTGGTTAGGTATTTAGGAATAAAAACAAGCCTGGCACTGATTTATGGAATTCTTTGTGCTTTGACGTGGCTAAGGGTGAAAAGGTTTCTTTTGCTAAAAATAATGACACCCATACCTAAGAAAGCATCTGGATGCCATTCTCAGAACTATAAGACTTTTCTAAAAATCAGGGCCTGTGTGACCCTGGTAATGAACCAGTCAGTCCTTAATAAGGTTCTTTTTTTTCCCCCCACAGGTATTTTCGAGTATCCTTCTTAGTTGTAGTTTTACTTTTGAATACTGTGTATGAAAAGGCCATTTCACATGTGATATTTTCATTATAAAATTGGATAGGCTTTTTTATACGCATTTTAGATGTGAGTGGGAGTGTTTGCTGGTGGTATAATAAAAAGAAATATAACACGCATAATAGATTTTCACGTATCTATTTTATAATATTTATAATGCATATAAAGGTTAAGGAAAGTAATATTTAATTTCATATTCAAGGCATAAAATAAATTAGAGAACTGATAAAGAACATAAGGTAGTAGACTTTAAATATTACAAAGTATTGCCTACCTTTTTTTTTATAGTGTGATTTTGTTCAAGAGAATATGTGGTGCTAAATTTTGTTCTGAACCTATGTGAGTGAATTATTGTCCTAACCATATTTTCACACTCTATATTTATTGTCTAAATAAGTAAATGAGTATAACAAAAAAAAGTTGTTCTATCAATTTCATATAACATTTACAGTGTCAGGCTGGTTAGTTTTCCTAATTTATAGAGATCACAGAGGAAAGAAACAATTTGGAGACTGCTTTTGTTTTTTTATTTTTTTTTGTTTTTATTTTTATTTTGTTTTTGTTTTTTAATCCTCACCCAAAGACATGTTATCATTCATTTTACAGAGAGAGGAAGGAAGACGAGAGAGAGGGGGGGGGAGAGAGGGAGAGAGAGAGAGAGAGAGAGAGCGGAGGTGAGAGAGACACATATCTATCACATCAATCCATTGCCTCCTATACATGCCCAGACTGGGGATTGAGTCCAAAAGCTGGGTATGTGTCCTGACTGTGAATGGAAGCACAACAATCCAGTGCATGGGACAATGCTCCAACCAACTGAGCCACATCAGTGAGGGATGGAAACTCCTTTTCTGATGTGAATATAAATAGACAAATTAGGGCATTTGGCATTTTTAGCAAATATTTAATCATGGAAAAAGATAAATTATTGATGGTAAACTCTAAACTCACTTTTTTTCTGATTTTTGATTTCACAAATGCAAATTATTCTCTTTTACCATACACATAGTAAAAATCATTAATATAATGTGGTATTTAAGTAAGTATAATAACTTATGATTATCTTAATGACACATTTTGTCACTAAAACTTGATATTGGAGTTTATGTATACAATTTTATTTACATATTTCTCTCATACATTTGTATATTCTTGCACAATTTTTTGGACAGAAAGATCCTTGGGGTAGGGAGTAGGTAAGAATGCTTCTTTCAGAAGGATATATTATTAAGCAGGGAAGGAGGAACAGGATGCTTACATGGTAAAACACATAAAAAGTGATCCCAAGTGACTCTCTTACCCATTCATATTTCTACTATTTGTGCATTACCAGCTATAAATACAGTATTGCTTTTAGGAAGTCAGGGTCTGGCATGTTGCAGGTCCTCAATGCACTCATTCAACAAATATTTACCGAGCACTCACTACAGTCTAGGCAATGATCCAGGTGCTGGGGATACAGTAGTGAACACAACAGGAAAGTTTTACCTGCTGTAGTGAGTTGAATTGTGGCCCTCAAAAGATAAGTTCACTGTCAACCTCAGAATTTAACCTTGTTTGGAATAAGGGTCTTTGCAGATGTAACAAAGGTAAGGATCCCAAGATGACATTAGGGTGAGCTCTAAATTCAATCTATTAGATAGAAAAGGAGACAGACCTAACTGAGATAGACCCAATTAGAAGAAGACCATGTGAAGAAATGGGCCAAGATTGGAGGGTTGCCAACTGGCACCAGAAGCTGTGAGAGAGGTATGAAACCCATCGTTCCTCAGAGCCACCCCTAGGACCACCCCTGTTGACATCTTGATTTTGGACCCTGGACTCCAAAACTGTGACAATGTAAATTCTGTTGTTAAAGCCAAAGGTTTATGGTGATTTGGTACAGCGTGGCTCCAGGCAACTAATCCAGAAGTGAGGAGATACACAAAAGCAAAAACAAAAAAGGAAAGAAAGGATGGAGGGAAGGAAGGAAGGAAGGAAGGAAGGAAGGAAGGAAGGAAGGAAGGAAGAACATAAGTTATTTTAAATGGTGATAAGGGCTAGGAAGACAGCAGAAAAGAGGTGTAAGGAAACGTCATGAACCCAGCTCCTCAGGGGACTCACAGCAGGTTTATCGAGACTACTGGCCTTGTGAGATTGGCTGTATGTGAGAGTCTGCAGAGAGGCTAAGAGTATGGCACACAAAGATGCTTGATGTTCTTGAGGAAACGCCTTAAAAAGCAGCACATAGAAAGTATACAAACAGACTACAAGTGAGAAGCTGGATATATTTAAAGTAAAAGTAAAACCAGATGTTAAAAAGTGAGAAGACCACCTTCAGGGTGGCCAAATAGAAGAGATGATTCTTCAGGCTGAAAATGAACTAAATTTGGTGAGAATAATGATACAATGGAAACCATGGGAGCCTTTCATGGAAGAGCCTCTGCCAACTAATGGAACTGGCCAAGATAACCATCATCAAATGACTTGTGTGTTAAAGGGAAACTTATGTAATTAAATGTTCTGTTACATCAAAATGTTTTCATATTATTGACATCTTATAATAAAAAACAACAACTGAGGCAGAACATATTTAGGAGACTTGTTGAAACTGCTGCTTACCCTAATAGGGACTTGTGAATCCGTTTTTGTTAAAACATTGATGCAAATTATTTCAAAGATGATGTTTTTTTTAAAAAAAAAATAGAGGTTCATGGAAGATTTAAAAGTTAATTGGAAAAATTCCCACATATTTTAATGCGGAGGCCATATTTGAAAGGTGAAATATTTTTAGTAGTCTCTTCAACACATTTAATTTTTTTTAAGAAATCAGAAGAGGAACTTAATTATCATTGCTCAAACAAATGTATAGGTCACTGTTTGAAATGAGGTAGTAAGAGTAAAAACCATCAAATTAGAATTCATTGTATAGTTGAGGAAATCGAGTTTGTATTGGAAAGAAAGATTTTTTTATTTACAATGGTAGTTGGAGAAACTTCTTTCTTTTTGTCTCATTTAAGGAAGTTAGCTTTCTGGCCCTTAATCAAACCACATCAGGATAGAGCTATAATTTCTGTAAAAGTAGAGCTATTAAGGGTTTCTAAAATTTATGTGGCATATGGATAAGCTTATATTCATAACATTTTAGTTGTATGGTTGTAACTTCCAAGTGGAAACACTAAGTAGGTTTCACTTACTTTCCAATATGAGGATACCTGGGTATCAAACAGAAGATAAAACTTTAAAGAAATAGGTGATTGACAAGTTTAAGGTTAAACAAAATTAAAATTTGCCAGTGTTTTCACCTTTTCTTCTTATTTCCCTATCATTTCTAAATACTTAGTTAAATCTGGTGTTACTTACCTTCAAATATTGTAGTGTGTGTGTGTGTATGTGTGTGTATGTGTGTGTGTGTATGTGTGTGTGTATATGTGTGTGTATGTGTGTGTGTGTGTGTACATGTTGCTATCTCTGTGGCAAAGCAGAATCTTTCAGAATTTGAGAATGAGGGAAAAATGTATTCTTTTTGTTTTCACAATATATTTCTCCCCTTATAGAGCTTAAATTGGATACTAAATAAATGCTAAATGGAAAAATAGTTGAGTGATGCTTACAGTAAGAGTTGCAGATAAAGAGAGTTTAGGATTGGCTTGAATAATGAAGAAATGCTTCAGAGGAGAGGAACTGAGAGTTAGGAATTGAAAGATGGGCAATATATAGGTAGATGGGGGAAATGCCATGTAAAAGATTTCTAAAAGGTAACACTATAGTATTGATGACTTTAAGTATGAGCAAGTGTATAAAGGTCACTGTGAGAGGAGTCTAATGGGAGAAATTTTCTGTGTCGAATTGAGCCAAAGAATATCTTGATTGAAAATTTATAGTTCATCTGATAAAACTTTAAACTTCTTGAACTACCTGCAGTGACAGGAGCACTTAAGAAGCTCACCATTCCACTGCACTCAGGGGTTACAAGGATAAACAAGAAAGAACCAGGATTTACTCTTCCTCAGCATATCAGTTTGTAGATTTGTTCCCAAGAGTTCCCGAGTTGTAGATCTAACTTCTCTCTGAAGTTGCTAGTTCTGTTCTCTTGGCCTCACAAAGTACCAATCTTTCATGTGATAGTCCATCGAGCATTTGAAGATATGGGGGTCTGTTCTGCATCAAGTTTAAAATGACCAGTTTCTTTTTTATTTCTATCTGTTGCTTCTATGGTTTCCATGCCACAAACCTTCTTGCCCACTCTATCCAGCCATGGTATGTTGGCCAAAGCCTTCAAGTGTCATATTCTAAAACTTTTCATGCTTTCATAAAATAGAGCAGGAGTATCATCTCACACACTCTTAGAGGCTGTGCATTATTAGTGCCATACATCTATCAAAACAGACACTGAAAAAAAATTTCCACTTTCTCTCTTTCATGATAAATGACTAGAAAATTTAAAAAAATTTAAAGTGTACATGAACAACTCTCAGACAAAAGACAAGAGGCAGCACAAAATTGGAATTCCTGAAAGTAGGGAAACAAGGTGAGTTTTATGGTTGCCCCAGTTTACTACCTGGAGCCAGGGTTCAGGCCCCAGCACAGGAAACTGAAATAAAGCCTGCAGTGGGGGCAGCGAGCTGAGAGGACAGTTATCAGAGCTCAGGAAGGTCAAGAATGAGAGTTTACAGAGCAGAGAGCGGAGTGGGAGAAATAAACAGGAAAGAGCTTGGGAGTCTGCTGGAGGATCTCCTTGAGGCTTTGGCTGGTCTGCCCATTTGTGGCGGGAAACAGCCCCTGAGTCTGGGAAAATAACCGCTGAAAACTAGTGAGAAAGCAGTTGCTTTAACAATTCCCAGAGTTCAAACATAGGTAGGGATAGCTTTATTCCAACCAACCAAAGTGGAAAGACCTTAAAATACACAAGACGAAGGGTAGAGTTCATAGAAAGGTCACATTCAAGAGTAGAGCTAAGTTAGCTCCATAGAAAAAGCTGCTCTGGACCTGTAATGACAAAACTTAAAAGTAAGTCTTGCCTCAAAGGGATCGTGCTTAGCTAAGAGTACTTGCTTGTATGCCAGAAGAAAGTCCAACACTCAACAACGTAAAATCCATCATTTCCAGCATAGAAACCAAAACTACAAGTATGGAAAGGAAAACATGAGGAGAAAAAACACCAACAATAAACAGAACTCAAAATAACAGACATGATAGAATTACTAGACCATGACCTGAAACAGCTCTTATACATCATATAAATATGCTCAATATGTGAAGCACAACATAGGCAGATACTGAGAAGAGGAGTGAAAGATATATGAAACATCTAGGTATAAAAAATTCTCCATCTGATGCAAAATATTCACTGGATGGGATTACACACTAGAGGAGAGATGGTTAATGAACTAAAGAACATATGAAGAGAACTATTCAAAAAGAAGCACAGAGAAAAATGAGAATTAAAAGAAAACAGGGCATCAGTAAGCTTTGTGACAATATCAACTATTATAACAAGAAATAAAATGTAGGACAATAACACAAAAGATAGGAAGCAGAAATAGAACAATAATATTGTAAGATGCTTATACTTTATGTGTATTATGAAATATTATTTGAATGTAGATAGTGATAAGTTAAACTCTAGAGAAGTTAATAAAAAATAGTCTAAGTGGAATAGCTAGCATGCCAATACTAGAACATAAGAAAATAAATCATAAAATGTACTCAATTCAAAAGAAGTTAAGAAAGGAGAACAAAGGAATAAAGAACAGATGGGAAAAAGGAAAAACAAACGCTAACTATAAACAGACCATATGAATAATTACATTAACTGTATGTGGTCTAACCACTCAAATTAAAGACAAAAATTATTAGAATGTATTTTCTTTAAAAAAATCAAGATCCCACTACATATTGTCTAAATGAATAATTAAACTAAACAAAGTTTATAGACCTTGTTCCCCCACCCTGTTGAAATTTCCTCAGGTTGCTGAATGAGTAAATAAACTCTTAAGTTAAAAGAATGGTCAGGGAAAAGGAGGTTCAAACTGTTAAAGACATAAAAGACATAAGATTCAGTCTCTAAATTGTCTATTAAAAAATCATTCTGTATGAATATATGTGCACTCAATGGGGAAATTAGAGAAAAATTGAAAAATAAAAGCAGTTGGGGGCTTATAAAAATCTGAAAGTAGAATAATACTATGTTAAAGATAGGTATAGGGATTATCTCTTTTTATTGAAACATAATATACATATAGAAAAGTATTCATTTGAAGTCATTTTCTTTTTTTAATGTTATTTTTTTTAAAAAATATATATTTTTATTCATTTCAGAAAGGAAAGGAGAGGGAGAGAGAGATAGAAAAATCATTGATGAGAGAATCATTGATTGGCTGCCTCCTGCACACCCCCTACTGGGGGATGAGCCTGCAACCTGGGCATATGCCCTTGACCGGAATTGAACCAGGGACCTTTTAGTCCACAGGCTGACACTCTATCCACTGAGCCAGACCGGCTAGGGCTTGAAGTCACTTTTAATCATTTACCATGTGAAACTGATCACTTTCATAGGCAAAAACAACTTTCTTCCCAAAAGGAATTAAATAATGTATGATCTTTATGAGATGATGGATGGAATATTAGCTGATAAGAAAATACATTGAAAGGAAAAGAAAGTCCAGATACTAATGTCAAAATTTAAGGAAACTTCTCCCTATTTCAGGTTCCACACATAACAAGCTTGGAAGTTGCAACTCTGTGCTAACAAGTACAAAAAATTGAGCAGACTGAAAAAAATCACAATTCTTTTTAAATTCATAAGAGAGTGGAGGACACAGGGCAAACCACTTCCCCCAAAATAGGAAGACAGGCAAACACAGGGAATCGTGGCTTATCCGAAAAGAGACTCTGG
>NW_006293001.1:4397526-4401823 GCF_000327345.1 Myotis davidii | reverse complement strand
GGGAGGGGGAGGTGTAGAAAAATAGGATCCAGAATTAATGAGCTCCTGGAGGCCCAGTATAAACAAGTCTGAGAGTGAAAAACGCCAGGGGATTCCAGTCACAGGAGGGCCCCACCCTTTTGTGATTTTTATCTCCAGGAGCTTGACCAGGTAGTTCCGTTATAAATTGGAGGGAAAAAACCCTCAGACTTCAAGCAGGGAGAGAAGAAAAGGAACCACTTTGAAATGTGTCTCAGCGCTCTTCTTCTTAATATCTGCCCTCAGGAGAAATGAGTTAATCTGACCCTAACCTGCTGGGTACTATCAGAGCCTCACCAACCTGACACTGTGTACATACTCTTTTTTTTTATTGTTGAAAATATTACTGTCCATGGGTTATGCATATATGCACATACATTTTTTTCTTTTAAAAAATCAGGGACTTTTAGATGACATGGTCACTTCTGCTGGCCACAGTCCGTACTCTGGGTTCCAAAGATTCGTGTCTGTCCCAAATGCCAAATACCTGGTGTAGACTCTGTCACTATTACATTTTCATCCCGAGAGCTTGGGACATTCTTAACACTCAGGAAATTAATAAGTAAGTGAATGATATTCTTAAAATTCTTGCTTTAAGTATTGCCCTTCATAAAACAATCTTCTTTTATCTTCTAAGTTGTGTTGGAAAGATTAACACATTGAGACACTGGTATTTACATGTGAATTAATCAGATGGCCTCTTTTCATATTAGGTGCCCAGACACTGCGGAGCAATAGACAAGAAAGAATGGTCACTACAATGGAAGCTAACATGAAGGTAACGTTAGCCTAGCTGAATTTCCCTAGGGCTGCCCAGAAATTAAACCAAATTGAATCAATATAGTTTCAATCTGTGGGAACTCTACTGTTTGAGTATAAACTTTCGTCCATCTCCAGGGATAAAGAAGGGGGACATAAAATTCTTCTTTTCTCCCTCATTCTTTTTTTTTTTTAATTCTCAATTACTCAATCTGAAACCAAGTCCTGATGATTTTGCTGCAGGAAGTTCACTGAATCGCCCCCCCCCCCACTTTCTATTGCCATGGTCATTCTGCTATCTAGTTGAAGTATTCTCAGCTGGCCCAGTAAACAACCTCATAAATTGCAGCTTTGCCTCAAATCTCCTTGCTTCTAATTTGATCCCCACACATGACCCAAACTCTGTTTCTAAATTATTGATCTGGTTATGTCATTCTCCTGAGGAAAATCATGTAATACTCCTCTAATTCCCTAAGCATGCGTTCAAGGCTCTTCCCACCTTGTTTGAACTCCACTTGGACTTCAGAAGTCTTCAAACATCAACAGAGCTGCTACAAACTCCAGGCCAACTACTTATTGGCTAGGTGACATCGTGCAGGTCACTGAAGATCTCAAAATGTAACTTTCTTCTATGTACATGATATAGTGCAAGGTTTTACCAAGAGTTTGAGAGATAAGTCAAGATCCTGGCACCTGGAAAATGTTTAATTAAGTCAGTGGTTCTCAACCTGTGGGTCGCGACCCCTTTGGGGGTCGAATGATCCTTTCACAGGGGTCGCCTAAGACCATCAGAAAACACATATATAATTCGATATTGTTTTTGTGATTAATCACTATGCTTTGATTATGTTCAATTTATAACAATGAAATTGGGGGTCACCACAACATGAGGAACTATACTAAAGGGTCGCGCCATTAGGAAGGTTGAGAACCACTGAATTAAGTGGTAGTTATCATAGGAACCTTTATCGTTTCACTCCCTTGTACTGCTCACTAAGCACCCCAGACTCTGGCTGAACTAAACTGACACTTGTCGGACTCAGAAAGCTACACATACTCGTATGCCTCCAAGCTTTGTTCATGCAACTTTACATTCTAACCATATTTTCAACCTGGCAAAGTTCTGTCCATCCTGTAAGATACAGTAGTCTGCCATCTCTCCACAGACATCCTCATCTCTCCTGGCCCATAGGAGCAATCACTTTCACCTGCATGCTTCGTTTACACCTCTTTGAGGACTCAGAAAGCTACACATACTCGTATGCCTCCAAGCTTTGTTCATGCAACTTTACATTCTAACCATATTTTCAACCTGGCAAAGTTCTGTCCATCCTGTAAGATACAGTAGTCTGCCATCTCTCTACAGACATCCTCATCTCTCCTGGTCCATAGGAGCAATCACTTTCACCTCCATGCTTCGTTTACACCTCTTTGGAATCCTGGGCATTTGTCACTTGTGTCAAAATTTATCGTGTGAGTGATTTTCATCTCACCACATGGTGATTTTCCTGAGGCCAGGCCTGGTGTCTTACTCATTATGGTTTCATTATTATCACTTTTAAATGCAATGCTGGACTTGGGGGTCAGTGCTCAGCAAATGTTTGTGGAATTGATTGACATAATAGCACCTAAATACAAAGTGTTGATGCTGGTCTGTGACACCTCCCATGGCCAAAAAAATTAATCAAGTCACTATTCACAGTATTTATTATTACTATTATTACAAATATTATCTAGAATTCTCTTTTTAAAAATACCAATAGGCTATATTTTTCAGCAATTATGCCTTTCCTAGAGCTTTTTTCATAAGTGAATTCAATATTTTATTCATACTTTCTTTCCTAAACCAAATGCCCACATTAAAAATGTATATATGTAAGTAAATATGAATAGTGGCATTCTTATGAACAATTCTATGATAAAAGGAAGTTAGATGGCAGAAGAATTTTGGTCAGAAAACACATTTTACAAGTAAGCTTCTAAGGGGTTATTTTAAACAACATTGAGGGGAAAGAATTATTTCAAACAGATGAAAAATACCTCTCTACTGTCCTTCTAATGGATGTACTTTAAAGAAAGCCAAGGGGAATTTTAAACTCCACATACATTTTATGAACATTCAAATGAATATCTATGACTAATCTCTGGTGCATTTGAATAAAAAATAGAACAATTTTGATGTTCCAAGTTGAATTATTAAGTAAAAATATTCAGTTATCAGATAGTTAATTAAGTGGAACTGACTGTATTCATTATAATATTTGTTCCAAACAAATGTATTTAACATTCTGATATTATGCAGAATAGGTGACAATTGCATATCTCCATGGAGATCAATAATGGGATTCAGATCATTGTGTAAAGAGTCTGCAAGTTTAATGCAGAGAGAATGTCATTATTATTTCTCTCTTAATGATGGTCATTATGCGCAAACACTGATTGAATTCCATTTGTTACCTGCATTTGAGCTGAGAGGAATAATTACAATTTAAGTGACTCCATTAAAATTCATAAAAGAATATGAATGCAAAAATTATACTTGAAACTGACAAAATATACTTTGAGGATATAAATTGTGTTTTCTGATAGGCCTCTTAAAAGAATTAAAAATAGCTTCATTTTAATAAGATGACATATAAAGATCATGTGTTATCCTCACCTTTATGTTAATTTCAATGCTGCAATCCATGACTAATAATAAAAAGCGAAGAAATTAACTTTTAAAAAGTAAAATTAATTAACTAAAGTGCCAGTTATTACACATACTTTTGTGGATTGGGTCATAGTCATTCTTTTTTTAAAAAAGGTTTTAATTGTGTATAATATTAAAATGGTGTTTTATCATTCTATATATTGGTGATATCACCTACCATTGTTGGTAGCTAATAAGTCCAAGGTTTAAACTGATGTAAATTATGTGTGATGTGTTCTTTTTCATTTGTTTGGCATATATTTCTTTTGACCTGCTGTGCACTGCTTAGCATCTATAATTTTGGATGCTAATAGTTATTACTGTATGGGCCACACCAACCCAAAATTTTCAGTGGATTAAGCTGCACTTTTTTTCAGAGTGAAGTGGAACATACTAACATGCCAGACAGGATGCCATTGAGCCTTAAAAGTCCTGCCTTTTAGTGGCTGAAGTGAGTTCTCTAACTCAGATGAGAGAAGGAGAGAAGTTCAGTATTTAATGCTATGGGAAGCCATGGAGAAATGGTGGCATGGAGTTGTGAGGCACTCAGCCTCTCATCAAGTTTGGGGAAGCCTCTGAAGGGAGAAATGATGCTTTCTTTCTGGGCCAGACACTCTTCTTTAGCTCTTTGTCACAACTTCAAATTGCAGGGTCTTGATTTCACAGTGTTTATATTACAAAATTATATGTTTTGATACTATTAAGCAAGAACAAGGAAATCATAGAATTTTTGCCTGCAAAGGTCTTTATGTCTTATTAAATTCACCTTGATCATTTTACAGATGAGAAAGCCGAGGTCTAGAGAGGCTCATGATTAAAAGTTTTCAA
>NW_006293001.1:4385026-4392526 GCF_000327345.1 Myotis davidii | reverse complement strand
CAAACTAGCTAGAGTTCATGGGACAGGATACCAGAAAGGAGAGAGTCACAAAGAGAGGAGAATTCCAGACATCTGCAGAGGGTCCCCTGCAGGTCTTTGTGTACTGATCAGCATATATATTGAGGATAATGTACAAGAAAGGGGATAAAATTACCCAAAAGGAACAGAGGGAAAATTCCCTGGAACTCACACAGGACCAGAATTAGTTCATATTTAAATGGAGAATAATGTAAAAACCTCATAATTCATAAGATATTAAGTGGAGTGCACAGAAAGATACTGCTTCAGCAATGGGGAAATTTAGCCCCAGACTAAAGGCTGCTCTGGAGCCACCTAACAAAATTCAAAATTGAAACTTGACAAAATCAAGTTTGTTTCCAGGTAACATAATTGAAGTCCAGGACAAACCTCAAGCTCAAGAAAATGTATAGTAATATAAATATACTAGAGGCCCGGTGCATGAAATTTGTGCACAGGTGCAGTCCGCAGACCTGGCCGGTGATCAAAGTGCGAGTGACTGGCGTGGAAGGGCAGGTCCCAGCTGACCTCTGGGCTCTGGGCAACACCTGGGCCCCTGGGCCCCCAGGCACCCTCCCACCTGAGTCATAGCGCCTGAGTCCCCACGCAGAGATGTGGTAAGCACGGCCAGACACCATGGTCAGGGGTGCAGCATCCCTCTCACAATCTGGGACCGCTGGCTCCTAACTGCTCACCTGTCTGCCCGACTGATCACCCCTAACTGCCCCCCCTTTCTGGCCTGGTCACCCCCAACTGGATCCTCGACTGGCCTGGTTGCCCCTTGCTGTCCTCCCTGCCAGCCTGGTTGCCCCCAACTACCCACCTCCCCGCCATCCTGGTCGTCCCACACAGCCTGCTGTTCAGTCATTTGGTCATCCCTCACTAACACCCCTGCCGGCCTTGTCGTCCCACACAGCCTGCTGTTTGGTCATCCGTTCAGTTGTTTCGGTCGCGACAGCCCCTGGCTTTTTATATATTACAATAATTGAAGTTACCAAAAGGTAACTTCAATATTTAAAGAATAATGACCAAATGTTTCCAAATTTGTTAAAAATTATAGGCACACCCCCCACTGGGGATGTGCCCACAACCAAGGTATATGCCTTTGACCGGAATCAAACCTGGGACCCTTGAGTCTGCAGGCCGACACTCTATCCGCTGAGCCAAACCGGCCAAGGCATATAGGCTTATATATTTAAAAAAGCTCAGAAAAAGTCAGGCACAAAAACATGAATTAAAACTGTACTCATATATATCATAATTAAATGGCTTGCAACAAGCAATAAAGAGAAAAATCTTAAAAGCCACCACGGGAAAAAAATTGCACATTATATATAGAGAAACAACGATAAGAATAATAGTACATTTCTTGATTAAAATAAAGCAATCCAGAAAACAGTGGATAATTATTTTTGAAATACTGAAAGGAAAGGGCATGTGTCAATGTAGAATTCGATACTCAGTGAAAATATATTTTCTTAGACATCCAAAAGCTGGAAAAATAATTAGTACTAGCACATTTGCATTATCAAGAAATCACCAGGTAGAAATCTGGTTGTACACAAAGGAATAAAGAGCACCAAAATGGTGAATATGGGGTGTATACAAAAGATATTGTTTCTTCATTTTTTAATCTTTTAAAAGATAATTTGCTGCTAAAAGCAAAATCAGTTGCAATGTATTTTTACTTTCATAACATATCTAGAAATAAAATGTATGACAATAATAGCACAAAGTCTGGGAAAAGAGAAAGTAAAATATCATATTATTTCAAAGCAAATTATGATGTTATAGATGCATATTATATGCATGATTAATAAGTGAGCAATCAATGATTAATAACTTTCATGTAAAGAGATTAACATCACCACTACTTCCTGAGTCATTTGTTTTACCTGATTTCCTAAGACTTCTTTCAAATTTATACTGTAATAATAAAATGCAACTCCAGGGTGATATTGAAAATATTCAACAGTTGAGATAACAAGAAATTCTTCCATAGAGAATGGACACGGGCTATACTGCTAGAATAGGTTTCTAGAGGCCCTTGCTGCCAGCTTTACCCATTCACTTTCTAGAAAGAGGGATGCCCTGAGTCCCTAAGGAAGGGGATGGTGGTCAGGGAATGTCACAGAAAGGAGTTCAGTATTTAAAAACTAGTTTGGCTGGACTACTGCATATTGGCTGGCTGCCAGTGTTGTGTTCAACACAGCTTAGCACCTAATAATCTTGTGTGGCTTTGTCTTATTTCCTCTTTCATATAGACTATAAATTCTTTGAGAACAAGACTAATATCTAACACTTATTAAATTTAGTTTGTATTACCAATTACACTTAGCACCTGGGGGTTCCATAAATAATCTTCTCCCTAAATGTTAAAATATTCATTGAAATAAAACCACAATTCTCCAGTCTCATTCACTCATCCTACTCAATTTTACTAATTGGTACTAAGTCCCAGACATAGCACTGGGTGCTTGAGATAAGAAAAAAGACAGAGCCAGCCTCATGAAAACCATACAGTTTATTTTAAAAGTACTCAGATGTTGTCTACCTAAAATCCTAAAAAATAATTGTGGTGGGCACACAATGAAATATACAGATTGCATATCATAGAAATGTATACTTACCCAGGTAATATGTTTGAAAGTTTAGGCATAAGAACATAGGGGAAAAAAACCTTTGGAAAGTACAAATCTTCAGTAAAGTAGAGGACCCCTAAACAATTGTTTCCTCTCTTTTCAAACTCATTAAATGTCTGAAAAAGAAACTTCATTTTCATTGCTTGCTCTTTGCCTTCCTTGTTCTCTCTGTAGTATTTGACACTGGTTACCATCAACTTGGTGTTATTTCTTTCTATTTCTCTAACCATTTCACTGATCTTTTTAGTGTCCCCTCTTCTCACACTTTGAATAATTATAAAGACACTGTTTATTAAAATACATTTCATTTTAAAAATTGAGCTCTCGGGTGTAAAAGTATGTATACTTTTTTGGGACACCCTGTATAAGCACCCTTACCCTATATAATAACAGGCTAATATGCAAATCGAACCAACGGTGGAACGACTGGTCACTATGACACACACTTACCACCAGGGGGCAGGTGTCAATGCAGGAGCTGCCCCCTGGTGGTCAGTGCGCTCCCACGGGGGAGTGCCACTCAGCCAGAAGCCCCAGCAGCAGTGGCGGGAGTCTCTCCGCCTCCACAGCAGCACTAAGGCTGTCTGACTGCCCGCTTAGGCCCGCGGGCAGTCAGACATCCCTCGAGGGCTCCCAGACTGCCAGAGGGTGCAGGCCAGGCTGAGGGACCCCCTGAGCACACGAATTTCATGCACTGGGCCTCTAGTTTATACATCGTTTCTTTTTAATGATTCAACAACCACTCTAGCATCAATTTTCAGGTTTTGCAATTGGCTCCCAAATGTAGAGACCCTTTCTGAGCCTCAGTATTCCCCCTTGGTTTCAAATCTTTACTGTTATCTTTCTCCCTGACTAGTTTATACATCCATTTACCACCAACAAGCTTACCCTCTTCCTGGCTAAACCACTGCCTTCTTTAAGTCATCCCTCTTTGCAGCCTTGAATCATCTTTGATTCCCCCTCACTCCTTTACCAGCACAGTGAGATAGACAAACCTGAGATCAGGAGTCAGTTGACCTGGGTTCAAACTAGTAAGCACCACTTACTAGCTAGGTGAACTTGGGTCTGTTCATTAATTTTGTTAATTAAATGTTAATAACAATTCTTGTTATTAACTTGTTATAGAAACAATATTTCCAAACTTTGGAAAATAAGTGAACAAACATATAAAATACTTGATGTATAGATGTGTTCCTTTACCCTCAAACTCACCTATAAAATCAATTGTACTATGTAAATAATGCTACTTAATCCTTCAAATCTAAATTAAACTATTGTTTTATTTTTTTCTCAATTGAGATATTCTTCTTCTCTTAGTCTTAAAGAATTTTGTTTGTACTTATCTCATAGCATTAACCCTATTTTGAAATTGTTGGTACTTGCCTCAAAAACTGGGTTTCTGGATTTACTAGCTTTGCTCTGTTTAATATAGCTATCAAATTTAAATGTAAATTAAATATAATTAGGAACTAAATTATTTAATTACTCTAGCCACATTTTAGGTACATGTGGCTAGTGGCTACCAATTGCTGTATACCACTGTATGCTAAAGAACATTTCTATCATCAATTTAAACTCCTTCTTTGATAGCAGAAACTGCTAAATATGAGTGGATGGATGACTTTCCAATGGGTGCTTTTAAAAATCTCTAATATTATGGGCTATTGATTATAAATCAATATTTAGTTTTTTAACTTCAGCTGAAGAGGATCATGTCAGTTTCTTGTCGACCCTCCCCCCTCAAAGGCAGATCCAGCCTAACCAAACTGGTTCTAGGACTTTTAAAAGAGAACATGGGAGAAAAGAAGTAAATACAGTCCAATACTCTAGAGCATTTTTGGAGGTCAGAAGAGTGCAATTTGCTAAAATATGTGTGAGTAGGAAGTTTAAAAAGAAAAATGGGAATTTTAACAATACTGACATGTGGCATATATTTGCCACCTTCCCTGTTTGGAAGAAATACGAAGCAAAGATTTGACATATTAGATCTATCCATTATTGCATAGACTTTCCTTTTCTGACTACAATACTTTTCTAGTCTGAAATTATATGGATCTTAGTTTTATATGCATTATAATGTTACTAGTGGCCTGGTACACAAATTCATGCGCATTGAAAGGAAATTAATTAGAAGAAATATTTTAATATTGCTACTTGCCCTTTCTCTATAATAGAAGTGTCAACCGAATTCATAATTGACAATGACAGATCGAAACACACATGTTCGATTGGCACCAGCAAGAGCTTTACTAGTATATGTATCGCACATGCATTAGTTCAACTTAGCTTAATTGAACTTGCTTAATTAGACCTGCTTTCTGATTTGGCTAAATGTGTTCCAGCCCAGTGAAGCACCCCAACTTCTCTTTCAGGGAATTGTCAGCAACACAGCAGTAAATATCAACATGAAGCAGGTTATTATTGTAGATCATGTAGGGAGAAGAAAGAGTAAAATATTTAACTGCAGCAGTGTTTGACTATCTTCTGCACAATGAGAAAGCCTGAAGTCATTTTCAAGGTCCACCATTTCTTATTTCTTTTCATTTGGGTTGAGTTTCTAAGCGTTCCAAATCTCCATTTTCCAGCTAATGAAAAGAAAATAGGATTCCAATGAGTCTCCTATCTACCTACTCCAGGACTTCTGTGAGGATCAAATGAGATGAAGCACGGGAAAATGCTTTATAGACATTTGTTTACAGTGTAAAATGTTTGCATCTGGCTATAGAATAAGTCCGGTTCCTGGGCTGAAGAAACTTCAAGGAGGCTAGTTGCTTGGGAGAGGAAGCCAGGTGTTGCTATGTGATGTCATTACCTGGCGCCCATAGCAACCATTTCCAGACTGGACTGGGCTGTGGGCCACATTTTTCAACATGGAGTCTTGGCAGTATAGGTTGTGATTTGGTGGGGTGTCACTCTGGGGTGGTGGCAGGGCCTGTGTCCCACTTGGGGGAAGCCGAGTGTTGCTTTGTCAGTGCCAGGTCCGCAGTGCTGTTTCTCTGTAAATGGCCAGTGTGTGTCACAAAAGCCCCTGCATTGAGTGTTTGCCTCCTGGTGGTCAGTGTGCATCATAGCAACTGGTCAGATGGTTGGACACTTAGCACATTAGCCTTTTATATATAGATAGATAATATCGCATTACAACATTTTTATTCACATGTATTTTCCATGATATAACTTCTGTTTCACATAATATTACATGTTTATGCTCATGCTCATAAGATAAATCTAGAATTATATGGGGTAAAAATGTCTGACTTCCCAATTTTCATGCCACCATTGACCATATAGACAAATCTAAGAACCAACCTAATGTTATATAAACATCATAATTGGTATTCGTAACCATTGGCACTCAGAATTTTCAGGAAAGAAATGAACCCCTCTCACAGCAGGCCGACGCAGGTGCATTCTCTAAGAGGGGGATGAGGAATAGAGCCCCTTGACTCCTTTTGACATTAATGGGCATCCCGCAGTCAGATCTCTGTGCCCTGCCTTGAAAATTTACCCAACTGTAAAATTACATTCTACATAGTTTCATGTGGGAAGATGACGCATGCTACTCCTTGAAAATATCACATGTTCCTTATAAATTACATTGCTAAACTGCTTTTACCAGGGGTAGTCAGTTTGGGCTTTAAGATTTTTTTATTTTCAACTCAACCTCCTAAGAATGGCAAGGAAAAGTATTTTCACTGCTGCAAAATCTATACTATGAAGGCAAAGCAAACACTAATTACTCCTGCTTTAAGATTTTTTTTGGAATAAGAGAATTGGCATATTATTTGACTTGATACAAAATCAATCATTAGCAAGCACTTTTACAACTTCTAACTGAACAGATTGCTGGGCTGGATACAATAAATGCTCTACATGACAACACAAATGTTCTACATGGCCAACTCCTCTGTATCTGTGCTTTAGGAAGATGCTGATCAATGTTATGATTTTCATAGAATCAATTTTCAATTAATGAAATATGGATTTAATTATAACACATAGTAACAGCAAAACAATGTGTACAGACAGCTCATGCTGCTATGCATGTCCTCTCTATTATAATAAAGTCTATTATTATAGAGCTTGAGTTGATTTTTACCTTTTTAAAAATTCTGTTCTATGGTCACTGTAACAGGGGTAGCTCTGTTCTTCCCACCAAACCACCATCGTCATTGACTCACTTAATTTTTCTAATGTTAATTTTCAGATACAATATGAATGTTGGATTAACTACTCTCCCGATTTCTTGTAATATAACAAAATCTAATAATAGAAAAAACTTAATACAAGATCTGATATATAAGAATTGTAGTAGGCTTTCATTAAGTTTCAAATCAACATAATTTAAACATATATGAGAAATATTTTCTCTGGAGGTGGACAAAGAGGTAATGAGGATATCTGTAATAGTGTCAACAATAAAAATAAAGGAAAAAAGAAAAATATTTCAGTCAAACTCATCTTTTTTTCTAATTCCAGCTACCTTTCTTTAATTTCATTTTAGTGCATAATAAATGTTTGTAAGCACTCTATTTTGTTGATTCTTTCTTTTGTTCCTTTGATTGTATATTCATTATATTTTTGACACACATAAGATGACATTTCAGAGAAAAACAAACATAAAAGCAACTCAGGTTTGACATCCTATCAGCTTTGAATAACTGTAAAACCCACTTAACTATTATGATATGACCAACTCCACAATGAATGGACTTAAAGTGAGGACTGGCGAGATGCCAGATAACTGTCCTCTCAGGAAAATAGTGGAGATATTACTCTCCAAAGCAAGCTCAACAAGAGACCAAGTAGTTCAGATTCATCCTCAGTAAGCCAAATTTCTGTC
>NW_006293001.1:4353438-4384986 GCF_000327345.1 Myotis davidii | reverse complement strand
AATAAAACACTAAATACAAAAAAAGATACTCAGTAAATACTTGGTGAAGTGTTTTTTTGAGCAAACCATATTCATTCTTTGGATTACTTCTCTTGAGTCCTTAGCTTGGTCCCTTTGTTCAATTCCACTGAGTTAGGATTAAGACCTTCAGTGAAGGTTCATTCCAAGAACCAGGAAAGGCCATATTAATTCATGTACATCAGTTGCTTTCTTAAAACTAAAACCCAATTTCCTAAACACTTTGTTTCCTTGACAAACTCTCTATCCTTGAAAAGCTGTCTAATAGAACCCTTTAACTCACCTACTCCCCACCCAGAATACACACACAACTAGAGGAACCACAAGGGTTTGGCTACATTAATTCAGTCTTGGGGATTTGTTGAGTCAGACTCTTTGAAACATGATATTTAGCTTGAATTAAAACATTTAACAATTTTATTTCTCCTTCTGATTCCATACTTATTCCCAGTGATGCACTGTAAGCTACTCTCTACTTAAAGAAAGTCATATTTCTTCTTCCTACTCAATATGCAACAGTCATTTATATTTTTGGTGATTCCTTGCCCATGGCCTGATGTAATCTCCTATCTTTATTCTTCTGCTCTAGAGCTTCAAGACTAATCTTCAATATATAATTGCATGGCACATTCTTTAAAGGACACATCTTTTGTGATTTATCCTTGCCAACTTTCTTCCCCTCGTTCATGACACTTCAGAATATTCTGATTAGTGTAAATGCTACTGTGCACAGTTTAAAGACCGTAGCTTGAAAGTACTCTGAAGTTAGAGAACATATCAGGCACTTTTTTTGTTTTTGCATAATTCCCATAAAACCTATCAGAGTACCCAGCACCTTGAGAGTTCAATGGATACTTCTGAGTTTGCACAGAATAAAAAAGAATTGCAGCCCTGACTGGTCTGGTTCAGTGGATAGAGCGTCGGCCTGCGGACTCAGAGGTCCCGGGTTCGATTCCGGTCAAGGGCATGTACCTTGGTTGCGGGCACATTCCCAGTGGGGAGTGTGCAGGAGGCAGCTGATCGATGTTCCTCTCTCATCAATGTTTCTAACTCTATCCCTCTCCCTTCCTCTCTGTAAAAAATAAATAAAATATATTTTAAAAAAAGAATTGCATGGTAAGATTATTTAAGGACAGACAAGGGAGGAAAAGTTTGTAGGTATAAAGCTATTCTAAAATTATTTGTAATAACTAAAGAGGATAATTTTTTTTAAAATATATATTTTATTGAATTTTTACAGAGAGGAAGGGAGAGAGATAGAGAGTTAGAAACATCGATGAGAGAGAGACATCGATCAGCTGCCTCCTGCACATCTCCTACTGGGGATGTGCCCGCAACCCAGGTACATGCCCTTGACCGGAATCGAACCTGGGACCTTTCAGTCCGCAGGCCGACGCTCTATCCACAGAGCCAAACCGGTTTTGGCTAAAAAGGATAAATTTAAGGGAAATTAGACCCAATGACTAAGATTATTGTATCTAAATACCATATATTTGACTTATTTTTATTGTCATTTTTTCCCCACCAGAATGTTAGTTTCAAAAGAGCAGAAATTGTAGTATTTTGTTCACTGTTTTATTCCCAGTATTGGATTAGTGCCTGGAGCATAGTAGGTGCTTAATATATATTTATTGGATGAATAAATTAATGGATATATAAATTTAGGAAAGCAATTTACAAATAAATGGCAATGTTTCCTCTAGGACTATTTAATGGTATAAACATTTCCTTTGTCATCAGAATAAAGTTATTCAAAGAACATCTTACCCAAACTCCTTGCCTTTCTTTTTTGTAAGAATTCTCTGGATGCAAAAGACTAGAAGAAAAACCTATCAAAGAGGAAAGAAGATGGATTTTCTGTGAACAAATTTGGGAGGGAAATGAGAGAAAGTAGTCATATGATTGTGTTCTGTGTTTCTCAATGCTTTCAGATATCCTTTTTATTAATTTTTTTATACAGCTCAATTCAAAGCAGTTTAGTAAGACAGTTATAAAGCCTGCATTTTTCCTGCAATGCCATTTTGTGAGTCATTACTGAGGACTAGTGCCACTCTAATGAGAAGTGGGTGGAGGAAATCATAACTCCTTAGCAGCAAATATAACTATACACAAAGCCTGAAGAGAAAATATAGTAGTTTACATCCTTGGGCACTATTGCTGGAAAATGATCAGTTGGTTTCTCAGAAGATGTAAACCAATTCATAGGATCTCTCACCCACCATTAACTACTCTCTTTAGAAAAGACAGCAGATGACACCAGACACCCAGGTACGTTCCTTTGACCTTCAAGCCCTCATTAACAGCAATAAGAGCTAATATTAAAAAATAAAACTGTAGCCCCAGCCAGTCAGTGGTTAGAGTGTCAACCCTCAGATGGAAGGATCTCAGGTTCAATTCTGGTCAAGGGCATACCTGAGTTGCAGGTTCAATCCCCGCCCTTGTCAGGAGCACATCCTTTCCACTCTCTCTAAAAGTATAATAGTAATAATAAAAATCAAACAGCTAGGCAGTTTGGCTGAGTGGATAGAGCATCGCCCTGTGGACTGAAGGGTCCTAGGTTCGAGTCTGGTCAAGGGCACATGCCTGGGTTGTGGGCTCGATCCCCAGTGTAGGGCGTGCATGAGGCAGTTGAACCATGATCCTTTCATCATTGATGTCTCTATCTTTCTCTCCCTCTCCTTTTTTCCCTGAAATCAATAAAAGTATGTTTAAAATAATAATAATTAAAGAATAAAACTTTATTCCATTTACAAAATTTTTCCTACCTGCTAGTTAGACTCCTTGCAGGGTGGGATGGGCCAGAAAAATCAGATCAAATTGATATTGAGGTGGATCTTATAATTTCTAGTCATTTTAAACTTTTAACTCACTATAAATTGTATACTTATATCTTAGTACTCTCATATCATTTACTGGAGTAGATTGAACTATAGGAACAAATGTGTGATTTGAAAGAATTTTGAAAGAGAATATTTGTGGTTATTTTAAAGCATATAAGCCAAAATGATAAGAAAGAAAAATAGTTAATATATTTTAAAAGTATTAAAGTATTTCTATTAATTGGAGTTTATTTTTATTTTATTTTCTTGCTTAAAGCCTGACATGAATATTTGATGAGTCATCTAAACTCATTTTTCTAAAAGTAGGTTATGGTTTTTTGTAGGTATGCTTTATACTTACTTGTGTATATAATAATACATAGTTTTATTTTCTTAAAGAAACAGGTTCTTTTAAAATATAATAAATTTTAATTTGATATATCGATCACCTACCATATGACAAACTTTCACATTTGCTATCATGTATTTTAAGTGTAAAATTTTCCTTCTTTAATTAGATACTCTTTAACTGCCCAATTAACATGCACTGACATTTAACACTTGAGGTAGAATTTAAGATTAGCTTTATCCTGGGCTCTCCCACAGGGTGGACCCTGACAGGTCATCTCATCCCATCTCTCACTCAAAGCTTAAAACACTTCCACAACATCACTCAAAGTGAATCCATGGAAACATATCCTATGATGATAAACCCATACCCAAGGCATCCCACTATCTAACTGAATAATGCTCGTCGTTACAAACTTCTTTCTATATGGCTGAAAAATAAAGTCTATTCTGATGTTGTTCTTTTATTTTATTTTTGCTTATATTTCATTTTTTTTTCTACTTTTATCATTCTAGGAGCTAGCTCTACATTACTATGACTTTGGAAAAGGGATATGGCAAAAGAAAACTTAGAAATTTTTATGGCTGTTTTTCAAAAGCCTGGCTTTAGAGAAATTAAGTTAAGGTCTTGAAGAATGTGAAGGAAGAAAGGTTTTCCTATCCTGAGGAGAGAGTTCCTGGAATCTGGGAGAGAAGAGGTACGAAAAACAACTCCACTGTTCCCCAAAGCATGTGAGACCCATACCCCACCTCCACTAACGCCTTAGGAGACATCTGGACAGTTGAGGGGTCTATTAAGAGATAATGGCAGAATCAGCTTCACCTCAGGTCTTCCTGCCTCCAGGTGATAAAGAAGCAGCTGAGTATAGCAGAGCTGAGACACTTGTGAATAATGACTATCTCATGAGATACCTGTGCGACCAATGACTAAGCATGTGTAGCCCCCGTCATCAATACAAAAGCAATGCCCAAGAACCCAGAATTAAATGGCAACTTGAGGAGGGGAGTATCCTTAATTGGACAGGGATTCTTTCTACAGGCCCAGTAGAGCAGAGGCAAAAATTATGTTTATAGAAGATTCAAAAGTGGTTTTTTTTGCACACCTGGATTTTAGATCAAGTTTCATAACCTAATTAATTATATTAAGCTGATTCCTATGACATTGTTTTCTTCATTGAATGTAGTTCACTTCCCCAAAGTTTCAACTTTGGCAACCAGAACTGATTATCATCACCAGGTTTTGATTTGATGAGTAGAGGTGCCCTACAACCTTCCTTTTTCTAGTCATTACAATTTTCTTTAAGGCAGCCAGAGTTAGTTTTTCTTCGGCAGCCACATTATAAAAATGACCCAAGCTACAGACAACTCAAACCCCAATGCCTTTTCATTCATATCATAAGAATGGCTTTTCAGCTAGATTTTTACCAACATTTTGGACTTAATATTAATTTCTATTATTTTTTTAATTTTTGTCTCTTTTTTGTATCTCTTTTCTTTGGATTTCAAAGCAAAAGTTGTAATGTTCACATTCGTTAATTCTTTGCATGTTTTCATCGTTAAATCCTATTATGCCACTCTTTTGTTTTAGTTTGTTTTATTAATATTGTTTTATCCTTGGGTTATCACTGTTATGTCCCCTATAGGCACCTATTCAAGTGTGTATGATATAAATTCCTATATAGGTATGTATCCTGAACAACTACATAAAGTTATTTGTATATGGGAATATGCAAGGTGTTTTAATATCCATATATTTTCCTTATATAGTATTCTGTAACCTTATAAGTTCAAAGGTGTTATAATACTAGTAGATCCTCTAATTTGAAGGGTTCCTGATTTATTGTGAAGTATATTAGCTATCCAACTTTGCTCTTTGGCATCTTAAAATCTGCCAAAATGACCTCATGAAGTAGCATCTCCCCCTTTCAGCTTGAACACATCCATCAGTTATAAATACATCTCGATGTACTATCATTTGGTCCATGCCATATGTGATACTATTGGCTTTTGGGAAGCAATCCTTAGCTATGTCTATATGAGGAAAATAGGACCTACAAGAAATAAACCAATTTGTACAAAACACTCCTCCGGTTGAAAATGGAGCTTCTTGATTTTAAGTGTCTTTGCTTTAGTGGCAAGACCTACCCGTGTTTCTAAAAGACTACATCATGTATTATACCTGAAAGGAAACCCTTGTATTAATCATTGTAAACATTTTACCTGCCTAAGATATGTCATAGATAACACAGGGTCCACATAGCATGTGTACATCAGAAAAACAAAAGGAACTTCCCTATATTTCCCTGACTCTCCCAAGAAGCTTGTCTATTGAGGTAACTTGATAATATCAGAAATGCGGCTAGTTTAATTCGTTCTATCTTTGTTCTAGGACTCTGTATCCTTGACTAATCCTTTTTATACACACTCATGAACAGGAACACACAGCAACACCGTAGGGTATGGTAGCTGGGTCTTCATACTGCTCTGTAGCTCATTTTCCAGCATCATCTTACTAGTATTAATCACTCAGGTATTTACACAGCCCCCCAAAAATAAAATTCCTACTCAACATTGGGGGAGAAAAGAGAGAAGCTGTCAGTAGCATTTTGAAATCTCCAAAGCAACATAGAAAACCGGCAGCACAGCTTCTGATGCCTTCCTACCAGGAGGAAAAGAAACTCTGTGCTGTCCTATGTCACCTACATCCTGACTTTTATGGGGAAATGTTGCTTGGAAAGGTGAACTCAACTCAGTGGAAGACAGGGGAGGCAAAGATGTTTAAAGGGCAAATGTTGATATTTGTTGATTTTTAACTGAGGCGGAAAGAGTCATGGAATCTGTCTATATTGGAAAATAATTGAAAGTGATTACGTTTAAAGGGCAAATGTTGATATTTGTTGATTTTAACTGAGGCGGAGAGAGTCATGGAATCAGTCTATATTGGAAAATAATTGAAAGAGCATTTTCCTAAAAGTTAGACATGATAAAAAACATTGCAAAGGGATTCATTCTCTGAGATAACTCACCTCAGAATTCCCAAATGAGCCAATCTAATCAGACCTTGAATCAGGAAGTGCCACACTTACACTTTTGTTCTGCTGCCCATCTTTATATGCCGGACTTGATCATTGGCCCCTCACCTGGCTTTGCCCTTTGAACTCTACCTGCAGGCCCGGGATCCTGCTTCTGGCCACTGTCCCCCGGTGGGACTCTGATCTTGCCCCAGGCCTCCTGGCTTCAAGCCCGAACTCTGCCCCGTACTTGGCCTGCAGGTCCTTTGGCATTCCTCGGCCGACTCTGGAAAGAGTCCAGGCTTTCCATGTACTCTGGGACACTTACCTAGGCCCTGGTTCTTCTATCCAGCTGCTAAAGTATTTTTTTAGAATTCCAGGAAAAAGTTTCATTTTTCCCCTTCCTAGTTCATTGCTGAGACCTAAAAAAATCATTCACGCAATTATTTACACAATCCAGCAAATATTTAGTGAGCAAAGTAAGTGGCCCAGCACTGTTAGTTACATGTGAACAATTCGCACTAACAGAACATAGGGATTTTTTTCCAAATTAGCTTCGTATAAACTAAAAATTAAGTTTATGTTCTTTTAAAACTAATTTTCAATTACACAGTTCAAAATTTAAAAAAATAAAAATATCTTAACTAATTTCAACTTTTTGCTACAAGCCTATTCCCCAGTAGAAGAAGTTAATGCCATTGGGAAATGTACATAAGCCTTGGCTTTCTTTGAAACACATAGACAGAATGTGTTTCCACGAAATTATTTACACAAGAAAGTTCAGGAGTCATGAAGTGACATATCTCAGATGGGGATAAAGAATATAAACACAGTGCTATTTAATTTTCAATTAAAACTACCTCCTTTCTCACACTTTACTCTAAAACCCAATCAATAGAACCAAAACTATATACTTCTGATTGGACAGTGATGGTATCAGGAGAAGATTGAATAGAAAATATTTATTATGTTTAATTTTTTCAGCTATGCTAATATAGGTTAAAAAAAGTTTTGATCTGAGTTTACTTTGTGGATACTTACACATTTTACTTTTCCTTCATTGTTATTAGGTGGGAAAAAAAACAACTAATGAAAGCCACAAAAACTGGTATGGATTGTATGATATTTATGTGACAACAGTGTCGCTCTCCCCACCCATGGAACAGCACATGTAAGATCTGTGGGTAGCATCTTTTAGTTCAGAACAACACTGAGTTTTGCTCAAGTGATTTATTTAATAGGAACAAGTTCACTTGTCAATACATGGCTGACTCAGATTAGATTTGCCTCTGCCCTTTCACACTAACAAGCATGGAATACGAAGATTTCTTTTTTCTTATGTTTCCCTGACCCTTCATTGAACTCAGTGTGGCATTCTCTGTGAGTAGTATGTGTTGAAACCTACATTTATTTATTAATTTAACAAATATCCATCGACTACTCTGTGCCAGGCACTGTCCCAGGTGCTAGGGAGATCTCAGTGGAAAAAAAAAGACAAAAATTTCAGTTGTTATGGAACTTACCATGTACAAGGGGGAAAAGGGAAAAAACTAAATGGACAGTATGCTGGATGTATTGAGTACCAGGAAGCAGGAAAAGCGGGTAAGAGGCATGGCAAGCGAGGGGTGAGGATGTCCAATTGTAAATAAGATGATCGCATTGTCACTGAAAGAGACGAGGAAGTGAAGCATACAAGTATCTGGGGTACAGAGTGCGCCAACAAAAGGGACCAGCTGATGCAAAGGCCTAGGCTATGGTGTGCATCTGGCTTGTTCAAGGAACAGCAAGGAGAGCAGCCTGGTCAGGGAGGAGATGCTCTGAGTGGTAGGTTAGCTTGCTGCTGGGGTCTGGCTGATCAGGACTGGGCAAGATGGGCTAATCCAGTGATGGCGAACCTATGACACGTGTTTTTTTGGTTGATTTTTCTTTGTTAAATGGCATTTAAATATATAAAATAAATATCAAAAATATAAGTCTTGCCCTAACCGGTCTGGCTCAGTGGATGGTTGCAAATATCAATAAATTTCTATATGTGATACTGCATGAGTTAAGTTAGGGTTTTTCAAAATGCTGACATGCCGAGCTCAAAAGGTTCGCCATCACTGGGGTAGGCACTCCCTGGAGCCCTCCCACAGTCCCTTCCTGACCCTGATCACGCACCAGTGGGGGTCCCTCGGGCTGGCCTGCAAGTATCGGGCCAAAACTGGCTCTCTGACATCCTCCGAGGGGGTCCCGGATTGCGAGAGGGTGCAGGGTCTCTAGTACTCTGATAATATATTGGTTACCAGAGAGAAGGGGTTTGGGGCATAGCAAAGGATAAAAGGGGTCAAATATATGGTGATGGAAGATTTGGCTTTGGATAATGGGCACACAATGCAATATATAGATGATATATCATAGAATTATACAGTTGAGACCTATATAATTTCATTAACCAATGTCACCCCAATAAATTTAATAAAAATAAAACAAAAACAATGTAAGATTAGTAAAAAAAATAAGTAAAATTTTCTTAATGAGTTAGTTCTGGATATTTAGCTATACTTGATAATTTAATGAGAGAATTAAGTTGACCTTATGATGATTTAATTCACCATTGAACTGGGAAAACTGAAAAGTCCAATTTGATGCTTTTGTGGTTGATTTGGTCAAGGGCAGGACCTAGGAAGAAAGGCACAGTGATAATACACAGATTGTTGAATCACTTCACTCTATAGAGTAAACAAGAAAAAAAGTAAACAAATAAACACAATTCATGAAGGAATTTTCATTTCCATGTTTGCAAATGTCAAACCCTCTCGGCGACTCAGTTCTCTCACCTGTAAATGGAGATAACCTCTTTATTTGAATGTTCTGAGAATTAACTGAGATAATATCACATACCCTGGTAGCATAAGCATTTAACAAATGTTTACCCTCTTTTGGATTAAGGAAACAAAGTCCATTTTTTTTCAAAGCCTTGTATCATGTTAAATATCAACTTTTCCTTAATGATTAAATCCTGGCTAATCTACGCCATGACATTTGTGTTTAATTGAATAGTGACTCAACCTGCCTACACACTACAATTAGAGATGACACTAATATCTAATGTACGCCCTCTCTTCTTTAGGAATGGTTTGTGTTCCAAAAGCCAACTTGTTAATCCACTACTAAGAATTCAAAGCACATATACCAAGGAAACAATGCTTTTATGTAATCTATTATTTACTTGATGTATTATATAAATAACACTGACAAATTTAACAACTCTCAATAATATCTTATGGAAAGTACATTCAAAAATCTATGTTGGGACTTTGGTAATATATGCCAACCACAGGCAGTGAGAATAAAATTTATCTCAGCTGCAAGCTACTGTGAGATCCTCTGTATACTGGGATAGTAAGACTTTAGTCAAGAGACTCCTTCTTGCCACCTCCATGGCATTGTCTCTTTCAGTCATCATTATTTTGGTTTTCTACTTTAGTCTTATCCTTCCTGGTTTCTGCAGAACTTAGTGCAAACCTACGATCCTATATTCAAGTCACCAAAGAAAACACCTAACCCTTGTGATTTGGGGCGGAAGAAGAGCAGATAGCTAGGGTTTATAGCCAAGAAACTCATAAAAATCCAGTGACCATTAAATCTAGCCTATAAGTTTATTTCTACACTATGCCCTGACCTCATTACTTTTCTCATTTAGGCCTTGAAGAAAAGATGTACAAAAGATTGAGAAAAGATAATCTAAACTAGAATTATAAATGCTGAGATTTGATGATTAGGATGGAAGAGGAAACAAGAAGTAGTAATATATACCGAATAAGGATAAGATTTAGGAGGCCGGTAGGAAAGGACTCAGGAACTATTTATTGAATAAATGCATGCAGGAATAAACAAGTGAGTGCTATTTTCTTGAGTAAATGTGCTTTGAAAACTATAAAGCAATATACTATTATAAGGTGTATCCCTGGTCTAGCTTAGAAAATGAGAAGGGTTGGAAATTGCTGGAGTGTGCAGTTGATGTTACAGCAGGTGGTCTTATGCTCACAGTAGTCATAGAGGTGGTGGGGTATGGAGAATAGAGCCTTTAATTGCAAGTCTTCTGAGTTTAAGGTCATGTTCTGCCATTTCCTAGTCCAGAGGACCTAAGGTAATTTTTTTATTTTTACCATTCTGGGCGTCTGTTCTAGCATATGTGAAATGATAAAACTGGTATACTAAATAAAAAAAATTATAAATAATTTTTAATTTACAAAATACAGTGGTAGCCCTAGCCAGTTTGGCCCAATGAATAGAGTGTTAGCCTGAAGACTGAAGGGTCCCGGTTTTGATTCCGATCAAGGGCACATGCCCAGGTTGCAGGCTTGATCCCCAGTACATCAATGATTTATATAAATAAATAAATAAATAAATAATAAAATGTAGTGCCCTCACTTAAAAAAAAAAATACAACTGTACCCTACAACTCAGATCGTTAGAGAGTTTGACTATGGGTAATTTTTTATTTGTCCCAGAAACATTGGCTGTACAATGAGAGACACCCCCATGAATCCATGACATCCAATCAGCCATCTGGACCACTCAAGACACAGAGGAGTGTGGCATCCTGCCACCAGAGCATATGTATGGCTGATATTTTTCTTTCCTCACTGAATGTTTGGATATCCTGGTGACACAGACTAAGAGGGACCCAATTACCAAATACTGCCTCTCTACTGCTTGCCTTAGTTGAGAGTCTATCCTGAATAAAGGAAATAATAAGAGAATCATTTTGCCTGCACTTCCATTCAAATCAAGTCACTGAAGGCATTCACTTGAACAGAGTGCATCCTTTATTGAAGAATAAGGAAGATGAACACACATTTTTCTAGCACAAAAAACATTGCCGAGGGTCAAGTAGCACATTGCTGGCTGAGTTGGGGCTCAGCATGGCTTATTATGGCTATTTGCTGAGAGATCTTGCTTCAAGTCATTTGGCTCATTTTTATACTTGCTTTTTCTTTCCTCCTTAACAAGTGCCAGACATATGAGGCCATAATGAGTTTAATTAAAGTCAATGGCAGCCAATAATTCAAACTTTGCAAATGTAATTTAGGAGCAAACAAAACTCTTAAGTCAAAATATGAAATATTCTACTTACGTAGAGGTTTTAATCATATTTATAAAATAAAAATTTCAAGTTTATAATGGGCTGATATCATACAAAGATCTGATTTCTAGTGCTGGATATAACTCTAGATGACTGTGTCATTTTGGGCAAGGAACAATTTTAAGATACCCTTTTTTAAAAATCACTGAGCACATGCTTATATATAAATTGTACTTAATGAATATTTATTAAGCACATCAGTGTTTAAAAATGTACAGTGCATCCGTCTGGTGTGGCTCAGTGGTTGAGCGTGGGCCTATGAACCAGGAGGTCATGGTTAGATTCCCAGTCAGAGCGCATGCCCAGGTTGCAGGCTCAATCCTCAGTGTGGGGCATGCAGGAGGCAGTTGATCAATGATTCTCTCTCATCATTGATCTCTCTCTCTCTCTCTCTCTCTCTCTCCCCTTCTCCCTTTCTCTCTGAAGTCACTAAAAATATATTTTAAAAAGAAAATGTACAGTGCTAGAAGCAAACAATAGGGACACTAGGAAAGGAAACAACAAACAGCTAGAGAGGAGAAAGGGAAAATAAAGGAGGGGAAGCAGACTTACGTCATCAACTCAGTTTCTATAATTCTATGGATCTAGAATGTCACCCCTTCTTAGAAAGATTTAATATGACTTATAATGAGTTTAAATATTATGAAGAATTTATCACTCTTGTAGGATGTACTATTAAGTGTCATTCATAATTAATTTAGTAATTTAGAAATGACTCATTTCCAAAACAAATGGACCAAGCCTATGAAAGGATCCAAGGCTCCTAATTGCTTTTGTAGGTGTCCTCTCAAATGTGCAGCATTTAAATCCATTGGGGTCATTCTTTTTTAAAACAAGTATAAACATCTTACCACAAAATTAGCAGCTACATAATCATATTATTGGTATATCATAGTAATAGATAACTTTTTTTGTTTTATTGCTTAAAGTATTACAAAGTATGTCTCCTTTTTTTCCCGCCCTTGACAATCCTCTGGCCTCCCCTACCCCCCAGTGTCTTATGTCGATTGGTTATGCTTATATTCATGCATACAAGTCCTTCAGTTGATCTCTTACCCTCCTCTCCTGACCCCCAACCCTCCCCGCCCTTCCCGCTGCAGTTTGACTGTCTATTCGGGGGTGCTCTGCCTCTGTACCTATTTTTGTTCATAAGTTTATAATGGTCTCTATTATCCATAGATGAGTGAGATCATATGATATTTTTCCTTCATTGACTGGCTCTTGTTGGATCCATTCTCATTCTCATCCAAATCATTCGGCTTTCAAATTGTATTGAAATCTACTCTCCTGCTGGAAAGAAGTTTTAAGACTTGAATGACAAATGAGGACAACAATCCTTTGGCTACACTGCTCCTACCATCTTTGTTTGGACCACAGTGGTTTTCATTATTGTCAGACACTGAGAACTGATATTTATAATCACCTTTTACAAGAAACCAAAGTATGTTGTTGAGACATGCAAGGTGTGAAGAGGTGCCAGCAATCATTTTTTGAATTGAGAAGTTTGCATGGTTAAATTCTGACAAGCCAACCACCTGGGCTTTCTCTACCATTAAAAATAATAGTTTCCCTGAATTAAGAATTAAATGTGCACTTTGTTGAAAAGTACCAGGGCTCAGTCTAACCTGCTTGAAATATATGTGATTAAAAGTCTGGATTTTTGAAATATTTAAAATTTGGCTTCATGTCACAGAACTCCAAATACCTCTTTGATTACATATTGATGTTTTAAAGTAAATTCATTATGTGTTGTTTATATACATGGACATTTTGAATACATTTTTCATATTCCATCATAAAAATATTTTACATAATTTTTGAATAATAAATGATGAACTATGATCCCCTTCATGCATAGTAAATGTTAAATGCTGCATTGTTTGCAGACATTAAGCCATAAGTGTTATTTGAGATGTTGCAAAATCCTGACCCCTTTAAAAGCCAAACAGCACTAAGGCAGGCCTTCCCTAGCAACTGTATTCATAATGGCAATCTCCGACAGTCAGTCAAACTAAATAAACCATCAAGAATTCCAAGCTAGAAATGAGTTGTTGAGGGTTCCCGTTATCATGTCGGGACTGAGGTCATGGAGGAAACCGGAATGTTATTTTCACCAGTGCTGGCCTGCCAGTTAGTGCTAGAATTAGATTTTAGTGAAGGTGAACTTCACCATTGCTGATACTGGCAGAAATGCACTCAAAACCCTTGTAAGGGCATCAGAAAGGTTTGTCGATTACAGAGAGGTGAATCCACCCCCTCTCCTGCTTCTCTGTTCCTTGTCTTGAGTGTCCCCTGTTGATCTAGAAAACCACTGCTGTATACCGGGGATTATGATCCACAATTTGTCTGCCAGCGCTGGGAATCAAAAGAAGATTTCCTGGGTGCAGGGTGTCAGCACATTCGAGAGACATGAGCCTCAATGCACACTGGTTAAGCAAGACAATCCTTAGCAAGATATTATTTAAAACAAGACGCTCCAAAGATGATGCTCTTTACTTTTGTAGTGTGGCTGTTCTATTTTATTGTAATGAGAATGTTGACAAGATATTACTGTTAACCACATTTTGGATCAATAAAGTATCTTAGCAGGTAAAAAGGCATGCAGTGCAGGCTCTACTAGTAAAAACCTTCCCAAGCACAGGATCCCTGCATCTCAGACCTTTCTGCAGGCGGCATAAGACTTGGGGATAGAGAAATGGAGAGTGTCAACTATCACTATGTACACAAACACTGAAAAATAAGTCGGCACCCAGACTCTTACTGTACTTCCTTTCTTTTCCAACAACAACAACAACAACACAATAACTGACTCAGTGTTCTTGATTTCATGTGTGTTGTTTTAACCATGGAAACTCAAAGGAAAATATAAAAAATCTGCCTTTATATAATGTCACTTGTTGGAACAGAAATGTGTGGTACAGGTTGCTATTATATAGCTGAGCTGGTGGGTTTTTGTTATGTATAGAGTATTTGGCTATAGAACAATGTAGCACATACAGTCAGTGTTTTGTTTTGCCACGGGGACTAATGCAATGATGGTAGTTAAAGTCACTATCAAGTCCATAGAAACAGTTTTGCATTTCACTTCTGTAAGATCATCTGTGAGGCAGTGAGTCAGGTGCAAACAGCCTATATTTCCCCCTGTATTCTAGACCAAGCCCAAGACACTATTATTTTTGCAGAAGTAACTCCTCACAAGGGGCCCTATGAATTCAGATTAATGATGGCCTTTTCTTGTGGCTATATTAGCTTTAGTCCTGCCTTCATACAAATAGCCTCAATGTATCATCAGAAATGCATTATTTATCACAGTTCCAGATATTGCAAATGCTGTGAGCAAGATGGAGAATCTTTACTGACATATTTATGTAACAGAGAGAATTAGCACAATTAAGATGTATCTGGCACAAAATAAGAGTTCTTGAAAGGATGAGGCTGAAACTCTGAGAAGCAAGGCTTGGTGAGAAGCAGTGATCTCTCCGGGCAGCTGAAATGTCAGACCAGAGAGGCAGGAGTTATACCTGCTGGGTTGGCGATAATAAGCCAACATAGACTCGAAGGCTTGACAAGTTATAATATTTTATATTCTTATTTTAAGACAATATTTCAGAATTATTTATTACTTTCTATTGAGCTTTGTGGGAATAACCTTTGTCCTGGATTTTGAGCACTAACAGGCATTTTCCTATCAGTCTAACATCAACATTTGAAATATACCCCAAACCAAATATTCTCAAAATTAGAAATAGAGCAGCCTGTTGCATCATCTCTCAAAAAAAAATTATAGCCTGAGAAGCACCGAGTATTTTCTAACTGATTTCTGAAGATTATAGTAAAGAAAGAAAGAAAGAAAGAAAGAAAGAAAGAAAGAAAGAAAGAAAGAAAGAAAGAAAGAAAGAAAGAAAGAAAGAAAGAAAGAAAAAAGGGGGGAAAGGAACCTAAGAAAACAAGTGGTCTCTCTGGCAAAAGTCATTGCCTTTTTTGGTCCACAATGGTCATCAGGGCACACAGAGGTTCTGCTGCCTGTGTGAGTGACCTTCGTGCGCACGGGGCCAGGAGAATTAATTGTTTATTCTGTGCATAATGACGAAGGCTGTGGGTGGGGTTGCCGTCTGAATCCTGCCACTGGTCCCTCTTCAACTCCTACTAATAGTCAATTGAGTTCACACACAAAGAATTGAGCCTTGAGCCACATTAGACAAGATGCACATCTGTCTAGTGGAGGGAACTGCTGGTAAAGCTGGTCTAGAGAAGGCAGCAGATCCAACAGAGGAAGAGGAAAGATAGATACCCTGTCTCTTATAGGCTAGTGGTCCAAGGGAGAGGAAGAAAATATAGCCTGTTTCCAGCGATGGGCATAAGAGTAAGCTCACACACGTAACCAGGACATGGCCAAAACAGGAAAGATGCTGATTTTGATGCAGTAAGGGGCCGAAGCTTTTACCTTAGCATTTATTGGAGGGGCATTGTTGATAAGTATTTATTCCCTGTATGGCAACTCTAGAGTGAACACTCATTACCCTTTTAACACAGAAAACTTACAGGTTATTACAAAAGTAGTTTTACAGTTGGGAGTACGCAAAACACAGTTTATTCTTGTATTATTCACTAGAGGCCTGATGCACAAAATTTGTGCAAGGGGCTCAGCCCCCATCACTGTAGCGTGGCTGCCTCTGCCTTGGCCCCCACCTCCGTGGCTTCATCTAGAAGGTCATCCAGTCTAATTAGCATATTATGCTTTTATTATTATCGATTATTATATTATTCTCCATAAGAACAACTATAGCCCTAGCTGGTTTGGCTCGGTGGATAGAGTGTCAGCCTGCGGACTGAAGGGTCCCAGGTTCGATTCCGGTCAAGGGCATGTACCTTGGTTGCAGGCACATTCCCAGTAGGGGGTGTGCAAGAGGTAGCTGATCGATGTTTCTCTCTCATCGATGCTTCTAACTCTCTATCTCTCTCCCTTCCTCTCTGTAAAAAATCAATAAAATATATTAAAAATAAATAAATAAAAACAACTGTACACCTACTTTGGCACTCAACCCATCCATAAACTCTTTCTGTGTTCAAGAATTAATTCTGCCTTATTTACATGTACAATTGAATATAGAGTTTCATAAGCAGTAATGCCATTACCTTAGTGTTTTGGGTGGCATGTTCCATGGCACAATGCTTGTGTGATGTAATTATAAGAGGAGGGAGTTCAGCAACTAGCTAAGTGCCATTAGTGTTGAATTAACATACTAAATTAAACCACAAAACTATTTTTTAAATAAAATGCCTCTCAGAGCTTTTACTATATGAATGTGTATTGTGATCATTTGAGAGGTGGTATAGTAGGTATTGATTCCCAAAATTATTTGACAACCAGGTCCTGTTTTTTAGGAACATCTCATAGGACCAGTGTCCTTAACAATGTCATTTGGGAAACATTAGAATACCAATGTCATTTGGGAAACATCCAGAAAACCAAAGCCATGGGTAACAATAGATCAAAGTGAATGATAGGAGGCCTAAGCCATAAGAAACCAAGGTGGAGGTGGAGGTGGGGGAGTGGATAAGAGGTCAATCAAAAAACTTGTGTCCATATAAGCATGACCAATGGACACAGACAATGGTGGGGGAGGGGGGTGAAGGCCAGGGCTGTAGGTGGGGCAGGCTGGGAGAGGACAATGGGGGGGAAAAGGACATATGTAAGGCTTTCAACAATAAAGAATTTTTAAAAAAGAAAGAAACCAAAGTCATATTGGGTCTGGAACTTGGCTCCAAAATGAATTTTTAAAAAATCAGGTGCCTATAATTGTATAGGATTTCTGGTCCCAAGAATTAACCAATCAGGTGCCACCTTTTTATATGATGTGACCAATAAGATGCAATTCTATTATATGGCCTAAATATTTATGGTTCATGACAGGGCACTGACACTGGATGGTTATTGTTATGTTGACTGTTGTCATTTCTTTATTTGACAATCTAAGGGAAAAGAGGTAAATGCCCCTAACTAAACAGTCTAGTATCGCATGTTTTAAAAATTCTTGCGGCACACCAGTTGAAAATTGTTCTATGGCCATTCCAATTGTCTCTGCACTGAAATTCTAAACATCTATCTGCCATGCATTTGTACTTCTTAAGTAAAACCTGGCAAAACTGTGCATAGATTGTATCATTGCAGATTATGTTTTTTAATAGTTTGGGTTTTATCATTTAATGTTTTAATGATGTTGGAGCAAACTCTAAAATCTTCTATAAACCTGTCTGCTTTAAAAAATAAGATATTTTGATCAAAATTTAAATGTTTTTTAGTACCTTGGGATCATTACATTGAATATCAATTATTATATTGCTAGGGACCCAGTGCACAAATTCGTGCACCTTGAAAGGAGCAGTGGGCACAGGGGTGGGTCTCGGCCCATCCTTTGCTCCCCCGTCCAACCCCTTCCACCATGGTCCCCAGTCTGCTGGCAGCCCCGCTCCCGCTGCAGCCACTCCCACATGCTAATGGTGCCAGCCCCACTCAACCTGCTGACAGCACAGAGCAATTGGGGCTGGTGCCAGCAGCAGGTGCGAGTGGGGCTGGTGCCATCAGCAGGTGGGAGTGGCAGCTGCTGCCCTGATCACCCCTCAGGAGCAGGGGGAGGTAAAGAAGTCCTGAGGGGCGATTGGGGCCAGCAGCCTCCACTTGCACCTGTTGATGGTGTGGAGAGATTGGGGCCAGTGCCAGCAGTGGGTGTGAGCACCCTGTGGGACTGTGGTGTGCAGGAGCAAAGAATTTTCAGTAACCACCAGAGGCTTGCCCCAATGACAAGCAACTGGTGCCCCACCTTGGTCTGGCGCCCCCACTCACCTGCTCCACCATCCTGCTGCTGCTGACACTGGCCATGTTCTGCGCACGCCCCCTGGTGGTCAGCACACATCATAGCAACTGGTTGTTCGGTTCTTTGGTTGTTCCGCTGTTCAGCCTATTTGCATATTAGAGTGGTGGAGATAGATGATAGATAGATAGATAGATAGATAGATAATGTAATTAATAAGTTTCACAAAACCCAGCAAAGCCTATGGGATTATCTCTACACTAAGTTACCACAAAAAGTAACACATTTTTATTTCTCCTATTTTTTCTTTTATTGCTCTTATTTTGGTTCTTTTTTCTTTTATTGCTCTTATTTTGTTGTTAGGTTTCCAGTTGTTATTCTCACTGCTGTCAATATACCTGACTAATCTGTGATAGACTGGAAAATCAAACAGATATGATTGCTACAAGTATATGTTTCACAGAGTTAATAGACTATTACCGAACTATTTTTCTAGAAGTAAATTGCATGCATATAGTGTACAGACTTGGAAAACTCGCTTTGGGCTGGCCAGAGTTATTTTTGTTCATTTCTTGATTGTGTTTTACGGTGAAAAAAATATTTCTCTCCTTGCTTCTAAACACATATAATATCCAAAATCCTTCAATTCAACTGTGAATGCCTTGCAAATAAGTAGCCTTTCTGCTACGTAAAGAAGAGTCTACATGGTAGCACACATTAAGTGCTCAATAAATATCTCTTAACCAAGTGATCCTTTATCTCCTCCATATTGTACTATAGGACACTGGCAGATTTAGTTTGAATTTCACTATAATATCTTCAAAATGTATTTTACTTAGGAAAAGCATTGTAATATTAGGGGAGTGTGTCCCTCTAAAAGATATGTTGAAGTCCAGACCCCAGAACCTCAGAATGTGATCTTCTTTGGGAATAGGTTTGCTGCAGATGTAGTTCGTTAAGCTGGGATCATACTGGAGTATGGTGGGCCCTTCATCCAATATGACTAGTGTCCTCACAAAGAGAACAAAGAACACACAGGAGGAAGATGGGCATGTGATGACAAAGGCAGAGGTGGAGTGATGCATTGATAAGCCAAAGAACACGAGAATTACTGACAAACACCAGCAACTCGAAGAGGAAAGCAAAGATTCTCTCTTATAGGCTTCAGAGGAACAGAGGCCCTGCCAGCACCTCGATTTTGGACTTCTAGCTTTCAGAACTTAAATTTCTGGTGTGTATGTGTGTGTGTGTGTGTGTGTGTGTGTGTGTGTTTCTTTTAAATTTTTTTAAAAAATCCTCACCCTCTCAGGTTTTGTCTTATTAATCAATTTGAGAGAGGGGAAGGGAGACAGAGAGAGAAAAACATCAATGTGAGAGAGAAACACTGATTGTTTTTGTTGTTTTTTTTTTTTATCTAACATGAAACCTAAGTGTGTGCCCTGACTGGGAATTGAACCCGCAACTCTTTTGCTGTATGGAATGATGCTCCAACAAAATTTAGCCACCCTGACATGGCTAAATTTCTGTTGTTTTAAACTACCGAGTTTACTGTATTATGTTACAGTAGCTCAAGTAAAGTAAAGCAGCATGTTTTTATTTTTCTTTTTCTTAGGTTTAAGGAGAGGAAAGGTAAAGTGAGACTAGTTGTCCTTGTTTTTTTACCTGGGAATGATCAAAGATAGTGATAGCTTTTTACAAGACAATGATCCACTCCAACTAATATCACAAGAGCAATGAAATCTCTGTCGATAGAGACTTATTAAAGTAAAATATCAGAGCAAAATATTTTGCCACAAATAGATTAGGAGAAACAGAGATTGCTACTAGTTGGGAGGGGTAAGGAGGGTGATAGAAAAATAAAAATATTTCTAAGACCTTACCTGTAAAATTCCCCGTCAACCTAATCAGCAACGGTGTTCAATATTATCAAGGAATGACCATATAAGAACCTTATAGCAATTGAGGCATTTTAAAATGGTAATTCTCTGGGGTACTACTTTCTATATGTGAGTAGGAGAAAAGGAAGAAGGAAGAAATAAGAAAGGAAGGAAATAGCAAGTAAGAAGGAGGGAAGGAGGAACAAAGGGAGGGAGAGAAAGGAAAGAAGTACCATAAGAAATCGATCCCAACCATCATGCATAATAGCTACACAATTATTAGTGGGCAATCATTTTGTGCCTTCACTGCAACGAACTCTTTAAATGATTTACCCAATTCAATTCACACAAAAATACCGTGATGTAGTTATCATTTCCACATTTTACAGATGAGAAGACTGAGAGTCAAAAATATTTTGTGCTTTGCCCCCATCACACAGCTCTAACAGGAAATGTACTCAAGCTCAAGTCTGTCGGACTCTAAGACCCATGCTATTAAGCCCTGTGTCACTGCGCTGGTAGCTCACTAACTGTAGGCTCCAGAAGTGCATAGTCCATTGATTTAAAAAATTATGAAAAAAAGAAAGGATTTGTCAAATTAGCAGGGATTTATTAAGCACTTGCGATAGTCCAGGCAATGTGCTGTAACTTATAAAGATTCAGGGAAATATTTGACTATTCTCCTGATGTCAGATATAATAGTCATAAAACACTCTCGCTGATATATGGAAAACCGACCTCATTGTCAAAAACATTGAATACTTATACATGTGTTTAATGTGTTCCTTGGCAACCCTTCCATCTAAACCATTTTTTTTTCTCTTAATTTGACTTCTAGGTTCCCTGTCCAAAGCCAAATTTGACCAAAAGTTTGATTGTAAGAGCAATAGCGCATATGGCAAATTTCTTTTACCTGTTTATTGCTTTCTAATCCTAAATCTTTTCCTTAACATTTTTTATTGCTTCATTTTAGGGGATTTTAAAAGTTCATGGGTCTAGAGAGCAATGCTGAGCAGTGTTGTTTAAGAAAAAAAGCAATGAACTCAAAACTCCTACACCAAAGGGGACACATTTCGCAGAAGCTACAAATAAACATATTATAGATTGAACTACAAAAGCACTCACTAGTATTTTGTTGTTGTTATTTAGGAAAACTTTTTTTCCCTAGAACTTGGTTTCTGTGTTTCAGTGTGTTAGAGAAAACAGACAAGTCTGACAAACATCTGGGAAATGGCTGTGTATCGTGCCCAAGGTTTTTACCTCTTCACATATTGCCTGGAATTAACAATGGTGTCTTCTGTCTTTTAATGTGATTGGCTGCAGTGGTTCCAGTAATTTAAAATACAAATAGTGCTGAGAAGGCACGGTGAGGATTGGTGTGTTATAGTTCTGGAAACCCTGAACCTTATGAATGATGTAGCGGTAAAAGGAAGGAAATATTGCCAGAAGGTATTGATAGTAGATTGGATCTGAATTCACAGGAGAGGGATTGCCTGGCAGAAATATGTGGCCCCCTACCCTTTTATACTGCACTTTCCTAACTACTGATTTTCTTTAGAGGAAAAATGGCTTTTAATGCATACCTTCCCTTTTCACTATTTATCAATTTTTGTGATTTACAGATGTTGAAGCTTCGTACTTCAGAGCTCAGACGTTGAAGTCAGAGAGACCTGGATGACATTTCAGCCGTTCTGCTTGGTTCTTCTACTATTATTCTGTCTGCCTCAGTCTGCTCATCTGTGAATTGGGTAAATATCAATACTTCCCTTGTGTAGTGGTCATGAAGAGTAAATGAGACATATATTAATATGTCAAAAACTTGGCAGACTGCCTAGCACTCTGAGTGTCCTAAGTGAATGGTAGGCTGCATTTATTTTTCACTTTGCATTTTTTTTTAGCCCAGATAGGCTTGTCTAGACATTGGAAAACTTGTGAGATTAAAACGGTATCTCAAAATATGACTGAAAAAATTACCTTGTGAGGAATTATATATTGGTTACTAAGAATTCTATACATTGTTGCAGCTAGTTCAAAGGCAGTGGGGCCTTGTCAAGATTAATTGACAGGATTAAAATAATTTCTATTTTTCTGTGTAACCAGTAGAACATATGAGGGAATTTAATAATGCGAATCATAATAATGATGGTCCTTTGGTCCACAGAAAATCTAAGTAAATTTGTCCACATCAAGAAAAACTCTAAGACACCAAAAACAAGACAAGAATTTTGGATGGATAAAAACTAATCCAGCAATATATGGGCAGGGCATAATCAAATCTGGAGATGCATTCCCTGGGAAGACTTGCAGGGCAGGCCCTAGGAAGAGAATTACCTGGGGAATGAATCCTCTGATTCCCCCACTCTTTTCCCACACTTCTCTTCTCCGCCATTCCAGCCAATCCAAAACTGGCTCACAAGTAAAATGAGGATCAAAGATTTAATTTAGAAATTGGAAAGAGATTTCAATGACCAGGATATCTCCATTTGAATTTAGTAATTGACATGAAAAATTTCTTAAAACAGAAAGACAGGAATTGGACACATTTAAAAAACACAGAATATAATAACCCATGATGGTACCCTTTTCAGTTAAGAATAATCCTACATTATTCAAATCAAAAGTTACAAACAGCTTTTTTTTTTTAAGGAAAACTGAGATTCCAAAAAAGTTGTGGTTATGTTTAAGCCAATAAAACAAACAGAATGAGCATAAATTGTAGATTTCCTTTGTATATTTCCTTCCTTGGTTATAAATATGTTTAGGATAAGAAATAGAATGTATGTGCATAATTAGGTCATAAATATACCTAATAAATTAATTACAAGAAAAGCATGCTTGGGAGATAGGCTAACAATGACGTTTATAAAGTACTATTCCCTATCACATTAACAGGTTATGCTGTTTAATACGGTTATATAAATCCCATCAACCAAGGTTGCCAGATTTCTGTTTTGTCTTCTATCCTTAACTGTATTCATGATCAAACGTGCAGTGATTCATCATTTCTCAGGCAGGAGGGGTTGGGCCCATTGAGCATGTTCTCCGTGCTCCACATCCAGGCCCCCAGTAAGGGGGCCCGAGCCTACAGGAGTAGCTCAAGGGATAAGGAGAGAAAAACAGCATGTCAGAGATGGAGGCAGCACTTCTGCTCTGAAGAGCTCTGAGTCCACAGCATTTGGATGTCAGGATTTTCATGGCAGCTGCAGCCTGGGGTCACTTTGATACCCCGTTCTGCCCCTCACGTGCAGGTAAAAGTCAGGGTTTCCTTCTGCAACCTGTGAAAACGGGGAGACTTTTTAAAACAGTCTGATAACTTAATATTCATTCTATCCCTCTTTTCTAACTCTACTCCCATCCCTCCAGTGGAAATGCACACACACACACACACACACACACACACACGGTAAGAATACTTTAGAAAAATCCCAATGGTATAAAGAAAAATAGATTAAAAAGCAAGCTACTTCCAGTTTTAAACCATTCCACTGTTTTCACGGCCGTAAAAGCATTATTGACACATAATTTTTGAGAGCAATCATGTTAAATACACTAATAGCTAAATACTAAGTCCTTCCCAACTTACATTTTATTGGTCCACATGAAAGTATCACCAATGACACCTTTGTTGGCCAGTTTCAGCAAAACCACCAAGCTCTTAATGAGCATTTATTATTTATTTGACCTTCAGAGGCCTCAGGGTACGTGCGCAGTTATAAAGTCATATGCATAAAACCACCTCTGCAATAAATTAAAATTAAACTCACTGTGGCAGCGGTATTCTAGGAGCATAACTTTGCTTACTTGGGTAGGCCAGGTGGAAGCAATGCGTTCCGACCCATGTCCTGAAGGTCAAGAGAGTCGGATTCTGTCAAACAAGCAAAGCCAGAAAACTGCAGAGTCCAGCAAGAATCACCCTGTAGCCTGTGGCCTCTCGGTAGCAGAATCTAAGCGAGGGGCACCATCTAGCCTGTGTGGGAAGCATCCAGCTCAAGTCCAAGCATATTAATGCGGGTCTACAGGAGATTGTCAGTGACATGCGTCCATCCCGCCTGTTTACCTGCTCTGAGATACAGGACAGCCTTCTCCAGGGATCTGCATCCCTACTCCACATACAAGACGTTTTCAGTGGAGCATATCAAAAATGATATTTTCATCATTTGAACATCCTGACAGGGAAGAGCATCAAATACGCCTCCCCCCCCTTAATCAGGGCGGCTTCTGTGAAGAAAGGAAAATGCCTTCCATGATAAAAGGAAAAGAAATTAACCGAATGAGCTTCCTGTCATGTATGCATCACTAAGTGTGCAATTTAATACTGAAACCAGAGCCATATTACGTACAGTTGGATGGTCAAGTGGTCAATTGCAAGGTTAGCTCCTCTATTAAAACCAACCCTGAGCATCCTCTTTTGATGCTCACCGGGGATTCAGGAGCTAGGTCACTCTACCTTACCTTGAGTGTACACTGTCCTCAGTGAACGGTACGGGGACCAACAGCATAAGCCAGAAGTAGCTGGCCGGCTGAAACACGCAGAAATGTCCATTAGCGTGACAGGGTCATTAAAGTTCACCATGTCCTTCCAACTTGATAGAAGAGTAGCACAAACTACCATAAACTGTTTTCCCAGTGTGATGATTTTATTGATCATGCTAGTGCTCAATTAGTCAATTAACGTAAGAAAAGACAAGGGAAGCTTTTCCACTTAAGGTATTATTTTAAACAGTGGTTACAGAGCTATACATTTGGGGTTCCTATCCGGTACAGCAGATGTGCCAGCGTTTTTAGAGACTACAAGGTTTTTTTGTTTTCATTCTATTTTGTTTTAATGCGAGCATAGCAGCACGATGTAACATTCATCCCTCCACTACTGTTAATGTTTCCTCTGCTGTAGGGTAGAGTAGGTCAATTAAACAGGAATGAACTTCTAAGATAAAGGGAAAGATGGACCGTAATTATCCTGCACAGTTACTTCCCTTTTCTGCTTTCCCTCCTCCCAAACTGTCTAAACACCACACTTAGCTCTTTTAAAATGTCCTTTCCATGAGCAGCTAAAAATCTTCTAGCTCTCAAAAGCAAATGCAGAACTACCCAAAGCAGTCGCTGAAGGTAGAGCTGAGGGGAGAGGTCATTTAGCGGACCCTGCGTGTCTGTAGTTTGTTATTTTTAGGACAAAAAACTAAAAATGCTGTTATTCACAGGCACATCATGCAATTAGTTCTGAAATAACCCTTCAGAGTGTCTTGCTTCTCTGACTTTGCAAATTAATATATAAGTTTTGAGCAGTTGGAACACCAGGTGAAAAGACACCTGCCTGCATTTCTGAAAGCCATGAAGCTGAAGTAGTAGCAGTAACTATAAAAAGTGGTTCCTCATCTTGCGAGTGCTAAAGGTCCTCATTAATACCTGCAGGCTAACCCTCCAACTACACACCTCTCAGTAAGCTAGCTCCCTCCACCTTCGTACAGTGCCCCTTCTGCAACTTCACTCATGTACCCTCCCTGGAGGGACCAGGCCACTTCTTTCTGACTAGTCAGAGAATCCATTATCTCTACCTTTGCTTTGGCACTTGATTATATTATATGTAGCCCTTCAGTATATACTGACTCTCAATTTTTTTTCTTTAATCACAAGCATGCAAGGAAAAGGGCACCACACATGGAAAGCTCTTGGGTGAAGAGAATGGGATTCCAAGTCAGATCCTTTCTCTGCCATTGCTTGCAGTGCGATCCATAAAATGGGTATATGGTAGTTCTGACCTTGTTGGGCCATTAAATGAGACAATCTAGGCAATGCATCTAACACAGGGTGGGTGCATTGTAAGGATCAGAGGCATTGCAGTGGTAGTCATAATCCAAGTCAAGGTACTACTGTTATTTGAGACTGGGGCCTGCATCTACTACTAATTTGTGTGACTTAGTTATTCAACCTTTCTGAGTCTCAGATTCTTCATCTATAAGATGTAATCTCATTGAAGGCAAGTCATATTCTTTTGCAATCACCCTAGCACCTGGCGCCACATATAACTTATATAAATAAACTAAAAATGGTACTTTAAATAGGTATACGTGCGTGTGTGAGTATCTGGATGTGTGCCTATGTGTGTAAGAAACCTTCACCTGTGGAGCAAGGAGAACTGTGCATATGCAAAAATTTTCCCCAAGGTGTGTGGTCAATTAGAGGCTATTTTGGTCAGAAGACAACCAAGATTAATCCTTAGAAATGTAGCATTCCCTTAGATACATGAAAGTGGTTTGTGGTGCACTATGATACCCTAGAGCTCATGGCCTTCAGGAATTAATAAGAAACTACCCTTCACTTTATGGCTGAGGCTTCAGAACTAGCTTTCTCATTGACAAGAGCTGCAGAGGTAGCTTGGTGTGGACCTCAGCACTCCACACACTCTGCTGCCATCCTAGTCTAATGGATCTTGCTCCCATTGGTCTCTTCAGCTGTCTAATAGATTTGATACTCAGAAAGGTAATAGATCTTGGAATGATTCCTGATGATTCTGGAGCCAAGTAGCCTCTTGGAGAATTAGTCTTCTAGGTTGCAAATCCCTGGACATTTTATTCTAATTCATACTTTGTTACTAATCTCAATGCTTCTTTCCTTTTCAAAAATGATTTTTAAAGTATAGGAAGTCTGAGAAGAGTATAGAAGTCATTTATTTACTATATATCCTTTGGTTGTTGCCAAGAACATTGGCCTGATAACAAGCTCTTGGATGCTTATGAGTGATCGGCTCCTGCTGTTTCTATCTCAGTTGATGTCATTATTCTCTATGACATCACAACCCTCCCAACAGCAAGGGAATGTGCCTCAGATATAGAGGAAGCAGTGAGATTGATAACTCTTAAGAGAGAACATTTTTTCTCATATTTAGCTATAAGGAAGACAAGTGTAATTACCGTCCCAGAAATTATATACCAGTACATTTCTTTATTTGAAATTTAGCCAAAGTGAATTTAACATTTCATACTTTTTTCTATTTGTTACACACACATTCTTACAATGTTGATTTTCTCTCTTCCATCCCTAGATGTAATGGCTTCATATGTGTAGATAATGTTCTTTTTTGTTTTTGCTCATTCCATATGACATAGTCTTTTTTATTCTTTTATTACTTTTTTATGACATAGTTTTTTTAAAAAAGCAAGTGCGAGATTTTTACACATTGTGGCTGATTATATGCTCATGACTAACTGTGTTACCGAATGTGTAACATCTACAAACAACCAGATTTGTCTATTTGGTAAACTCAATTAGATATTAAAATTGTGGTTCCAATAGTACATAAGAATATTTGTCTAAGAGAACTGGCAAAACATGAAAAATCTAGATACGCAAAAATTAAAACAATTATATGTGAAAGCAGAGAGTTTCTGCATCAGTGAATAAACTAAATTAAAGTATTGGCATCATAATTCAGAAGACACTACTACTAATTGGAGTATAAGTGAAAAAAATTCAGATTTTTAGTTATTCATATTCTCTAGAATAGATGCTTATAATGGGTTCCAATTACTTTCAATAGTTTAATTAAGTGCCATATTGAAACATTTTGTTTTCATTCATTTCAACATTCATTCCAAAAGCCTTTTATAGCATCTACAGAGAATATAAATGAATTGAAAGTTATTTCCCCTGAGAAACTTGAGAGACAAATTTAAATTTGACGGAAGTCAAAACACACAAATATACAAAGATGAGTGATAAACATAGGTAAGCATATGATTGCACATATTAACAACAATCAATATTGATTGATTGATTGGTTGATTGATTATGATGTGCCAGGCACCATGCTACTAGCATTAGAGTAATATGTTATTTTGCTTCATTTTCACAACTCCTCAGAGTTTCCCCTGTTTACAGGGACTAAGATGTTAAATGTCTTGCCCAAGGCTAATCAAGCATCAGGATTCAAACCCAGGTCATCTGACTCCAAAGCCCTTACGCTTGAGCACTCGGCAGGGAAACTGGTTTAACATTAAGAAAAGCCTGGGATGCAGGGTCAGAAGGTGTCAAGCCCACTCAGTGCCACTCACCGAGCTATAAGATCTTAGACAAATCACTTGACTCCCCTGAGTCTCAAGTTCTTTTTCAAAATAGAATAGAGTAGATGAAGAGGCTTGTAAGCCCTAAAACACTCCAAAAACATCAGCTGCTAATATTTTCATTTCAACCTGCATATATGTAGTGAAGAAATACCATGTACTCTATTATACTAATAAAGAGAGACTTCCCCCCAAAAAAGATGTTTTATTTTTGAATCATCAGAATTTACTAGATAGGGATTGATGGAGAAGGGTCAGAGTTCATTTACTATTGAGAACAGTACAGCTCGAGTCTTATTGTCTACATGGAAATTTACTACTCAATATTTACAGTGAAATTACAGGACACCATTACTAAGTCTACACACTGTTCTAATCACCAGCACTAACCCACCAGTAGAGAATATTGAAATAAAAATAATTTGTTACTGGAGCAGTTAGAAAGATATCCATAATCATTATATCTACGTGTAGCTAAATAGGAGGGCCAAAGGCTTCTAGAAAGCAACAAATTTTCCCCTCCACACTCAGATTTGCAGAGTTTTCTAGTGTTTCATAAGTACTCTGATACATAAAAAAAGCTCATTGCTCATATTGTGCAAACAAGCTGGGCATATCTAAACTCTTTTTTTGTTATTTTTGTTATTGTTGTTATGCTTTCCTGAGGGAACTCTTAGTGGTTAGAGACAATTAATATGTCAAACCAGACAATAAGTTGACATGTGATGTCAGTTTCATTGAAACTATCCTCTGCTAGGATGGTTGTAATCTCATTTATTTCTATTCCCATCATAATTATACTTCTAAAATATTAATCAGTGCTGTTTTACTTTAAGCATATTTAAAATTTTCCTGGAACTTAAACATTAACATTAATTCAATAATTAATATCATTTTTATTCTCCAATATAATTTGTTCCCTAAAAAGGAGCTGTACTGTTTTAATATGAAATTCAACCTATTACCCCAATGAATGTATTTTTCTAAAAACATTGTTGAAAAAAATTTTAAGGAAGATTATGAATTTGAGAAATAACTTTATCCCACATAATTACCATTAGAAATTCCTGGTCTCGAGTTAGCCAGTGGTACTTTGTCAGCTGAAAATTTGCTACTATTAAATAGAGGTCAACTTAAAATATGGATTTTTCCCCACTCATGGCTGCCTTAGATATGAGCACTTCAAGCTGAAACAAACCAACATAGATTTAAAATGGTACATAAAGTGGAAACGAGAAAAATCTTAGAAAGGAAAACAATGAGCCATGTAAGATTCACATATGTTATTTTAAGTATGTGCCAATTTCTCAGTGTCCTTGGTCCCATATTGGACTTCACATTGAGAAGAGCTCCACTAATCAGAAGAAATCCCCTTTTCCCATTGTGTCATGCACCCAGAGCTTCGTGGGGAGGCCCTTCATTGTGTTTTTCATCCTCATCCACTCTCTCAACAAGCATAAGACTTGTCATTGGCAGAAGAAAAGGGGAAGAACCCAGTCTATCTTAATCACCACAGCTTTTTCGGGGAAAGAAAAGAAAGTGGGAACCCAATGTCCTATTGTCTCACCTTTATCGACTGTAGAGCGTGGTAGAGGCAGTCGTGTATGATTTCTTTTATTTAACAGCTGTGATCCAAGTTGGGCAGTGATACCAATCTTATCTACATCAATATACTGAGTAAATTATACTAAACACAGAAATTTTAAAAATACTCTCAGATTGTTGCTTTTTACTTTTCATGTGTTTGTCTTTTTAAAACTTTATTTGAGTACAAGTCAAATAGAACAATGTCAGAAATCTTCTGGGCACAAAAGGCCAAAACCAATATGAAGCAAAGGGCTGAGCAAATTTATGGTCAACTGGCACTGACCTGCATAGGGAGCTGTGCTGAATAATTTATGCTCAGACTTTCATGTGGGACCCAAGTGGTCTAGATCCGCTGTCTCTAATGCCTAAGATCACCAGGAACTTTCTCAGCAATACCCTTTCCTTGGGCAACATAAACGTGGTCTACAAATTGCCCTGTTGCTTTTCTGCCCGGAGAAGATATGAGGAGCTAGCCCTTTCCAATCTAGGAAAAATACATTCTGCCTTCACAGAGCTCACTGTTAACTTTCTCATCAGCAACTCGGGCAAGATCGCCGATGCCCAAATTTCATGGTGACATGCTCTTCTTCAGAATTGTAATCAGCAACAGGAAAGTTAGCTGGGCTCCTAAACAGGACAAAGAAAGAAAATAATTCACAACTATCATTTGAATGTACTGCACAATTCACAGAGCACTTTCTTAAGCAGTGTCCCATTTCATTTGCACAATAACTGTGAGGTACTTATACATATACATAAAACTATATAATTTGTTGCCTTAATTCACATCTTATAATTAATACAATATAGGTTCAGAGAGGCGAAGTAATTTGTTCATGGTCAACAAAGCCCATGATATTTCTCCTATGTTTTGCCACCTGAGATATGACCCTACGTGTTTCTTATAATAAATTCCCAGTATTTAAATACAACAGCCTGATTGTGATAAGAAGAGTAAGAGAGAGAGGTACAGGATCTCTATCTGCCTTTATCATTCGATCCCCACCTTCATTATGTTAGAATACTGTCTATTATCTGACAAGCCTGAGTTGTGCTAATGTTCTCTCCAAGTGTGTTTCAAGCTCAAATGCTGCATTTCAAATGCCATAGATTTCTGGACGCTAATAATCAAAAATGATACACAGCCCAGGTTTCTGGCATTCTTTATGACCATCTGCTAGCATGGCATGGAGCCCATTCACAAGGTAATAAGACAATTTCAGGAGGACACAGATGCCAAGCATATCAAGGCTTGGAGTGGTAACCTGCAAAATGAAGCAGGCAGCTTTTCTTTTTCTACCATGAGCAGATCCTCCTAAGTCAGAAGCGCCTGAACGTACCTCTGCATCTATTCCATTAGATGAGATCACATTAGTTGACATAGAGTAAAACACACAGTGAAGACTGCTGATACTAGTTCAAAACCTTGACTCACTTTTGTTTATTGGTTACAAAGAAGAATTAAGGTGCAATCATAGAGAATAAAATCCTGCCACCTTCAACTCAGCTCATAGATAAGTGCTGCCCTGGTGTGCTCAGTGGATAGAGTGTCAGCCCATGCACCAAAGGGTCTGGTGCTCAATTCCAGGACATGGGCACATACCTGGGTTCCATACTCGACCCTGGTTGGGGCCTGGGCAGAAGGCAGCCAATCAATGTGTCTTTCTCATCTCTCTCTCTCTCTCGCTCCTAACCACTCGCCTGCCTGCCTGATTGCCCTAACCCACCCAGCCTGGGCAAACTACGGCCCGTTTGAAACGAATAAAACTAAAAAAAAAAAAAAAAAAAAGACAGATGTTTTAGCAAAGAGAACTCAAAACGGGGACTTTAGATATGAAAATAATCTAAGCTTTAGGGACTTCTGCCTCACCTTCTCTCTCTTACATGT
>NW_006293001.1:4351517-4353420 GCF_000327345.1 Myotis davidii | reverse complement strand
CACAGAACTTAGAACACAGAACCTACACAGAACCTAGACAGAAGAACTTCACTGGAGAGAACATGGCAAAAAATCCTGGACAGAACCTGGCTACAGAACTTGGTTGGAGAACCTAGACAGAACCTGGCTGAAGAACCCGGCTACAGAACCTGGCGACCGAACCTGGCTGGAGAACCTAAACCGAACCTGGCTGGAGAACGTAGCAAGAGAACATGGCTACAGAACCTGGCTGGAGAACCTAGCAAGAGAACATGGACACAGAACTTGGCTGGAGATTCTGGCTAGAGATCTTGGCAAGGCTGCTGATCAACTGAACACTGTCTCCCTGTCATTCCTTCTTCGCCTACTCTGTCCACACCTTTGGGGACCCCTGGACCCGCTGGGGTCGGACCCCAGCAAACAAGAAGATAATTGTCTGCCAACGGAGAGAATGAGTGTTGGATGGAAATTCCTAAATGCATATTCCAATGTCAGGAAGCTTTGAGCCTCGTATCCTTGTGGCCAATCAAATCTCCAGCAGTCTACGGCTCAACCTAACAAGTAGGGATGGTGAGACGGGATTTCATTTTCTGTAGATGTAGATATCATTCCTCTATTGACTCATCTGCCTTGGAATATAATGATCAGAAAGGTATGGTACACACAAGTTCCCTTCTGAATTCTAGCAAGCATCCTTTGACTAGAGCTATTACATGGCACCTCATTGAAGGCACATGACTCAGTCATTGTTTCTTCTCTATATGCTTGTGTACATATTTGAGGTGAAAAATTATTTAAAGAGCAAGAGGAGTAGGTGAATGAAAATGAAAAAGACAATAGAGAAAACTTAAGGAAAAGAAAAAGGGAACAATTTTTGACAGTATAAACTTATTTTAACTATCCTAACACATGAATTCTTGCGGTCAATTCTATTGTAATTCTAAAGAAAACATCATTTGGATATTACAAAGAAATATGTCAACTTGCTTAAATTACCTGTAGTTCTTGGAAACTACATAGCTCTTTTTATCTTCTATCTCTATTTATACAAAAATGCATATGTATTCTGGAAAACTATATGGAGACATTATATATGAACACATATATTCATGACTATATGTATATGTATACAGACAAATATGAACACACAAACATATTATTAAAAACTACATAAACAACCCTAACCGGTTTGGCTCTGGATAGAGCGTCGGCCTGCAGACTGAAAGGTCCCAGGTTCGATTCCAGTCAAGGACATGTACCTTGGTTGCAGGCACATCCCTAGTTCGGGGCATGCAGGAGGCAGCTGATGGATGTTTCTCCCTCATTGATGTTTCTAACTCTCTACCTCTCTTCCTTCCTTTCTGTAAAAACTCAATAAAATATATTTAAAAAACTACATAAACATAGATTGTGTGCATACACACATATAGCTGCATACACACTCATTAGAAATCAGATTCCACATGGCTGTGGAATCATTCTGAATGGTTTGTTTTAAAAATATATATTTTTATTTATTTCAGAGAGGAAGGGTGAGGGTAAGAGATACAGAAACATCAATGATGAGAGAGAATCATTGATTGCATGCATCACACTGAGGATAGAGCCCACAACCCAGGCATGTGCCCTGACCGGAATCAAACTGTGACATCCCCGTTCATAAGTTGATGTTCAAACACTGAGCCATGTTGGCCAGGCCAGCCTAAATTGTTTTTAGTAACTAGCTATTTACATATAATGTTTTCTCTTTTCTCAGTTTAAAAAAGAAAATCAAGAGTAAGATGTTTCATAATAAGGCATTATAAGAAAATATAGTCCAGCTGTCATGGCTCAATGTTTGAACATTGACCTATGAACCAGGAGATCACCATTCGATCCCTGATCAGCGCACATGCCTCGGTTGTGGGCTAACCCCACTGGGGGT
>NW_006293001.1:4346433-4351434 GCF_000327345.1 Myotis davidii | reverse complement strand
TGCAGAATTTGGATGTTTTATCCTTATCATTTATTTCAGAGATTTTAATGCATATCTACTGTGTGTTAGGAATTATTTTGTGCTCTGATGACACTATAAAAATAATTTCTATCCTTAAAGTGTTTGTGGTAAGATAGAGACTAGGAATTATATCAACAGAGTGTGTTTAATGACTATATAGTGGAGCACAAACATAAAAGGAACAGACAACTCCTTTAGATTCAGGGATTTGGGAATACTTCATAGGTTAAATAAGGTCTAAGCTGCCCTAGCTGGTTTGGCTCAGTGGATAGGGCCTCGTCCTGCAGACCTAAAGGTCCTGGGTTTCCTTCAGTTCTGGTCAAGAGCGGGTACCTCAGTTACAGGTTCCTCTCCTGCCCGGGCCCTGGTCAGGGCACGTGCAGGAGGCAACCAGTCGGTGTGTTTTTCTCACATCGATGTCTCTCTCTGTCTTTCTCTTCCTCTTCCATTGTCTCTAAAACCAATGAAATAATATCCTCAGGAAAAGATTAAAATAATAATTTTAAAAAAAATCTCTAAAACGTCCTCCTGGAGGACTACTGATATTTAGCCAAAATTGTGTGTGCACCTGTGCGTGTGAGAACAAACATGGGTCACCTCTGATCGCATAGCTGATCTCCATCTTCACCAGCCATGGAACCCACGTCTAGCTCAATAAGAGGCTGATAAAAGGATGCGGACATCGAAACAGATACTCAGGAGAAAATGTGGTGCTGATGCCAGTTATAAAACGCCTTGACAAAGATGTCATGGCAGCACCCCGCGTCTCCTCTTGGCAGACCCGCAAATTTTCTAGCTCTGTGCACACTATTGATTTGTAGCCAAAGAGGGACAAAGCAATCTTGAGAGGATATTAGTGAAAGAGCCACTAGACATGAAAGAACCCCATAAAGAAGCAAAGGCTTAGCTGGGCCTAGCAGTGTTGCTGGGTGTAAGGTATGGAGGATCCTTCTCCACCCCAAGGAGGGAGAGAGAAATCATCAAGTTCAGGAAGGAGGGGCCATATATTTTACCTGCTAGCAGACAATAGGTATTCTTTTTCTCTCTCTTTCTCCATCATCTACATATCTATCAGTATATCTTTACAGAAGAAAGGGCAGGAGGAAAGGAGGGGGGAAGTAAGGAGGAAAGAAGTTGAAGGAGGAAGGAAGGAAAGAAGGAAGGAAGAAGAAAGGAAGGAAGGAAGGAAGGAAGGAAGGAAGGAAGGAAGGAAGGAAGGAAGGGAGGGAGGGAGGGAGGGAGGGAGGGAGGAAGGAAGGAAGAAGGAGAAGACTTGAGTATGAATGGATTCAAGCTCCTTGGAATTTTATAAATGTGAATCTCACTTGAGTGTGCGGTGATCTAGATGGATGCCACAGGCGAGAGGTCCTCAAATTTAAATACGCTACGGGCCAAAACCGGTCTGGCTTGGTGGATAGAGCGTCCGCCTGTGGACTGAAGGGTCCCAGGTTCGATTCCAGTCAAGGGCATGTACCTTGGTTGCGCGCACATCCCCAGTGGGAGATGTGCCGGAGGCAGCTGATCGATGTTTCTCTCTCATCGATGTTTCTAACTCTCTATCTCTCTCCCTTCCTCTCTGTAAAAAATCAATAAAATAAATAAATAAATACGCTATGGAATCATCACAGGGGCATGTTGAAAGTAGATACCATGATCCTTCCCGAAAGATGCTGATTCACTTGGTCTACAATAGGGTTCAATAACCTCCCCTAGGTGAATTTGGCATCAGGGGTTTCAAACCACACTAGAGAAATGTTGCCTTAAATAAATTTAACTATTCCTTCCAGTCTTATATTACCAACAGATAGAGATTTAGTTCTATAGTTCAAAATTTGGTGGAGAAAAGGTGCCCATTTTTCTAAAGCATATTAAAGTTACCAAAGATCTTAGGAACAGGCTTTGAATTTGTATGTATATTAAAATACATTCTACATACATTATAATTCTGTTTCAATGTTAACCTCAGACCTGAATGAATCCCACAGTGCATATCTTTATTTTCTCAAAAGAATGACTGTGATTTAAGAGAAAATGTCAATTATAGGAAGGAAAAAAAAGAAGAAAAGTAGAAGAGGGAACAGCAAAGCTATCTATGAAAAGAGTTGAAGTTCACCCTCAGTAAGTATCATTTTTAGCTTAGCCAAAGAAAAAAATGAAAACTTAATCATTGAAAAACTTACATATTTTGAATCATGACCATTTCTCAAACAAACAAAAGAAATTGAGCATAAAAAATAAAAAACACATTTGGTCTGACATATTGTCTCCTCACCCCCGTCAAATTAATAAGGGATTGACATTTCATTTCACAAAACAACAATGTAGCCAGGATCTACCAGTTTAACTGAATAATAAACAAGAAGAACTCGGCTGCAGTTTCCTCTCAGCTTTACAGCACGAGTGAGCAACTTCAAATCTAATTAGGTTGAGAAATTTTGCCTGAACAAGCCTGAAAAGTGTTGAGCAATTTCCTAGCAGTCATGACACTGCTTCTGAGTATGTACCTACTAGAGTGAAGTTCAGAAAGGCACAGGGGTGAAAACCACCACTGGAACAGAGAAGGACAAGAGCGAGGTGAAATAAAAAGTGCAAGGACTTTGGAATGAGATAGAACCGTGTTGAAGTCCTAGTTCTGCCATGCGCCAGATCTCTCTCTTTAAAAAACAATTTTTAAAAATCTTTAAAAAATGAAGGAAGAGAAAGACTCCCGTATTAACTGAGTACATCGCTAAAAGAGACTCAATGATACCTAAAATCCTGAGATCAACCTGACCTAGCAAGGTGACTATTTTGACTGCACAGAAATCAAAGCCAAATTTCCATGGGTTCCTTATAGAGTTTCTGTCTATATGGAGTTGTTCTCCAATACTGCATTCACTAGGACATAAGCCCACACCAATCTTGTGGAATATTTATTACTATAAAATAGATCTAATCATGTTTAATTATGGAAATATAAAAAGATAAAGATTGTTTAGCTTTAAAATGTATGATGATAGGAACTAAAAGAATGGTTTTTATTTTAAAAACAGTATTTATAGATAGATATTTCTTAAAGATGAAGTCATATTTCTACACATTTAAAATTTTTTGATGTTTATACTGCTCCATCCCCTCCTCCTGTACATCCCCCTCTGAAAGGTAAACACTGACAATGATATTATGGAAAATCATTTAAAGCAAAAGCTGCCATTATTTTTCTCGCTGTATGTCAATACAATAAAAGGGCATTTTATAAATTTGATGTCACTATCTATACTTGGAATAATCACAATGAAAAGTTAAGTCTTCCTTCAGAATCCCTGCATTCAATACCTGTACTTGTGAATGGTCCAATGTTTCACTTCTTTTCTGCCACAATAGTGTCTTATTCCAAATATTTTCTATTGCATTTGTAAATTACTTCTAATTTCCAAATGCTAAGAATGGTTGATTGGACTATCGGAGAGTACCTTAATTTTACCTCTTTTTCTCTTTCTTCTCTAGATACACTTCATTCATTCATTCATTCATCCATTCATTCATTCATTCAGCAAGTGTTTATTGAGTGTCTATCATATGCCTGAACAAATGTTTTATAACTTTAAATTCTTTAAGAAAGTTGATATTTGAATGCTTTCATTTATTTTTCTATTATATCTAGCTAATCAGCATCTCTATTATTTGCTTAAGTTGGAAAACATTTATATGTTTTAATTTATGTTCAGAATAATAGTTTCCATATCCCAGGCTCTGGATCACTTCTGAAATGATGGCTTTATGTCTGTGCTATGAGCCTTTGAAATGTAGGAAAAGTAGGTTCTTAAAATAAAGATCTAAATTAGATAATAAATACTGACTCAGATCCATACAGCTAGGCTAGGAAGTATGGCAAGTAAAATAGACTCTATTTTTTGTTCAAACATATTGGTGTTCAATGCAACAATTATTAGGAGCAGCATTTGCAGCAACTGTGGTAAAATGGGATTTGGGGTATTGTACAAAGTGATGGTCCCTCACAGCCAGTTCTACAAGCTCTGCCACCACCACCACCTCTGCTCTTTCTTTCTTGATGAGAGAACTTCACATTTATTTGTGTATTTGTCAATAGGTGACCCATTTCTCAGCCCAGGAACTGATTTATGATTATAATTGATTGAAGCCAGTCCTAATGGTCTCACTCCCTGGCTAGTCATGGTTTAATCACAGAAATGTGACCCAATAATATTAAGAGTAAATCCCCTGATGGCATCTGGCAAAGGATTTTCCTGAGAAATGAAAAGAGACATGTAGAACAATACTTTCTTCTTCCACTGGACATACTCTTGTCTCTGGTGATGTCTGAAGCTGTTGAACTCACAGGTTAGAGGAAATAGACTACAATGTTCTAGAGAGAACAGCAGAAATTCAAGATCCACCCTACTATTTATACATTTTTATTGAGAAATAATAAATTCCTTAGTACTTTAAGCTACTGTTAGTTATTTCTCCTCTTATTTACAGCCAAAAGCATGTTTAATGAAAGTAATGAATTTGGATGCTCCATCATTATGGGAATGGAGAGATTCTGTAACTTCTTGAGTTAGTGACTAGAATATATTTAGATATCTAGATACACACACACACACACACACACACACACACACACACACACACACACACACACTAGAGGTCCAGTGAACAAAATTTGTGCATGGGAGTGGGTCCCTTAGCCTGGTCTGCACCTCCTCCAATCAGGGACCCCTCGGGGGGTGTCCAACTGCTGGTTTAGGCCTGATCCCAGTTGGACATCCCTCTCGCAATCTGGGACCACTGAATCCTAACCACTCACCTGCCTGATTGCCTCTCATCACCCCTAACTGCCCTCCCCTGATGGCCTGATCGCCCATAACTGCCCTCCCCTGCCAGCCTGGTAACCCCTAACCACCTCTGCCTTGGCCCCCACCACCATGGCTTTGTCTGGAAGGACTTCTGGATGGATGTCTGGAAGATGTCTGACCT
>NW_006293001.1:4338272-4346364 GCF_000327345.1 Myotis davidii | reverse complement strand
CCGCCTCTGCCGTGGCCCCGCCACCGTGACTTTGTCCAGAAGGACGTCTGGAAGACATCTGGTCTAATTAGCATGTTACCCTTTTATTAGTATAAATAATATTGTAATATTATAATATTATACTATATAATGTTATATATTTCTGATATTCCCACCTGTCTCATTATACTATGGGATAGCAAATAAATGACTATGAATTCACTATGGACATAGTTAACATCCAGTGTTTACCAGTTCTTGTGGGATGAAGGAGAGGCTGCAGTGAATAAATTAAGTTCATTCCTTTTATTAAGTTCATTGGTTTTGATACTTGGGAGACCAGAATAGAGTCCGGTTCTAAACCATTTTGACCTGAGGAATACCCCTACCTGCTCCTGACGACTCATTCTTTTCACTCTTCCATAATACTGTCCTTGCTACTGGAGGTTTCCTTCACTCTCTGTGAATGTGACACCTCATTGGAGAATAATGGGAATTATTTACATTTATTCATGATAAATATTAAACTACAGTCCTTATTTCTCCTATGGGATACACCCAAACTTGTCATTCTTGGAAACTCTAATGATAATAAGGACAATGATGTTGGAAGCAAGCATTTTAGACAGCAGACAGATTATATTTAAAGGTGCCTTTGTCTGACCTCCTGTATATCTATGCTAAGGAGAATGAATGATTCCAAGATTACAGTCTTTTTTTCTGTTTTACATGGTTTAGGAGTCATTCTTCATATCTGTTGCCCCTTAATAGGAGAGAGTACCAAAAAGGGGGACTTTTGAGTTATAATGCTCTAGTCAACCAGCACACGGGTCACTTGATAATGGCCGGCCTGGCAGGGGTCCAAGGCAGGGAATACTTCATAGATATTCTGCATGTCTTCACTCTGGTGATGACTGTGAAGTGTGGTGGAGCATTTGTGTTGTCAGCAAGAAGGAAAGCAAGAAGAAAAGCATCCAGGGAGGAAAGGTGAATGAAAATGACTCTTTGGGGAAAACCCCCCACAGTATTTGGCATTCTCTGGAGAAGAATAAAATTCTCCTTCTGAATTTCAAAAAAGCACATGGCTCGTGGCCTTCAGGAGAGAAGCACAGGAACAGAGCTCCTTTTGTACTCTATTAAGGTTGAGATTAAAGTCCCTACTGATAAACTGAACATTCTTTAAAAGTGACCAGAAGCAAACAGTGTCTGTTTGCTGCTACTTTATTACAAAGACACCACTGAGAATAGCTAAGAACATACTATTTGATCTTTAACAGGTTGACCAAATGATTGCAGTTGGCTCCAGTACAAGATGCTTCCTGCAAATTATTGTTTCTGGTTAGAAACCTTTATGATATCTCAGAATGAATTATGTATGTATTCCATGTTTTCTTTTCTGTTATCAGCCTTGATGTTCTCATTTCAAGTTTCACCCTAGCCTCCTAATAATGCAATATTGAGGCCATTCAGACACTAATTATGCCTCCGTGGCTTTTTTGAAATGACTAAATCAGCATCAGTTCTATAATTATCATTAGCAAGTTTGTATCAGTAGCTCACATCACTTGAAAAGCTCAACTTAAATGATTTGTGAATGTACTCATCTAATACATTGAACGCTCTCTATAGATACACAGGTGCTTACATGTTGCTATATGTAAAATAGAAAGCCTGTGCATGTACATTGCATGAAATATATTTCCAATACAATATTAAACATTATTTCCATAGCTTGAAATATTAAAGTACATAGAGATACCCAAGATACCTGAACTTTAAAAGCTCAGTTGGGGTGAGGAGTGTAAGGAAATAGAACACTATTACTCATACTTAAGGCTAGATCTGATGCTTCCTCATTTTCAGAATGTTCAAATAGGAATCTGGCAAAGATGATTGACAGGAAGAAGCATCCAAATGCAATTCCTCTGTATTTCCATTGTTTCTGTTCTTGAATTATTGATATCGCCAGTAGTCATTTGCCATGAAAACAAATCAAGGTAGGTATGGTAAGAATTTCCTTGAAAGCAACACTTTTATATTTTTAAAATTTCTTCACACTGTACCATTTTTATAATTTAACCAAATGGCAAGCCCCCGAGAAAAGTAAGTACAGCAAAATAAAAGCATAGTGCAAACGACAAGCTTAATTTTGTGACTAAATATCTAAATGCTATGTGGAAAATATTAGAGGGGAAAAACAACCGTTCAGCTTCTGAAAGGAACAGCTATGCAGATTTCTTTGTATCACTTAAACAGGGAAGCCTCGCCTCAAACCAGGAAAACCTGATAGGAATGTCTGAATTTAGGCCTCTTCAGGAATAGTGGGGTGCACAGCAAAAGCTTAGCTGTTGTACTTCCCATTTTTTAAATTTTCACACCACCTAATAGTAGATCGTTGTTTTGTTTAAAAAAAAGAAAAAAGAAAAGAAAGAAAGAGAGAAAGAAAAAAGAAAAACTTGTGCCAGGCTGTAGTATTTTATGACCTACATTATTACCCTCTGGGTAGTGAAATGATGGTGCCAAACTAATTATTGCTTTGTCTAATTTTAAATCCAGGTCTATGGAGATTAACAGCTTGCACATTAATTCAAAGCACCAACAGCCTACCTCACCTAATGCTGTTTTAAATGAATTAAAAATCCTGTTTAGGAAACTTTAATATACTGGAAACGAAGGAAATGTCTGTCCGTATTTTTATCCAGTATATAAAAACTAAAAACAAAAGTCACTCTGCTTATTTTGTGTGCTCACACATACGCCAGGGAGGAACTTTTCTGATCTGCAGGTGTCTCTTCTCTTGGAAATGAAATGCCTGCTCAGCCAAAAGCGCAGCCTGAGTGGAACTAATTGTCAAGTGGTGGTGGTAGTGGTAGGGAGAGGGAGGCAAAGGAATGAAAAGAAAGACTGTGCTCAGCTTGAGGGGAAATACACATTCAATTTGAAGGTATCGTCCCCCTTTATACCTTTGACATGAAATGAATGCCTTTAAACACACTGACATTTTGTAATATTACAAAATGAACATGCAGTGTTGAACAATCAATACGAATAGACCACCTATAAAAACTCAAGGAAGCATATCACCCAACCCTTCTGAAGGAACAGAAAATGATAGGCCCGGGCAATGATAGATCCTTCCCAGCTAGGGCCTGCTTCCAGTTCTATTAGCTGCCTCTTCTTAAAGGAGGGCTCAGACCACATAAATCTCCTGCTTAAAAACCTTCCAGAGCGTCCTGTTGCCCATCTACTGAAATGCAGACCTTTCCGCTAAGGCCTTGAGAAAGTTCCTGTCCAACGCACCCCCGATTCTCATTTCCATCCTTATTTCCCCTCCCGTGCCTGTGGAAAGCAAAAGCTCAACCGGACTAGATTATATGCTGTTTCTTGCCAAGGCTCTCATAGTTCCTTTATTGCTGCCTTCGCCCAAGCCTATTTCATCTACACATCGACGCATTAATTTCCTCAGTAAACATCGAAGCTGCAGTAACTGACTGCCCTCTGGAAGCTTACAATCTAATAGGAGTCACCCACTTGTAAAGGTACTTTTAAAACGATGTGAAGGTGCAGAGAGAAAGAGAGAGACAGAGTTTAAAAGGTACTTTTAAAATGATGTGAAGGCGCAGGAGAAAGATACTGAAGCGGCCCTAGAGAGCCTGGAAGTCTCCTTGGAAGAGGCAAGTACCTATGGGAGTTGGGCCACAGAAGCGGAGGGGAAACCAGAGGGCACAATGAATGCAGGGCAGTCAGGGGACAGACAGCATGGAGTGTGCAAACTACAAGTGGTTTGTTGTACTGAAGCATAAAGATGAAGACTACCAAGGCCAGGAAATCTGCTCTCTTCTTCATAAAAGAATCTATATCTTCTTCTGGCCAGAACCTCTTTATGAGTCACTTATAACATTCACTTTGAACTATATTTATCTCGTCTCATTCCAAAATGGTTAATGTTTATTTTCTTTAAATCATCTACAATTTTTTTTGGGGGGGGCAATACTTTTAACTATAGTAAGTTCAGTATGAAATTGAGAATCATGCAAAATCAGGCAGAGGTTGCAGCAAATATATGAACACTACCACCATTTAAAGAATGAGTGAAAAAAACAGTCCTCAGGTTATCAGAAAAAAACACTTCTGCACTACCAAAAAATATCTCCAGTGAACCCAGTACAGGCTTTCGCACTTGCCTCTCCACTGTAGGGTTAGATCTTGAAGGAGATATATGGACCACCCTAATACCATTTGACAGTATCTGTATTCAAGTGTAATTCTAACAAATTGAGTCATTTTACTAAAATGAGGTCAAGATGTCAGCTGTTTTTTTTTTGTTTGTTTGTTTGGATGGGGGGAGGGGAAGACATAAGGACTTCTTAGTAGTCTTATTTGAATTGAAGTGCAAATGAAAAGTCCTAAGTTGCAATTGTATGCAAACATTTTAAAATATATATTGCGTCAGTAATTTGCACTATATAAGACCCACTTTAGATTTTGTGAGCAATATGACAAAAATATCTAGGCCTAATAAATAGCTACTAAATCCTAGAAGATTTTTTTGAAACAGTGTTGTTTGGAAGAAGATATTAACAGTTTAATCCTCATCAAAATAGTTATTATTTGAGTTTGAAACTATAAAGCGGTATTTAAAAAGCAAACTGTCTTGTGTTTAGCATTTCATTAAAAACCAAGCATCAACGCTCCCTACAACGTGATTTTTTTCTTAAAGCATCTTGTCACCCTCATCTCTGTTCTATGCTCTGTCTACCTGAATGTTTTGCTTGCTTTCCTTTTCTTCTCCCTTGACATAGGCAAAGCACATCTCCTTGTCTAACCTGGGTCACATTATCCTTAGTTCAGTGCAGACAAGCATATGGTCATCTGCAAAATCACATTCAGTATCACCTTGCTCATTTCCTTACCCTTCACTTTGGTTGTTGTTGCTTCTATGTGTAGAATAAGAACAGAAAAAAGTAGAATTCTTCCTCTCTGAATTAGCTTGAGAGGAACACACACACACACACACACCACACACACACACACTCCTCCTCAAGGAAAATAAGAATAGTTATGCTTATTTTTCTTTTGATTTTCTTTAAAAAACAAAGTCAGAAATAATGTACATTAGAAATTGATTACATTTGTTCTCTCTACACTAAAAATATTCAAACAGAAGTAAGCATGTGGTTAATGCAGTAGGAACAAAATTAGTCCATTTTTCCACTGAATTAACTCTTTCCTTGACTAATCAGTCAACTTCTTTTAAAGACTAAATTTCCTATTCTCATATCACCACAAGTTTCATAAAATATACTGAGGGATAGATTATTAGTTACAACCAAAAAAACGTTTTTAAGTAAAAGTTTAAAAATTAAGTGTAGATAAGATATGGTGACTATTAAAGTGGTATGTAATCATACTACTTTACTAAAGACTAGAAGCCCGATGCACGAAATTCATGCAAGAGTAGACCTTCCTTCCCCTGGCTGCCGGCACTGGCTTCCCTCTGACACCTGGGACCGGGCTTCCCTCGCAGCTCATCTTCATCCCGTTAGGTCATCCAGTCCAATTAGCATATTATGCTTTTATTATTATAGATAGTTTTATTAAGACAAAAAAAACTTTAAAATGTGCTAATTTTTCAATAGAAAATGAAGCTTTTCAAAAAAGAAAATTAAGTTTCATCTTCTTTTGGGAAAAAGTAAATGGATAAAAGCAAACTTCATATATACCTAAAAAATAAAAGCTAGAAATAGTGGGATGACAAACTCCTCTTTGAATATTATTAGTCATACAAAGCTCATAAAGTATATTCTATTATGTAAGCCTTATTTCCCAGGAGTACATGCAATTTTGGACAATTTTAAACTCTGCATAAATACAGGCAGTACTCTTTTAAAAAAATATATTTATTTGTATTGATTTGAGAGAGGAAGTGACGGGGAAAGAGATATAGAAAACCAATGACAAGGGAGAATCATTGATTGGCTGCCTCTTGCACGCCCCCTACTGGGGACGGAGTCTGAAACCTGGGCATGTGCCCTGACTGGGGATTGAACTGTGACCTCCTGTTTCATTGGTCAATGCTCAACCACCGAGTCACAGTCCTCCAGGGCCATACGGTACCCTTTTAAAAAGTCTCCCTTTCTTTGGTTGCAAAGTTAATTATATTCATTTGTATGTTGAATGATAGATTTTATAATCTGTACTTCAAATGAACGTATGAAAATTGAAAAAGGTACTACTATACTAATAAACTCCTGCTAACCACACTTCTTCCTGGCCCCTTTTAAAAGTAGGACTTACTTTGTTTTAGATATTGAAAATGAATTGCTTTAAGTCAATCATCAGAATATATTGTTTTCTATTCAGTGGATATTCCATTATATAGATTTTATTCAGTATTTTGGTTTACATGAAGAACTGTAAATTCAATACTAGAATGTAGTGTTAAAGGTTGATGTGCTTTGAACATTTTTTTAACGAACAAGGACAGCCCAGTTTTGCTTGGATTGCACAGAGCATCTGCTGTGTCCAGGGGACCTCTTGTCGTCATTCTCCAAATGGGCAATAATTGAAATTATAAGCTCTTCACGGTTGTTGTTTCTTTTTAATTCATCTGTACTCAATCCAACAGTGACCCATAGACATTTTTCTACACTTATTTCTTTGTGGTGAAACCCAATGCGTAGCTATTCCTAATATCATTTTCAAAGCTATCTTGTAAAATATAACTAAAGGGGCTTCAGTGTTCTCTGTTACATCAGAATAAAGTTCTTCTGTTTTATTTTGAAGTCTGGTTTTAAAAAAAATGCACAGAAAGGTCAAATCCATTCCAAAGAGAAATCTCATTCCCTAGAAATATTTGGTAAGATCTCGAATCACTTTTCTTTTGTCTTTTAAATTCTGTCATCTGTCTAGAGTTAACTAAAATGATTTTTCTTTCTCATCTTGATAGCTAAATGCATCCATTCAGCGGCTAAAAAAGGTAAGAAAATCACAAAAGGAGAAGGAAATTTCCAAGTACATATCTGGATTTTTAAAACACTTCATTTTGTCATGGCGAGACACAATTTAGTCTATTAAATCTATAGCAGAAAAGCAGGGGAAATGTGAGGAGAGTCAGTCCTAAACAAGTATATTTTCTATCCCAGCCTTCAAAGGTAATATTTTCAGCTTGATGAGCCTCTGGTCGAATATATAATTTGCCTCTTTCATTCTTAGCTTCGTTAAAATACAGAGGACTGGAGGTCCACTGGGCCAAAGTATAAACTGACCATTTGCCTACTAAAGTCATATTTAATGAAAAGAGAAATTATTATCCCACTCACTCTCTTTCTCATTACAATTCCTAAAGAACTTTGCCAGGCACATTATCTCATAGACATCATGATCAAATGTTATTGTTTGCTTTATTATCTCAGTTGGATGGTTGGCTAGTCTAGAATGAAATCGGTTGAAGGCAACACTGGAAGCCTAGAAGTCTGAATGAGGTTCCCATTCAAATGATCCTGGTTGTTTGGGGGTGGGGCGGGGTGATTAGGAAGCCAACTGAGCTTGCACTACACAGTAAGCATCTGGATGCAGCACATTTACATCTAACAAGAGAGCCCGGGAAACGTGTGTGTTTCTTAAACCTTATGTTCCGAACAAAAGGCTATCTCGGAAACACACAATCAGCACTGCACTGCTCCCTGGGATGCGAGCAACACACTCAACTGCACATTTCATTCTTCCTCAGCTCCCAGCACTACAAAGCCCCACTCTCTTTCCACTCCTGGGTCCCCCGCTTGCTCCCCAGAAGGGGGCTGGGCAAGCCGAAGCCTCCGGTCCATGCCTGCGCACTAGCAGCCTGCACCGGGCCCCCAGGCGCTGTGCTCCCCCGCTCGAGCCGCCTGGGGGAGGTAGGGAGGGGAGCCAGGGAGCTGGAGAACGGACCGCACACCTAGACACTTAGGATTTTATTTATTCGCAGGGAGGCGGAGGAGGACAACAGGGTTCATTCGGTTTCCCCCCCAAAGTTGCCTCTCCTTGGCAGAGAGTCATGTCCTGGCTGGTGCTGGGGCCCAGGAGAGAGTGCGGGTGAGGTCCCGGCTCGCAGGGCCAGATCCTGTCCAGTGCG